>NC_140178.1:32898135-33128659 GCF_963971535.1 Notolepis coatsorum
CTATCAGTCAGTCACCATAGCAGTACGGTGCTGGTGCGCTGACCAGCGCCTGATGCTCAGCTCCGACCAGTCATTTAGTGCAACATCATAATGTACCACAAGAGGGCGCCTGGACAGAGCTCAGATGTTCACAGTTGCATATTATTTGTTGAGGCTTAACTGTGAATGATGAGACTATTTTCCTTCAAGAGAAGTCAATTCACTGAGGGATGTGCACTTTCACAACAAGTGAATAGACTGAATTAATATTGACCCGCATTTTCACAAACTGTGGTATCACACAGTTCATGTAATTTCATTGATTCCTTTCGACTACTTATAGTGCCGTATGCCATTTCGTACCATTTTAAGCCACTCCAATTGAGTAATAGAAATAGTTTGACTTGGCTTTGGAGTAAAAAAATAAATAAATAAATTTGTATAATCCTCTGGCACACTTAGCAATACTCAGGGTATCAAATATATCTATCCATCAGAGCATCTCGTGGTGCATTATAGATGATGTGTTTTTGGACAGGATCAATATTGATACCAAACTTACTGAGACCACTCCAAGACCGCTAATGCACGTCTTAAGTACTGTAATTGTGTTTGATGCTGGTCGAGGTGTTTAGCCTTTACACTTAAAGCAAAACCAGAGTTGAGATGGATATTGATCCAAAACAATCTGGGGCCGTAAAAACAGCTGAAGTCACCAAGTCATCTCCACTGAACACCCATTTACCGTCCGTGACCCGGTTAGTTCCACCTTTTCCTGCACCTATCGTCAGCTGTGGGGGGTCGGGGGGTCTGGAGGCCACATTGCCCCCAGGCAGGAGCAGCCATAGAGTGATTTGGTTACACGTAGAGATCTCAATGGTCTTCCACTATATTGATCTTTGGACACATCAATTCTCCAACTTCCTCTACATCCTCCCAGGAGGACCCCCCCCCTGTCCCCGTCCCAACTCCCCCTGACCGCCCACCCCCCTTGCGAAGACGGAGAGAGGGACATACTCTTCCTCTATGGAAAGGCATACAGTCTTTTCAGGTATTAAACGGATACATGCAAACTCATCCCATTGTTTAATATCCGTCCCTTTCTCATCACTACAGTCTGGCCCAGCGTGAACAGAGAGACTGGAGTCAATTCATGTGTCATTGCACAAGTACAGAGTACAATGGGTGTTGATATTGCTTTTTGATCATGATAACAGTGCGACAGAGGTGTGAGTACTACTCATGCAAGAAATCCATCCAGTAAGCCAGAAATAGTCCACTGAACGTGAGCTCTTTAAGAATAGATATATGCGGAGGATATAGGGTCCATGTATTATTCTGCACATATCACATTCCTAGCCTTACGATTGGTCAGCAAGAGGCAATGTCACGTCAGTCAGCAAGGTCATTGATAAAAACACATGTGTGTTCTTTAGGTTTGCCCTGACTGAACTCTACAGGGTTTACATCAGTGACTGAGGTGAAAGGAACGTCCTCCAGCGGTTTCTTTTGTGTCATAAGACTGTCTTTGGTGGAGAACTTTTCCTTGTATTTCTACTGGAAAGAAGAAGAAGTACCACTGAAGAAGTCTTTATTTGTCATGCAGTGACACACACATGTAAGACAGGTGACACACCTGCATTGGGTCACAGATGAAATGCCTCTCTGCGCTTGACCCATCCCGTCCTCCTTCCCCCCCAAGGACAGCCGGGAGTAGACATGAGCTGCAGAGTCAGACATGGGCTGCTCCCGGACTTTGTCAGGGACGCGACAGTGTTAGCGATCTGTTCTGCATGTTTTTCCATTCGGTTGATCTCTTTTTGGGGGGGAAACCCTTGCGAACACGGGGAGACCATGCAAACTCCACACAGAAAGGCCCAGGAGATACCTCATGCACCTGGGTACCTGGCAAGCTGGCAACCTGGTCCCCAAGCGGGAATCTAACCCAGGACCTTCTTGCTGTGAGGCACCATTTATTTTAAAGGAACTATATAATTATTATCCATCCAGCAATTTTTCCTCTGCTGTCATAAGATCGCACACAAATGGATTTTTTAAAAATGTTATTAGTTAGTTACTTGGACTATAGATTATATCAGATGATCACCAATTCATCTTGTTACTGCTATATTCAAACACAAACATACCGCCATGCTATTATCGTACTTACTAAAACCTGAAGTACTGTCCGAGGGCCTCACAAAACACAACGTAACACTGAGTAGAGTGGGAGCCGTGTGCGACAACGTTAAACAGAATCAAATGTGTTGCCGGTTGTTTACTTGCCGAGTATAAAACACGAGGTGGAAACTGGTCAGGTGAACCTGCTGTGTTAAACACCGCTGGCTAGTGATCTAACAGAAAGATCAAATATTGGAACTGGGCGACTTTACTTTCCCCGGTTAGAATGTCCCTAAGCGAAGGTATAAAATACAGATGTTTCAGTCTTCTTTAGACACAGCTCTGCCTGGTTAAGACAAGCAGCTTTAGGGGGCTTAGTGTGTCCCTGGTGTGATTACAACAGATCTCCGCTGCAGGATGGATGACAGATAGAGGCTGAGTCTGAAGGTTTGATGCTCTCTGTATATGTGCAGCGTTGGAGGAACCGGCTCTAAAACTGTGGTTTACCAAACTAAATCTGAACTACTCTCAAAAAGATGTTGTTTGTCAAACTAAAACTACTTTGAATAAGCACCTAAAACGACATCCAAACTACATGGCGGAAAATCATCACAATCCGAGTCTGGAATCTCGTATACAGTTACATATGAGATATAGCGTGGGTGTGTTTGATTTAGTGACTAGAGCAGGCGAGACCTCACTTAAACATAGGTCATGCTTTAAGGAGGGGACAGGGAGTGGTTGTTAAGGTTGAATAAAACAAGTCAAGTGTTCCTTTATTAATCCCCTTGGGGAAATCCAGGTGTCATAGCAGCATGGGGGAGGAGAGGTACAGGCAAAAGAGGTAACAAACATAAAACATAGTGATGGAACATAGCCAAAATAGTGGTAATAGTAGTGAATTGCAGGATTAAATCATATATAATAACGATGATCATATACCTGGTCCATAGCATAGTAGCACACTGAGCCAGGAAAAATCTGGAAAATGCTAAAGCTTTAGGGGAACTGAAAAAGCTACTGAGATTTTAATGTTGTTAAAGCGACAATGTGCCTTTTTTTCTGAATGAATCAAGTTGTGGAGTGTATGTACAGAGCAAAGGTGAGACGGCCGGTGCTGCGACACATCATTACTCACCTTCACTGCTCTGGCCTCAAAAGGCCTGGCGGCGTGTTGCTTTTTAACAGCGGAGCAGTGCAAGAATGTGACAATTTGACCATGTGACCGCGGCAACGCGGGAGAGCGGCAGTGCGGAAATAGGCTGTCTCTTTGATACTATCTTGTCTAGCACAGTCTCTGGAGCGTAACAGTAAGAAGCATTTTGTATGAAAGTATTCTGTACTTCTGTATGACAACTATTAAAGAAACTTGAAACTTGAAACTTGAACTCTAAGACAAACTCTAACCTTAACCAGCTCCTTAACAGCGCCTAAACTTAACCGTTCTAACCTTAACCAACTCCGAAACAATGCCTAACCTTAACCTTAACCTTAACCATGCCTAACCTTAACCTTAACCATAGAAAGAATATTGCCATTCTCTAAGACAAACTCTAACCTTAACCAGCTCCTTAACAGCGCCTAAACTTAACCGTTCTAACCTTAACCAACTCCGAAACAATGCCTAACCTTAACCTTAACCTCAACCATGCCTAACCTTAACCTTAACCATAGAAAGAATATTGCCATTCTCTAAGACAAACTCTAACCTTAACCAGCTCCTTAACAGCGCCTAAACTTAACCGTTCTAACCTTAACCTTAACCTTAACCATGCCTAACCTTAACCGGCGAAAGAATACACGTTAAAAAAAAAATCACGCTAAAAAAAAGAATTTGATGGGATTCGAACTCGTCAACAACGGACCGCAGGGCGCTGCTCTGCCAGGTGAGCTGAAGCGCCGAATGAAAATCATGGCGGATTAGGGCGGTTACATAATTCCGCAAGCTCTGCCGCTCCGCTCCGCGGCAGCGCTCAGCTCTGCGGTTGCCGCGCCTGCCGCGGGGCGTGTCGCAGCCAATCAGGGAAAACGCGGAAGCAAAGGCAGCACTGCTCCGCTGTTATTAAGCAATAGGCGGCCTGGCGAGGCACGGCCATGCCTACTTCCCAGAATGCACCTGATACTCATTGGGTGTTCCCTTGTTCTCCGCTCCAGTTTTCTAAAAGAAAATTGTGGTTTGCTCGCTCGGGAACCTGCTCTTTTTCAACCTAAAGTTGAACCTAAAATATGTTTCTGACAACATTTTAAGCTGGAAATAAAACATGCAATTGCTGGATCTTGAGTCGTATTTGATCTGGATGCCCAGTTTGGCAGTTTGATCTGAACTCGCCCAGTTTTCACGCCCAATTTTCCGCTATTGACTAAAAACACACTTGTCTGAAATGAGGAAAAAACCTTCGTACTGATCTTTTTTCCTCTGATCCCCGTTCTAAATCATCATCCGGATCATTCTAGCCGTCCCTGGCTCGTTTGTATATGTTTGAATTGCAATGCTGATCGACTATCACCAGGTGGCAGTATCGTCCGTGTCTGAACTGCAATGGCTTGGGGTTGATACACAGCCTCACTTTTTTTCCTTGGTAGTGGCCCCTCCGCGTGTAGTCTTTTACCAACAGAGTTGCAGTTCCGCGTTCGGGTTACGCGATCTGATTGGCCACTGACGTTTCTCTCTGTGCCAATCACGTTACGCCTAGTTCTGCCTCTAACAGCCTGCTAGCTAGCTAACGCCTAGTTCTATCACTGGTTAAGCTTGGCGACTCTTTCGAAGTTGGTTAAGGTTAGAGTTTGGAATCAGCGCTGGTGGTCTATCGCCCTGCTCTAAGACAAACTCTAACCCTAACCAACTTCGAAAGAGTCGCCAAGCTTAACCAGTGATAGAACTAGGCGTCACACGATTGGCGCTGAGAGAAACGTCAGTGGCCAATCAGAACGCGGAAAACTGCAACTCCGTTGGTAAAAGACTACACGCGGCCCCTCCTCCTGCTTGAACAGAAATTCACATTGATTGCCTGGAAATTCCGTTGCCGGAGCGTATTTGACCATCAAAACGTGTATAGACATATACACTGGTAATTGCGATGGCGATGCGATCACTTGGAATTCTTCTTCTTGGAATACCTTCTGGCTAAGGTAAGGTACATTCTATGTCTATTTTACCGAATCCAAAATGTGTTTTTCTAACGATCACAGTTCTGTGTTTCACTGGACGAAAAACATGCTCGGCAAACACGATCACAGTTTTGAGTTAAAACGACCCCCCCCCCCCCCTTGATGATTCTGTGAAGGTACATATATACATGTCATATACCTTTGATTTGGGAGTATTTGGGGTTTCAGGGGATCAACCAGAACGGTTTGGGCTTATTGCACATAACGCGTTTTATCTTGCGATCTATGAAAAAAGACTGGATTATCTTGGAAATGCGCGATGTTTAGCGTGTAATAAACTACAAATTACAGCGTGTAGAAACAAAAAAAAATGCCCATGTTGCACTACAAGTAATGTCTGTCAAAATGAGCCACACCATGTCTCCACAGCTACAATACAGAACACACACACAGCTTCGCAAACATAGTGAAACGACCGCGGAAACTACTATCAAGCTGGCAATCTATCTGTAAAAGAGTTAACAGGGCTACACGGATCCACTGAAACAGATATTTAAAAAAATCTTCACTTTAAAATGTGTTTTAGAAAATGCCGCTTACGTGTGGATGAAAGGCCCAAACGTAGAGTAAAATGTGCGTTTTGCAAAAGATCCATACTCGTGTGGACAGGGCCTTAGTTAGATCCCAATGTAATCCAATGTAAGCACCCAGTAGTGCGACATCTAGTGGCAAAAAAACCTGCACATTGTCACTTAGCTACCACCCAACTACTGCAATTTGTAGTTAAAATAGTCATTGAACTACATATAGTTAACTACTGCCCAACACCGTCTGCATGAGGCCATAGCCCAGCACGTATTGCTACATGGAGAAGGGGGTCGGATGTCAGAGGGACAGAGGGTTACGTATTTGGTTGAGACTGGACACCATATGTCTGTGAAAAGTACACGCCAAGTGGGGAACTGGGCATCACCTGTGAGTGGTTACACCAAACATAAAAAAAAAAAAAAAAGGGAAAAAAAATATATGGTTTCCTTACAAAACAGTGGAGGAGGAGTTGTGTTCGCCCCTCGTAAATCGCCGCTCGTAATGATTGACTGGAGAAAACGCATGTTGAAATGTGGAGCGGAGCCAAGGCTGCAGGGGAGCCCGGACTGTTCATTGGAAGGCCTCCATGTTGCTGTCATACTGAGGGTGTGGGGGCGTGTCCTCTCCTTCCTGTGGTTTACGTTTACCTTGATGGATTGACTGAGTCCGGCGTGTTCAGCTCAGATGTCAGAGGTTCAAAGAGGCGGATAAAAATGGATGCCCTTAGCTCAATGATCCCATCAGATGATCAGAACCATTTCACTCTCCTTGTTACATACATCATCGTTATGGGAACCAGAGAAAGTCCCTCTTAAAAAACGTCTTCATAGCAAACAGATCCATGGCTGTAACTGCGAACAGAGCATTTTTAGGTACACATTATCGGAGTCTCTCATACTGGGAGTACTGATCTAGAGTCAGCTTCGGTCTGTTAGTCTGTTAGTTCGAATAAGGTCATGAAGACAAGTGTTCCTGGTGGTCATTGACCCCAGATCAACATCCTTACTCTGGGGAAGAGTTGTGAATAAAGACCCAGGTAAAATTGTGATGCAGCTATAACCAGTGGTACTGCATCATTTGGGAGTTGGTGATTGGATGTCATCTGTCTGTAGTCTGGGTTCTCTAGAACCGTCATTCTCAAAGGGGGGCCCCCGGCAAAGTGAAGAATAGTTTAAATTCACTGTAATTTCATCCATAAGGAACACAATGACAGAATGTATATAACTATCCTGGTCATAGGCTTCACTGTTCACTCTCTCCTCTAATTATATCCTTGTCTACAGCATAGAAATCGAATTCTGTAATAAAACATAATCTAAAAGCAAACAATATTGGAGTCTGTGGTCTGATTCGTGTCAGCTTAAGGGTCCTTGACATGCAAACGTTTGAAAACCACTGCTTTAGAACACCCTGTGTTCTCTAACGATGTCACTCTTAGCTTAATAATAATAATAATAATAATAATAATAATAATAATAATAATAATAATAATAATAATAATAATAATAATAATAATAATAATAATAATAATAATAATAATAATAATAATAATAATAATAATAATAATAATAATGCAGGACCTCTTTTAGGGGTCTTTATTCGGCATGCAACGAACTGGACTAATGATGTGGGCTATGGGAATATGTGGGCTTTTAGTTAGTGGCTGTCCTAAGGAAGCTTCGACAGATTTTATCCTGCTCATCCCATCACTCATAATTCTCTGCTAAGTGCATTAGTCACGCGTAAATTAACTCCCCGGCTAATTAGGTGAGTGATTAATGATTTCCACTTCGTGTACAGCCAAAAACCGACAGATTAGACCTAATCTCTTCCTCTATTCATTTTTACTGTATGCAGCATTTTGTGTTGTAGAAAAGCTGTGTGTGTGTGTGTGT
Organism: Notolepis coatsorum; assembly: GCF_963971535.1. NCBI lineage: Eukaryota > Metazoa > Chordata > Actinopteri > Aulopiformes > Paralepididae > Notolepis > Notolepis coatsorum. Next base: position 32,905,827 of record NC_140178.1, read on the forward strand.
GTGTGTGTGTGTGTGTGTGTGTGTGTGTGTGTGTGTGTGTGTGTGTGTGTGTGTGTGTGTGTGTGTGTGTGTGTGTGTGTGTGTGTGTGTGTGTGTGTGTGTGTGTGTGTGTGTGTGTGTGTGTGTGTGTGTGTGTGCACGCGCAGGCAGGCAGGCATCCCCAGTGAGCACTGCTGTGCTAGAATGAGTCATATTTACTATGTTCTTCTTTTTATTTTTTTTACAATGCCAGATTCCTCTGACTCAACGTGGGCAATTTATTCACAAGACAGCTCTGCGGGAAGTCAGAGGAGAGGAGAGACACAATCGAATACGTTTCATTACGTAGCCTTTCTCTCATCCATTGTGTCGGAGCCTTCAAAGAATCGGCCTCTTTAAAGTGCAATCTCATGTCATGGATCCCCACATGGCTTCATACCACATATCACATGCTTGCACGTCTGCGGGAGAAGGCGAGTTGGCCTAAAGCCTGAGGCGGACCCCGCCATAGATATATATAACTAGATAGTGCACGGCGGAGTCTCCAGCGTGCGTCTATACTTTCCGTAGCCGCATTTCTGGCAGACGTTTCTGGTCATGTGACATGTGCGCCCAATAGCATGACGAGCTGTGTCTTTGCCCATTTCCACGTCAAACAGCCTGCAAACTACCTGGCGTTCTATCGCCATGCTCTAAGACAAACTCTAACCTTAACCAACTTCGAAAGAGTGCCTAAGCTTAACCGTCGAAAGAACTTGCCTAACCTTAACCAACTTCGAAGATTGCCTAAGCTTAACCAGTGTCGAAAGTGGCGTCGGCCAATCAGAGAGCGTCTGCCAGAAATGCGGCTACCTTTGGTAGAAATGCCTCCAGCGTAGTTCAGCGGTGGCCATCTTGTCACAGTCAACTATTCTGGTACGTTCTATGGTAGCTGTTGTAAGGTGAGTGATCTACACAAACAAAAATACTCTTAACCTGTTAAGCTGTAGCCCTATTTTCAGAAATCTCGCCTAAAGGTACATGCCTAAGTAAATGGAAGATTGCTCCACTTCTACAAGGCCAATTTGCATGTTCTTGGTATCTAGTAACATCTAGGGACCTGGGGGTATGTATTTCCAATATTGTGTCTGTTACTAGGCTTGAGTAAATTGTAATGAAAAAAAGGAGAATATAAATTATGATTTATTTTTGCATCTGTGCTGGTGAATAACACCATGTTACAATTGTGCCCGAACCGAGCTCGCTCACTGAGCTCATTCAGCATCTTCTTGAGATCAAGTGTAAAAATCTAAGCAAATGAATAAAGGGAAGATGATTAAACAGAAGGATTTGTAGATACAGTAATAAATGATAAACGATTTTAATTATAAATTCATATTTGACCTTGAACTTGACCTTGACCTTATTATGGCCAAATCATACATCTATGGATAGGGGAAAGGCTCCTCTTTCCAATGGCAGGGTTAAATCTGGATTTAGTCATTTCCTTGCGGTTTTACAATAAAAGAGATATAATTAGCATTTTTCTGATAAATTCTTATTTTCGGTAAATCGTATAAAACCAATTTGAAAATATACACTTTGACTACTGTTTTGATAGGGTTATGGTCTTTACTCTTGGCTACAATAAAAAAAAATGTAAACATTAAAACCACTTAACATCCACATGTGGGCCCTCACGAGGACGATTCGCGATGCCACTTTGCCGACCTCTAGCGGCTCGGGTGTGCATTTCTTTTAATACAATATATAGATAGAATTAAAGCGCTATTTATTGCCTGTCGATTGCCCTGTCAGGTGACAAAATTTTGAGCAGTTCTCGAGTTACATGCCGATATGTGAGGCGTGCGCCAAAGTACGCAAAAGTACACATTACCACCCCCGACTCCCGGGGCTCTAGCTCCGTCAATCATTTGGCGATCTCGAAAATCTTTGGACAGGGTTGTAGCCAATGAGTGTGGCTTTCCAATGATACCCCATGATATGATAAGTGGGCATCTAATACGGTCTCTATTGATCGATTTATGATAAAGAAAAGCAGGGTCCCCCAATTGGGGGACCTTACGGCTTAACAGCTTGCTGAAATCTTGACGGATTTACAAATGGTTTGGTTTATTACAAACGTTATTAACGTGGCTATGATTCAGGATGCTTGGACATGTTGAAATTATTTTCATATGAAAGTCCATTATGCAGTAGTATGATAACCACATCTCTGACGTTTATAACAAACCAAACCGTTTGAAAATCGGTTGAAAATGTTGCAAGCTATGGTTATTTCAATAGTACATGCACCATAGACATTCATGTTATGAGTGGGCATGCTTGCCTGTGGCAAGATGGTCCATTGGCCAGCAGCGCGGGTGAGTCATCTAGCCTTTATATATGTCTATGGACCACGCAGTGTATACAGAGTATATACTGTATACAGAGGGGCTCAGGTGGGAGACGTGCTCTCAGGGGGTCTCGGTGAAGTGAGGAGAAAGGTGCTGTTGATTTAGGCTAGAGTCGGCCCCAAAATGTTTGGATTAATAGGTTTTTCTTACAGTCCTTTGATATTTTGGGCCACATTATCACAATATTCCTATAGGCAAGTAATGACCATGTTGGAGGAGGAAAGACGTGTACAGGTCTTAAATTAAAGAGGTGAACTGGATACGCCCGGCCATCCCAGGTTGACACAGGGGTGCTGTAAAGCATGTTAGCCACTGTTTTACAACCGCCTGAGACGGTCCAGTTAACAATGTGACCCAATTGGGCTGATCGCTATACTAACTCGTTTGGCTGAGTTAGGGGGAGGGAAGCCGTGGGTGGGTCCTGGGCGTTGTGGACAGCGACCCCTACAGTTCGGTCGGGGCGCCTGCACAGCGAGGGTAGGATCTGGAGAAAGGTAGTGTGACCTTCCACAAGTTACACTCTCCCGGTGAGAATCTGCGCTGCCATGCTTTCGGAGGAAAGCATGTGACAGTCTCCGGCCTCCCGGACCAACAGTAGGGGAAAGTGCGCAACAACCAGGAAGGGGAGTTGGGAATTGGCATAATGACTAACAGTGGGATGGGAGAAAAATCGGAAAAAAGGAGGGGGGAAAAGATAATAAAAAATAAAAAATAAAAAACAATGTGACCCAATAAAACATGCATTTACATCACATTTACATTCACATTCACATTTACATTTACATTCACATTTACATTTACATAAGTAATTTAGCTGACACTTTTATCCAAAGCGACTTACAAATTGTGAACAACAAGTCAGCAAGAGGGGTACATCTCTGGCAGCTACTGTAAGGGTCAATGGCATTGTTTGTCAAATAGTATCAAGCTTGAGTGTTACACTCTGAGTGCATAGTAGACATGTTAGCATGATAAGTTGTAGTATACAGTACGTATAGTAGCATAGTAGTAGGGTATATAATAGTAAAAAGACAGTCAGGTTAGTTTTTCTTTTGTTTTGTTTTTTCAAATAGTGTTTGAAGAGGTGTGTTTTTAGTCGACGGCAGAAAATTGTCCGGGTTTCAGCTGTCCTGACTGTAAGATTCTGATCAAACTGGCCAGTATCACGTCTTCGTCTGTTTGGCCCTCCATCCAATTCCTCTGCGTTGTGTACTTTTAATGGTCCTGACGTCTCCGATACTGGTAGATAAGATCCTTATCTCCCCCCCGTTAGTGCAATCCATAAACCATAATACTTCTCCACTTCCGTAAGAATTCGACACTTCGACACCGTGAAATACCTTATGAGGAGAAGCGTTGTTTTATTGCTATAAACAGAACCTCGTAATCAGATGTTATCAAATTGTATCGTCCTTGAAGAGTATTCTAATGATTCCCTCTTAGTCTCAGTCAGATTTTAGTCCTACTCGCTCTTGGTCAGATTCTGGTCTGAGTCAGATTCTAGTCTGCTCAACACCCGGAAACACCGTTCGACTTATAGATGTTCGTCGTCGCAACGACGGCCCCGCCTTCTGGTTGTCATGCGACGTGTTGTCATGACAACTGCATAACCTTTAACACTAATAAATTCACGTTTCATTAAGATGAACCTCTCTCCCTCCTGTCCTGGGAGACAGTACACTCTAATCTCAGATGTTCTTCTAAGGAATTCATAACAAAACCCTCGCTGACGCGGCCTGTGCCTGTGAAACCACTGGTTCCACCACCGTTCTATCACCGTCTCCTGCTTCCATGCACATTTCGATCTACCATTTTAGCTGTGGTCATCTCTCCCCAATCTATACATCACATACATTGAAAAAGCACCGTTTTCTCTCAATCCCCCCTTGATTCTTATCACCCCTCAGAATCATAAGACTACTTGGTTTTTCAATTAATTATACACAAAAATAGACTCATAACAATTAGGGCCCCGCCGTCTGCTGTTTTCCTTTTGTTTTCCATTACCCGCATCACACCCAAACCAGAAAGGATAAACAACGGTCATGGAGGAGAGAGAGAGAGAGAGACAGAGAAAAACACAGATGCAACTTTTCAGACGACACACCTAAAACCCTTCGGTCCCCCTATCAGGTACCCCACGTCCAAATCAGAGCGCTCCCTTCCCTCTCTTACAGTACACCTCCCGTCTTGGGCCGGTCCCATCTTCTAGGGCAAGGGCCCCTTTCAGTGACGGCTCCTTTCCTGAGCTGGTCCCCCTCCCAGGGCGCGGTCCCCTAGGCAAAAATGTCCCCCCTGGTCTGCTACTGCTCAGTGTCTCTGGCTGTCCTCTCCACATCTGCTCCTCCACCGCCGCCGTCTCCTCTCTCTCGTCGTGGATCATCTGTGTACCAGGCGTCGGTGCCTGGCCCCTGCGGCTTCCTCCTCCTCCAGTCTGTCTCCTGGCCATCTCCATCGCTGTCGGTGTCATTCCCCCCTTGAAAGCAGAAACACAACACCGGCAGTCTTTCTGTACACTCGACTTCCCTTGTTTTGCTATTAGTCTACCATGGCTTTGGGCCTGCAGCTCGTTCTCTATATATTTTTTTTCCTCTGCAAGCCCCTATTTGTTCTCTATTAGTCCCCCACCTTCTCAACACCCATATCTAATCCTACAGGGCTGTTCCCTGTTTTGTTGTCTTCCGGCGTGACACCAGCAGCTAAACGATACCCACTCGGCGCTCTACGTTTGTCCCACGGGTGACCCCCAGCGCGCGCCAGTTCTTTCTGGTGACGTGTCCCCTCAAGACTCTGCCTATTTATTAGGTGTGAGAAGGCCCCACTGGAATTCAAACTCCCTCTTTATTCAATTATTAACCCATTCAAATAACTGCACCATCTTTCTGTGCAATTCTTATTTAATCTCATTAGATTCACTATTGAATCACTCCCCCACTCCGCCACTAGATGGTAGTACAGGCCTCTATCTAAATATTCCCCTATGGGTAATGAAAACTCCCCAGCACTACCCCCCCTCCGCCACTAGGTGGCGACCTACTCCTCCTCCATGGTGTTTTAGTTGACGTGTCACTTCCTGGTTCTTTATCTGTTGTTATCTCCTCGTGGTGCTCACGGCCATTTTGACTCGCTCATAATGGCTACTCTCTCACAAACAAAACGAACGCTGCCCCTCCTTCCAAGGCCTAAAAACACAGCTGTTTTTCCTCTCTTTCCTATCCATTATCAGGGGACGCTTTCTCAGACTAATACTCTTGCCTGATCGGACATAATACACACTGGTACAATCTCCTTTCGACTTTCCTTCTGTTATGAAAACAGTCCCGCCATAACAATTTTTCGATCTGATTCAAGCGTTCCCCCCCCCCTTTCCTCATCTCGCATTTACCCTCCTTAAACCAAAACTGTGCAGCCTGCCTCGTTTGCTTTTCATTCTCTGTAGATAACACCCTCGATTTTCACCATGGCTCTCTGCTCATATTATTACAGCTGGCATTCTCTCTGTCGAACTAGAAATGTTTACGTTTACGGATTCACTATCTGTTCGTTTTTATTTGGCTTAAAATCAAAACAACCGTGTGCACAGTGAACTCACATTTTTGATCGGAGTGCTGTTTCCCCTACAGCGCTGGTTCGCCTCCTGACCGCTCGACTCGCCGCTCTCTCCCAGGGCTGGCCGGCCTTGCTTCGATCATGATTCTCCCACACATTGATGACTGTTGTCCACTGTCGCCCCATTATTGAAAAAGTCTTTATCCGTTGTTCTTATCTCTTGCAAATCCGGCTGTCATCAACAACCAACTGTTCCCGTTGTTTTAATCTCTTGCAAATCCGGGTCACGGCACCAACTGTAAGATTCTGATCAAACTGGCCAGTATCACGTCTTCGTCTGTTTGGCCCTCCATCCAATTCCTCTGCGTTGTGTACTTTTAATGGTCCTGACGTCTCCGATACTGGTAGATAAGATCCTTATCTCCCCCCCGTTAGTGCAATCCATAAACCATAATACTTCTCCACTTCCGTAAGAATTCGACACTTCGACACCGTGAAATACCTTATGAGGAGAAGCGTTGTTTTATTGCTATAAACAGAACCTCGTAATCAGATGTTATCAAATTGTATCGTCCTTGAAGAGTATTCTAATGATCTCTCGGTGTGTTCAGATTGTCCTTTTGCTGTTCAGTCCAATAGTGGTCAGGCCTAGTCGTTAGCCTAAGACCATCCTCGTGGTAGCCGAAGCTACTGGTGATGTGCCATTCTCCCCCCCCCCCCCCCCTCTCTCTCAATGAGAGGAGAGAGTCTCTTCTGGTTTCTTCCCTCTTAGTCTCAGTCAGATTTTAGTCCTACTCGCTCTTGGTCAGATTCTGGTCTGAGTCAGATTCTAGTCTGCTCAACACCCGGAAACACCGTTCGACTTATAGATGTTCGTCGTCGCAACGACGGCCCCGCCTTCTGGTTGTCATGCGACGTGTTGTCATGACAACTGCATAACCTTTAACACTAATAAATTCACGTTTCATTAAGATGAACCTCTCTCCCTCCTGTCCTGGGAGACAGTACACTCTAATCTCAGATGTTCTTCTAAGGAATTCATAACAAAACCCTCGCTGACGCGGCCTGTGCCTGTGAAACCACTGGTTCCACCACCGTTCTATCACCGTCTCCTGCTTCCATGCACATTTCGATCTACCATTTTAGCTGTGGTCATCTCTCCCCAATCTATACATCACATACATTGAAAAAGCACCGTTTTCTCTCAATGACTGTGGTGGGGACACAAAACATATGCACTAAACACCTCACAAAACCAACACTGTCCACACAAACACAGACACAGGGCCCGGCGGTGGTACAGTATCAGCATGCAAGGGCAGTTTCATGGTGCTGGGGAGCTGTAAATACCCTCAGTGTTATTGCTTTTTTTGTCTCTACGTGGCTGGTGGCAGAACCCCCCACCCTCCCTTATCCAGACTCACCCCCTGCTGTCACCATGATGGTGCACTGGTGTTGTAAAACACCTGACCCCTTGGAACAGATGACCCTGATCGACCCAGGAACCACCAGTTGACACATGGGGAGGATCGGACATGGAAGCACCAGAGGCAGCCTGTATTTATACAGGTGATACTAAAATAACTGTATATCATCATATATATATGTATCATCTACTGGTGGAGCTGGTGGTGGACTTTAGGCGAGGCAAGAAGAGGCCCCCTACTCCCATCATTATTCAAGGGGAGGAGGTAGGGTTAGTAGTACACTTGATCAGTGGACTGGACTGGTCGGACAACACGAGGCGCTCTACAGGAAGGGACAGAGCAGGCTGTTCTTCCTGAGGAGACTGAGGTATTTCAACGTGTGTAGCAGGCTGCTGCAGTCTTTTTGCCAGTCCGTGGTAGCCATCAACTGAAGAGACATTAACAATCTGAACAAGTTGGTCAAGAAGGCTAGTTCCGTAGGGAAGGATGAGAAAAAAGCTGGACGCTAAACTGGAAAAGCCCTCCCACCCCCTCTACGAGGAGCTAGCCAAGATGAGGAGCACGTTCAGCCATACCCCCCCGACACACTACAGTACATCAGGCTCCACAACCGTGGGCATGGACTGCTGCCAATAGTTGGAGAGCTAACAGCTGGAGAACTTAACAACTGTTAGGACTATCTGATTTTTTTTTTTTTTATCTTTTCCCCCCCTCCTTTTTCCGATTTTTCTCCCATCCCACTGTTTAGTCGTTATGCCAATTCCCAACCCCCTTCCTGGTTGTTGCGCACTCCCCCCTACTGTTGGTCCGGGAGGCCGGAGACTGTCACATGCTTTCCTCCGACGCATGTGCAGCCAGCCGGCAGCCAGCCTGGCAGCGCAGATTCTCACCGGGAGAGTGTAACGTGTGGAAGGTCACACTACCTCCCTCCAGATCCTACCCTCGCTGTGCAGGCGCCCCGACCGAACTGTAGGGGTTGCTGTCCACAACGCCCAGGACCCACCCATCAGCTTTCCCACCCCTAACACTGCCAATTGTGTTAGTATGAACGACCAGCCAAGCTGGTAGCAACGCCGAGAGCTGGATTCGAACCCAGCGTCTCCAGCGTTGATGGCGAGCGCCTTGCCCACTACACCACCTAGCAGCCCTTGACTATCTGACTCTTAATACTAAACACTGACTGATTGAATCCTACTATCGCTCTACTGTTATCCCTATCATTATTATTTCCAAGTTCTATGTTCTATGTTCTATTATTACCTCTTCTGCCTGTACCTCCCCTCCCCCATGCTGCTATGACATCTGCAGGGGATTGATCAAGAAACAGTTGACTTGACTTGAACTGTATAGCATATCATATCAACTAAATTTCATTGTACTCAGTATCATGTTGTCTTGCTGAAACAAGGTACTGATGGGGAGCTGGACACACTATGGTCCTCTGTTTGCTGTGGTGTATTACCACGTGGTCTGTTTTAAAAGAACACGCCAACATTTTGGGAAATTAGCTTATCGTCTTCTCCAGAGAGAGAAAAGAAGATAGATACCAGTTTCCTCTCTGTGCGTTCAGTAGAACGCTATCTGGCTGCACGTTAGCCTAGCTTAGCACAATGAATGGAAGCGGACATGTACGGGTAACTGAGGTGTTAGTTGGACAATGCGTAGGCTACCCATACATGTCCGCTTCCATTCATTGTGCTAAGCTAGGCTAACATGCAGCCAGATAGCTTTCTACTGAACGCACAGAGAGGAAACTGGTATCTATCTTCTTGTCTCTCTCTGGAGAAGACAGTAAGCTAATTTCCCAAAATGTTGGCGTGTTCCTTTAAAGCCCCTGCCTTTGGAGAATATTTTCAAACATTGTGACACTGTTTCAAACATTGTGATGAGTTAAAGTCCTCTTCCATTAATTAAATTCATCATTTGATGAAAATGTTTTGTTATAATGGATTACATCAGTGTAGATTCTCCTTTCACTTGCTCTCTTCAGGCGAGCCATGCACACCTTCCTAATTCCCTTCCAATGAAACAAGGCAATGCCACTGATTACACAATCTCAGGTCTATCTAGACAGAGAAAGCATCTTATCTGCAGCCTCGCTCCTGCTCTCCTCTTCCCTCAGCATTGCTACGGTTGAGTTAATAGCTCTAATCATTGAAATGGATGGCCTGCATTTGCCAGGGTGGATGTTGATGGTGCTGAGTGGTTGGGGATCTTGACGTCGATGCTGGGGGCTTCTAGCATGGGTGGCAGGGACCTCGGTTGAATATTGTACTGTATATCGTTAGTGGCAAACAACAAGGCTCACGGCACACAGAGTGTGATTCAAATATATTCACATATGAGAACTTCAATTACCTCCTCGCTGTTTATACAAATAGAGGCAGAAAGAACCAGGCACGTGGCCCGTTGCAGACAGAGCCATTTACATCGCATTTCCCTTACAACCGTTTTGTCTAGCAGGCATACTGGGCATATAGCTTCATGGGGGCACTTAGACAATGTGGAGTGATCAAAGGAGCTTAATGTCAGCGAGGCAGTGCATGGGAATCAGGCCAGGAGACCATCATTTAAAGCTCTCTCTCTCTGTACGACCAGTGTGTTCAGGGATCTTTAACAACCACAGGCTCCTGGCCAGGGCCTCCATGCAGTCCGGTGGACTGCTTCAAATGGACAGTGCCTGGGAGGACAGGAGAGAGGGACGGGAGAGAGCTGAGGAGAAAAAGGTACTGTAGAGGGAGAGCGGGGAAGAAGGAGGCAAATGGAGTGTGTGAGGTATTAGGAATATACATTTTTTTTTATGTAACCTTTATTTAACCAGGAAAGTCACATTGAGATTAAAAATCTCTTTTTCAAATGAGACCTGGCCAAGACAAGCTGCAGCAAGGGAATGCAAAAAAAAATATTTTTATTTAATTAAAACGTACACAAATACACCAAACAACCAATATCAGAGCCAGAGGCAACCTAGCAGGGCAGGCAGCAACAATAGACTATTAGGGCAAATCAAAACAACGACAGTCCATTGATTCGACCTCTAGTCCTTTCATGAGGCATTTAAAAGCATCCAGTGATACACAGCCAGAGAGTTTCAGGTCATTCTGTAACATATGTTCCAAGCCGAGGGAGCAGAACAACTAAATGCTCTCTTTCCCATTTCCGTACGAACATTGGGAACAGACAACAGGAGCAAACGTTGAGAACATAAAAAAAAATAACTCTGAACACTTGTAAATCAATATGTACCCATGCACAAGTCTGCGGGTGGCCAGTGCAGACCAGCCAACCCGGGCATACAGGGTACAGTGATGGGTCAGCGCCTTACAATTTGTCACAAATAAGAGAGGACAAGGACGGTACTGTGGGAAAAAAAAGATATATAGAAAGAAATGTGAACTGTCTAAAAACATTAGAGGATGAGCACTGACTGGAGGGCATAGAGAGGGAGTAATACGATTGGATGGTCGGATGGTATTGAGTGGCAATCATCGATAACCTGATCCCCCGTCTCTCTCTTCCTCCCTGCATCCTTCCCCTTCAGAATGTGATACCATGCCGGGGTCTCACCCTGCGTTCTGAGCCTCCGAACCTTCCACAAACAGCTCGATACTATTAAATAATATTGACTGATGAATGTGTTTCATTCAGTGGGCTAATCACCGTGTGTTGTGTGCATGCGTGTGTTGTTCTGTGTCTTCAGTCTTTACTATGTGTATTCCTTTTTCATGTTATAGTCTATATCTGACCACCGATATTCCTTGTTCAGTGATTCTATTCCTTTTATTCAGATCCCCATTAGCTGCTACCAAGGTAATATATATATATATATAACCCATTGGGATATATTATTGGGATACATATATATATATATATATATATCCCAATAACCGTCCACCATCAACATGTAGTTGTTTCTGCTAATTCCTCTTGCTTATGAACTGTATTATTTTTTATAATTTTTTATGACTATGTATTTATGATTGATCTATTGTTTTAAATGTATTGTGTGCGTCCTGTTACATGTAATGCTCTGTACACTCTGCGCCATTGAAAATTAGGGTCTCCCTCAATGACTCCCGATAAATAAAATAAAATGCAAATATTTAGTGAGCGATATTTAGATTTTGTGAGTCTGCCTTTTTTGCTTCGTTTTTTTTTACGTTTTCTATTTTCTTAACTCCTCTTTTAATAGTTAATTAAACGTGTTTGTTCAGTGTGTACTTATTTGCACATGGCAGACCCATGGTGTTGTCCGCCTCACTGGCAGTGATCAGAGACCTGAACCTGGGGTGGCTTGGTCATGTTCAGTCAACCAGCGCACTGTTAATGTCCTGGAAATCCTCAACAAGCAAACAGAAATAAACGTTCCTTCTCCGTGTGTGTGTGTGTGTGTGTGTGTGTGTGTGTGTGTGTGTGTGTGTGTGTGTGTGTGTGTGTGTGTGCGCGTGTGTGTGTGTGTGTGTGTGCGTGTGTGTGTGTGTGTGTGTGTGTGTTTGTATACATATGTACCCATGCGTGTATAAGCATATTATGTGTGTATGCATGTATGTGTGTGTGTGCCCATGCATTAGTATGCGTACATCTATTCACACTAAAGTAATGATCTCAATTCAGAATCTTTATTCCACACCCTGCCGTTTCCCTATTTCTCTCCTATTTCCCGTTATCTCCCTTTCATAACCGTCACCCCAAACCTCCAAATACACAGTGTGCATCCTGATGACCACTTCACAGCTCTTTATGTTGTTTGTGATTCCAGTCACAGACACTCGGGTCTCTCCGTCTCTCAACCTTTTCTAACTTGACAACATAAACATTTTAAAATGGGCCTAAATGTATTTCCTGTGGCAATGTTTGCTAATATACAGTAGCCGACGGGACACAAACTGGGGGCAAAGAGGCTGTTGCCCTAGCAACGGAAGACAACGTAGACATTCTAAATGGACAACGTTTTGATTTCCTGCCAGTTGTTGGCATTAGCAAAAACTGCACCAGGAAATAAACATGTGTCTGAACTGTTCCCTAGCAACGCGATTCCACTGAAATATCTGGTTTATAGAGATACTATGTCTGAGAAAGGTGATCTATCATAATATGATGGCAGGATGGACTAGAGATAGAGAAACTAACCAGTGATAATATGATGGCAGGTTGGACTAGAGATAGAGAAACCAACCAGTGATAATATGATGGCAGGATGGACTAGAGATAGAGAAACCAACCAGTGATAATATGATGGCAGGTTGGACTAGAGATAGAGAAACCAACCAGTGATAATATGATCGCAGGATGGACTAGAGATAGAGAAACTAACCAGTGATAATATGATGGCAGGTTGGACTAGAGATAGAGAAACCAACCAGTGATAATATGATGGCAGGATGGACTAGAGATAGAGAAACCAACCAGTGATAATATGATGGCAGGATGGACTAGAGATAGAGAAACCAACCAGTGATAATATGATGGCAGGATGGATAGAGATAGAGAAACCAACCAGTGATAATATGATGGCAGGATGGACTAGAGATAGAGAAACCAACCAGTGATAATATGATGGCAGGATGGACTAGAGATAGAGAAACCAACCAGTAATAAAAAGGTCATGTCATGTTTTTTTAACCGAGAAATGAGGTGAAATATTTAAAAGGTTAGCAGTTTGTGTTCTGACACGTTCTCCATTGCATTTAAACAGCACATGGATGTTTGCTAATACATACTGTGCATACTGTACACACTGACATGTATCTCTGATGAAATGCTGTGCAAGCATTTTAGGAGACAGTCTTTGATTGGAAGCTAAATGTCTGAAGGTGAAACAGACGTCAGGGTCAGATAATGGAAACCCAGTCCCCATTGATCAGGAGGACTCTCTCTCTCTCTCTCTCTCTCTCTCTCTCTCTCTCTCTCTCTCTCTCTCTCTCTCTCTCTCTCTCTCTCGTCTCCTCCCATCTTAATAGATGTACTACTACACTGACGAATGGCAGCAATGCAGATGGATTATATGGTTTTAAAATGCACGTCAGGTTTTTTTCTTCTTTTCTTTTTAAATTGGACTTGGTTGTGACAGAGTTAATGATTTAACGGGTGAAATTCCCTGGGAAAAAGACCCGTATTTCAAAATGGAACTGGAATTGGGTTCACTGGTGCCCAATTACTCACTTAATTGTTTCCTTTTCTTTGCCCTTGAGGTTTGCCCTGACCCTGGATATCCTGGTTAGGGAGTTCTGCAGAGACAGAGGTGGTTTGAGGGAGGGGGGGGTGAGACAGGGGTTTAAATGTGGGTATTACACCAGGCTCTGCTCCAGACCAGGTGGAAACCAAGTCAACGACACCTGATTTATCTCTGAAGCGGCCCTCTGCTCCCTCTCTCTCTCCACAAGGGCTTTCTAGATCAGTACTAGTGTTCCCACAGGGAAACCAGAGCATAATGGGGGCAGGAGAAGGCCAAAACCTTCCACCTTACTGCCTTGAGTTCTTTTGCCTTTTAAGGATTCTATCGCAGGCCCTTTTGTCCTCTCGCCAGGCCGTCATTGTAAATAAGATTTTTTTTGATTTGCTTGATTGATAGCAGTTGAAATTGGTTGATGGCAAAAAAAATTATTTATATATATATTAATTATGTGTATGGAATTCTTAGAATTCGGGCCAAACCACAATTGTAATTTAGTTTGCAATGCACATTCCCTTCGCTGGGTACCAGCCATATACATAAATGCCCGATGGCATCACCGAAGAGCTTCACTGTTGTTTGTCATCATAGCATTGATCCAAATTAAGATTCAGTTTCTCAGTGATCCAAGTCTGAGCCTCCCTGCAGCTGCATCACAGGGCCGCTCCCACCCCTAAAGCCACCGGTGCACCCGGCAACATGTAACGGCTCGTTCCATATCGCCGTTTCACTCTACCTTTCGCTCTTAATTGCAGGCAGGCCAACAACAACACAGACACTTGTTGTGAAATCAAAGAGTATATATCAGGTAGTCCAGGCTGTCCTGTTGTTCTACAGTACATACCAGCAGGCAGCAGCACCTCACACACACACACATCGCCCGCTGGGGAGGTTATTGTACTGAGGCATAGAGGAGAAGTGAAGGTTGGCTGATTCTTTTTCATCAAGTCTAAACCATCCCTCTCATCCTCCCTCTCTCGCTCTCTCTTGGTCTCTAGACTCTTACTCACTTTCTCATCCTCTCTCTCTCTCTCCGTCTCTAGCTCACTTTCCCATCCTCTCTCTGTCTCTCTATCTCTCTCTCTCTCTCTCTCTCTCTCTCTCTCTCTCTCTCTCTCTCTCCCTCCCTCCACCTGGAAAACTAGCAGGCGAGGAAATGTGATCCTGGTGTCGGCGGTGGGGGTCGTCCCGGCCACTGCACCGTCCCGCTAATGGAGATGGATGCCGGCTCAGAGTTGTCTCCCGAATGGCCGCCGTGAGAGGGGGAGGGAGAAAGAGAGAGAGAGAGAGAGAGAGAGAGAGAGAGAGAGAGAGAGAGAGAGAGAGAGAGAGAGAGAGAGAGAGAGAGAGAGAGAGAGAGAGAGAGAGAGATCTATTTCTCTCCTCCCCGCTTCCTTCTCCAGAGCTGTGCGGTATCTCTTTTAATGAGGGGAGGGCTGTGTCTCACGACTTGAGCTGAGAGAGGGAGCCTGCCAGGGAGGAAGGTCTGGAGGGAGAGGATGGGGTGATGATGGGGGGGAGAGAGAGAGAGAGAGAGAGAGAGAGAGAGAGAGAGAGAGAGAGAGAGAGAGAGAGAGAGAGAGAGAGAGAGGGCTAGCAGAATAGAGTAGAGGAGTGACATGTTGACAGGGGAGGAAGATAGATGATAAGCAGCACAGAGGAGCAGAGCGAGGACAGCATTGGGAGAATAATGATATTCAAAGAGAGCTAATGCAAAGAACGAAAGACCAAGATAAGGAATGACAGAGATAAATAGGCCATGATTGCAGACAAATCACCACTTTGCCATATGCTGCCAGCAAGTCTGTTCTCCAAACGCTTTCCTGCCCCTCTTGTATTCCAATGGTCGCAATTTCTCTTGTCTTTTTTTTTTATATCACATTTATCATTTGATGAAGGAACCTTTCGGCAGGCGCACACCAGGGACGGCTCTGCGAGAGACCTCAACTATGGAGAAATGTCATAATGCACCAAGAATAGGGTTAAGGAATGAACACACCAGGCCTCTGTCTGGATAAATATAATATCAGAATTGGAAATGGGAATAGAACCAGTAAATTGGAGATTTCAGATTGCTTATATGGTAATGCGATAATAAGACATTATATGTACAGTATATAGCACACTTTAAAATGAAAAGAAATCTCAAGGTGCTTCACAGAAAATAAAATGGTAGTGGGCCATAATAAATTATACCCTCTTTTCATAATCATATAGTCCGGGTAAGAAACTTTATGGATAACTGACATCATAATGCCACATTTAAAAAATGTAATATTGGTTTCCCAATATTACCAAAACTTTGCTTTTAGCAACTAACCTTGACTTTGAACCATGTTTATGTTTACACTCAGCAAGAAACCTATTAAGCCTCTGTATTCTATAGGTCTAGAGAAATTCACAGTATAATTAGTTACAAAACTCCAACCAGACCAAACATGTTTCAAGAAAGTGCAATACCAAGCAGTCCTCTTTTACCAACCTGGAGGTCCCCATGTGTCGGCATTATAGACTACCTTTAACCCTTTCACTACCAAATGGTTAACGCTTTCACTGCCACACTACAGAAGGTTAACCCTTTCACTACCACACTAGACGGTAACCGTCTGTAGTGTGGTAGTGAAAGGGTTAACATTCTGTAGTGTGGTTGTGAAAGGGTTAAGGTTAAGGACAACACATGTAGTAGGATTTTATTTGTATACGTGCCTAAACACTTAATTTCAAAACACATTAAACTTACTTGAGCTTCATGTATGAAGCTGTGCCCTACAAAGCATAATTAGAAAGCAAAGTACTTACAAGGAAAGCCCCCCACCTACACCTACTACACCAGTACACCCCCATTATCTCTCTCTGCCCCCCACTATTGCTCTCTCTCTCTCTCTCTCTCTCTCTCTCTCTCTCTCTCAGCTGTAGTGACTCATCACGCGGCAAACTGAGGCTGATGCTGCAGACAGTGTCTCCCCGGAGCTCCATCTCTCTGCAGACTAATGTAATAGACAGACTTTGTGCTCTCATCGCTACTCTGGTCTTGTGTCTTCTCTATTCCATCACGGTACGGCTTCCCCGGTGAGTGTTGGACGCTGAGAGAACTCTTCAAAAGGCGTTTTTCCTTTTCTTCTACGCGTGACACAGTGATTGTTCATGCAGTCCACTTTTTGTATTTTAATAATTAAAAGCACTGGATGAATGGAACAAGGTGTGGTATTTCACTCTGTACATTTTCACAAACCTATCCTATCCAAGAGCTCCCCCTTGTGGCCAAATGTTAGCAGTCACTCAAATCTACACAGCTCCGGTCCACAACCTGAATTGAATTGAATTGAATTGAAAAGTTTATTAACAGATTGCAGAATGGGTACAGTACAGTACAGCTCAATACATACAATTGTTAAGAGGATGCAGACCTGAGAAAGACTTTCGTCTTGTTTCCATCAGGGTCCCCCATTTTCAATTCATCATATGACACACACGACATACAGATAGACAGTACTGCTACATCTATACATTTATGACATACCAGATTTTCAAATACAGTACTGTTTGTGATACTAAAAAAAATCCAGAAAAAGAGTGTATATACATTTGACGTAGAAACTGTGCATTGGAGGAGGTTGGGTAGGTGGGGTGGGGCTGTACATTGGAGGTGGGGGGGGGGGGGGGGGGGGTTGGGTAGGGGGGGGGGCACTGTACATTGGAATACTGACATACATTTGACATAGAAACTGTACATTGGAGGAGGTTGGGTAGGTGGGGTGGGGTGGGGTTGGGTGGGGCTGTACATTGGAGGTGGGGGGGGGGGGGGGGGGTTGGGTACATTGGAATACTGACAAAGCCATGCTTGGTCTTTATTGTACAACTGGGTTAGGACATTTGTAGGGGCCAGTTTTGAATTGCAGTCTCCCGTAGGTGTTCTTTGAGAGTGTTTTTGAAGGTGGGTAGTGATTCACATTCCTTTACAGCTTTTGGTAGGGCGTTCCACATTGATGTGGCATAATTACGAAACGTGTTTAGTCCCTTATTTGAGCCGAATCTGGGTTTAACATGATTTGTGGAGCTCCCTCTGGTGTTGTGATTGTGGTATTCACTGACCTTTGGGAAGTATTTTGACATGTACATGGGTACCTTGGTCGTGTAGTGTATCTTGTAGACCAGGCCCATTGCAAGTTGCTGTACTCTGTCGTCTACTCTAAGCCATCCTAGGTTGGCAAAGTGTGCAGGGGTGAGGTGGGTTCTAGGAGTCAGGTCAAGCAGTAGTCTGACTAGTTTGTTTTGAGATGTTTGTAATTTGGTTTTTAGTGCCTTTGAGGTGCTTTGGTACCATGAGGTGCAAGCATAGTCGTAGTACCCTTGAATGAGTGCTCCTGCCAGAGTCTTCAGGGTATTCCTGTTTACCAGAGAGGAGATCCGGTACAAGAATCGAGTTCTTTGGTTGACTTTTTTGATTACATTGGATGCCATTTTGTCACAGGAAAGATTAGCCTCTAGGATGGAACCCAGGTAGGTAATTTCATCTTTCCTTGTGACAATATTGTCACCCACTGTAACTGAGAAGCCGTCGGTCTTGCTGAGTTTGTTATTTGAACCGAAGAGAATGGATTCCGTTTTGCCCATGTGTAATGATAGTTTGTTGTCGGCGAGCCATATGCAGATTTTGCCTAGTTCCGAGCTGAGGGTTTTTTCAACCTGTAACTTGTTCTTGTCAGAGACCAGCAGGGCTGAGTCGTCCGCAAACAGGAACAAGTTGCAGTCACAAGCTGACGACATGTCATTTGCATAAATTAGGAACAGTAGTGGTCCTAGTATGCTTCCTTGTGGAACACCACAGTTTACTGTGAGGGGGGGGGGGGGGATAGGGTACCGTTTACCTCCACCATCTGTTCTCTCCCCTCCAGGTAGGATTGTATCCAGCTCACTGATAAACTATCAAAACCAATTGCTTTTAGCTTGTGAAGTAATGCTTTAAACTGACATGTATAAAACGAAAAATACTATGGAAATTATTACAAAAATATTATTAAAACAACAAATGCACACATGATTTCACAGAGAAAATGGGGTGTAAGTAACGGTACACAAAATCCACGGTTCGGTACGTACCTCTGTTTTGAAGTCACGGGTCGGTATTATTTTCAGTACAGTGCTTTTCATTTATCTATTTATTTAACTGTATTAAACAATATAAAACGAATTGGCCATAATTTACTGAGCAAACTAATGCTTACTGCTGTAACCTACTAATAACACTTAAAGTAAATCTGAAGATTATTATATGGCAGATGCCTTGGACAACTGTAGCGTGTGCTTGTTTATACAGAGCCCCATTTCATGACTGTGATGCAAGCCCTGCTTGAATACAGAGGCAGCCAGGGCTTGCATCACAGTCACGAAAGGGACTTGTTTATACAGAGCTGGTGGTATGACTTGCTGGCTGAAATACGGACGAGAGGGAACTAGGTAGCGGGGCTCTATTACTCTCTATGCTCTATGTGCTTAAACCCTGTGTTCTCGACAACGGAGTATGGTCGCAGATCTGCTGCTATAAAAACACCTATGGCGTTTGTTATTGCTTTGGCCCGGTCTGAATTAATAGCGAGATGCTGCTTGAATGCCATGGGGAGCTGGGTTTGCTTCTTCCGTGTACCAGTGATATTCACATTCGGGTGATGCCGTTTCAAATGCGTGATAAAGTTTGCAATAAAGTTGAAAAATCACAAGTGTGCATCACAGTCACGAAAGGGGCTAGCCGGCACGTAGCTTTAGTGCGATCCACCCGTCTTTGTCCATTACTGTGGTTAACTGGGAATCCGAAATGATCCCAAACGGGAGACTTGAATGTTGTGGGAGCATCTTCTAGCTCTGGCTGGTCAGTTAGTATTGCACTCGCCATACTAAGGCTAATATGCTATGCTGAATTGCAGCTCTCGCTCAGCGTGGCTGCACGCTGCGTTGGATGAACAAACAACATCCGGTTAGTTGTGCACCTTATATTACGGCCGGGGGGATTTAAGTTCCACAAAAAAAGGTTCCGTACGGTTGCAATCGTTCGGTGCACAGCGCGTACTGTACCGGAGGACCACATTGAGGCGGTACAGTACGTATTTGCGTACCGTTACACCCCTAGTTTGCACCATCTATTTTGATTCTCCTGCCTCAGCAGAGTCCTGCTCTTCTTTTCTTTTGTCAGAGAGCTCCTGTATGATCTTGCAGCTGTGCTCCAGACTCTGCCTCAGCTCAGCCAGGTCCCTCTGCACCTCCTCAAGAAGATCTAGCTTGGAGAGCTTCTTGTCAATGGATGACAGCACTTCATGACCAGGCCCATCTACGGTCTGTTCTGGGATATCGGCGGTGAGACAGTCTTGTTCAGCTATCTCTGACCCCATGGCCTCCTCCCACACCATTTCAAAGTAAGAGTCAATGAAGGCCTCCAGTTCCTCCAAGTTACTGCTCCCCCATCGGCCGATTAGTGCCTGCAGGCCTCCCGTCTCGCTGAGCTTCTCAAGGGTCCTCTCTCTCATTCTGGGGTGGCAGAGAGAAAGCATATCCACAACATCCTCCTTTTCCTCCATCAGCGTTCTGGTTTGTGTTTGAGGCTGATCGGCAGGTAGCAACGAGACCAGTGGTTGATGTCTGCGTGGGAATGGATCTACGTGGCCCCTACTGTTCAGTCTCAGTCCGTGTGGATGATCAGCAGACAACCAGACAGGGAGATTTAACACCAGTGTCTGCCCGCCTCCCATGCCCCGCTGCGGCACCCCGTTACCATGGAACAAAGAGGCGATGCTGGACAGGAACTGCTGTTTGTCCAGGATGGTGAGGCCCACTTCTGTCCTCCGTCCTGTGGCTCTTGGTAGTGCCACCACCTGGCCACAGACATCTGGGCCTAAACAGTCTAGCGATGGAATGTTAGCAAACCTGGCTACTTCGAACACTGTGAAGGAAATAGTAATGTTGGTGTCCACACGTGCGACAATGAATTAGAAAAATATTTCAGAACCCAACTTTTTCAATACTCTGTACTACTACAGTGCAAAATGTATGACTTATTATGGAATCTATGATTGTTAATATCCTCATTACACTTACTGTCATGGGAGGGCTCATCTCTGCAGCTTGTGAACACCTGTAACTCATCTCCGTGCCGTGTCACTCCATCCGGCTGCAGCTCCCGTGTCCCAGCAACAGTCTTCCCCATCTGATCACCTCTCTGGATCATCTCCAGTCTCTCCTCCACAAGCATCTCTTCAATCTGGCCCAGTAGCTCAGTAACCTGGGCTCCATCGCCCCGGTTCTTATTGTCCAAGACGTGGTATCTGTTCCCACACCTGTCGACAAGCTTCCGCAGCACGTCTCCCTCACTCTCGATGCGCTGCTCTATGTTCGTCTCCCCCAACCAGTCTCCATAGGTGAACAGGACCATGGCTCTGTTCCACACCGCCTCCCCCGACGCCTCCAGCCGCCTCTCCGTGGCCTCCAAGAGAGGCCGGGTGAAAGAGCAGCTCACGTTGACGACCAGGAGCACGGCGGTTGGTCCACAGGCCGAAGGGGCCGTCAAGAGTTCAGGGTTTACAGACGGGCAACCCGGTGTGTCCAGCACCGTCACCGTCTTACCGCAGACCCGGCCTTGCCTTTCGATACAGCCAGCGGTTTGGCATTCCGCATCAAACTTCTCTCCGCCTAGGATGGTGTTTCCCGCTGAACTCTTGCCCGTGTTTCTGCCTCCCACGAGCACTACTCTCACTTCCGAGAGAGAGTTGAGCTTCTCTGTTAGAAACAAATATTTAAAATGTTTTGTTAGAATAATGAGTT
This sequence comes from Notolepis coatsorum, assembly GCF_963971535.1. NCBI lineage: Eukaryota > Metazoa > Chordata > Actinopteri > Aulopiformes > Paralepididae > Notolepis > Notolepis coatsorum. The sequence goes on from NC_140178.1 coordinate 32,927,159, forward strand.
TGTTATATGACAATACATTGAACTCACTTCCCACAAAAATAACTAAATAGTGAGAGGCTGTTGTTTGCAGGCTTCTTATTAAACATGGACTATGTATCATTACTGCCTTTCTGGGAGCGTCGCCTTTGAAGCTCTTTATGTGTTGCTTGTTTGGAACCGCAGCCATTTCCATTTCAGATGCAGATATCTTTTCTTTGGCAGCAAGGACATTTTCATTATGTAGCTCAATTAAGTCGTTTCATTACTACAGATAAAAGACTAGATTAAATTGATGTTTCCCCCCACATTTACACGTATTCTTAAACTCACCCAACTGAACACTTGCTACTTGTCTTTGTTTCCTCTTCATCGTCAATCTCTCCTTGGCTTTCCCCTCTTCCGTCCTCATCTTCTCCTCCAGCTGTTGCATTACATTCCTTTCCATCCCATAATGACGGCAGCCATTGGCAGTTACCGTTTCCTCAATCTTCGCCATCAGCTCTCTGACCTGAAACCCGTTGGCTTTAGTTCTGTTGTTGAGGACGTGGTACCTGTTGTCACACTTGTCCACAAGCCATCGGAGAGGCTCCCCCTCGCTCTCAATGTACTGCTCGATGGTCGTGTCTCCCAGCCAATCCCCGAAGGTAAACAGAACCACCACGTGAGTCCAGACATGTTCGCCGATTAGCTCCAGGTGCTCCTGCGCCGCTCTCCTGTAGGTCTCCGTGAAGGCCCTGTCCGCACGGACGACCAGGAGTAGGGCGTGGGGACCCGGGGGACAGAGGGACAGACTGAGCACTATCTCCCTCTGGTCAAAGATGGGACTTTCGTCAGTGAAGTAGTTCATCCACCAGCCTGGCGTGTCGACGACGGTGACACGTCTCCCAAAAACAGAGGCTGTTCCCGGGATGCTCCGGGCAGTTCTTCTACCTACTTCCAGGCGTCCTTCTGCGCCCAATATTGTGTTTCCTGTTGAGCTCTTCCCTGACCCCCTGGCTCCAAGCAGCACGATCCTGGTGTCAGAGAGCTGCTGCGACTCCTCTGTCGGACCAAAAGACAAAGTCATTAGTCGAGGGAGAAACATTCTGATAGATTCAATCTTTCATTCATCAAGTTCTAACTGAAAGTACCTTGCAGGAGAGATCTCCGTCTCTTCACCCTCATAAGCCTCTGTCTGGCTTTTTGCTCCACCGTTTGCTTTTTCTCAGCGACGTCTCGTAAAACACTCCGCTCCATCTCGAACGGTCTGTTTCCGTTCTCCGCCACCAGGCTCTGTATCGTCACCAGCAGCTCTCCGACCCGACGGCCGACGACGTCACTACCGAAGGCAACACCATGACACCTCCGGCCGCACTTCTCACTCAGCCACCGGAGGGCCGTCCCTCCTCTCTGCACGTGCTGCTCTACCGTCGCGCGCTCTGGCCAGTCGACGCAGGTGAAGACGACCACGGAGTGACTCCAGACCCGCTCGCCGAGCAGCGCCAGGTGCTCATCCAGGGCCCGCCGGCGTCGCCCCGAGAACACGGAGCTCGCCTTGACAACGACCAAGAAGACGTGGGGCCCCGGCGGGCACAGGGACACGCTGCCCGTGATCTCCCGCTTCACCAGCTCGGCGGTGTCTCGCGAACTGAAGTCGCACCACCAGCCGGGTGTGTCCACCACGGTGACCCGCCTCCCTGCCACCGAGCCCACCCTCCTGGAGCACGTGGTCCTCTCCTTGGTGACAAACTCCTCTTTGCAGAGGATGACGTTGCCCACAGCACTCTTTCCGGAGTTTCTCCCACCGAGGAGAACGATGTTGAGATGTGACGTCCACCAACCCTCCCCTGTCAGAGAAAGAAATTAATACACAGGGAAGGACAGAGAGAGACAGATGTGTGTGTGTGTGTGTGTGAGTTCATCGAAATTTGTGTTGTATTGTGTTAATCTAAATTATATTTCATATTCCAAGAATATTTATTTATGCGTAAAGGACAATGTGACACGAACCCACAGTATCAAACAAAAACAAAGCTGGACAACGGTGTCATTTATGTCATTAGCAGCACAAGTTGGTCTTGAGAAGTTGAACCGTATAATAGGGCTATCAAAATGAATTTCAATATTCTAATTTGAAAAAGTATATATGAATTAGAGTACCAAGCTGCCAGTAAAATGTAAATAAATAATAATCATAATAAAAACATTATTGATATGAGATTAACTGAAAAGGCATCACTGGTTCTTGTCCCGAATTGCCTGCAATACAAGCCAATAAATACGGCATCCTCAGTATGACCTACAGTGTTGCAGGGGAGTGTTGCATTCATTTCATTCATTTATTTTGCATTTATTTTAAATTTGTTGGACCTTATGGTGTTCTTGTTTTGTTCTTGACTTATTGTGATGTTTCTTCTTGACTTGTTTAAAGAAGACGTGTCCGACCCATGGGGACATTAACGTGTGTTGTCGGGCCTTACAAATAAATTTGATTTGATTTGATTTACAGCATATAACCATGCTCGCTCTACTTCAACTAGATCTGAGTGGTTATCCTGCCCCCTAAAATGTTCTTAAATACTTTAGATACTATTACTACTATGTATGTATATGTGTTACATGTATATAATTTCACAGCATCGTTTGGTAAACTGACCACAAGGGCCCCCAGATGGCGATTTAATTCATCTTTGTTAAAAAACGAGGACTTATATATATTAACTCTTTCACCCGACAGGACCGGTACCGGTCCCGAAATGACATCTGGTCATAAATCAATATTTTTCAGACTGTATAAAAGTAGCGATTTTTATTTCAAACGTATTCAAGTATAAACATCATAAATATGTCACAAGAGCATGTAGAATGTATATTATCATCAATACGTTAGTTTAGCAATAGGTTAAAAGTGTTAGATAGATTTTACTTTTCGATTTGGTCAAGTCTATTTCGCGAGGGCGACCAGTTTGGATATTTTGAACCATGGGAATTGTAGTTTTTTGTAGCAAATTCCACAGGTCTGGTTCTGCATTGGAATTTTGGAAGACTACACTTCCTGTAAGGTTCTATGGGGTTCAAGGTTCAGAGTTCTGTATGAATTATTTCAATAACTGTTATTATTCGGGATAATAAGCCACAAAGGGTAAAGTTTTTGACAAATATTGAAAGGCAGTTAGTTTCTCTTCCCTATTGTTTTTTTTTTATTATTATCTTTTTCCCCCCTTCTTTTTCCGATTTTTTTTTCTCCCATCCCACTGTTTAGTCGTTATGCCAATTCCCAACCCCCTTCCTGGTTGTTGCGCACTCCCCCCTACTGTCACATGCTTTCCTCCGACGCATGTGCAGCCAGCCGGCAGCCAGCCTGGCAGCGCAGATTCTCACTGGGAGAGTGTAACGTGTGGAAGGTCACACTACCTCCCTCCAGATCCTACCCTCGCTGTGAAGGCGCCCCGACCGAACTGTAGGGGTCGCTGTCCACAACGCCCAGGACCCACCCATCAGCTTTCCCACCCCTAACACTGCCAATTGTGTTAGTATGAACGACCAGCCAAGCTGATAGCAACGCCGAGAGCTGGATTCGAACCCAGCGTCTCCAGCGTTGATGGCGAGCGCCTTGCCCACTACACCACCTAGCCGCCCTTTCTCTTCCCTATTGTTAACATGTAGGAACAATTAGATCTGAAATTTGTTTCAAAACGGTTGCACTGTGGGGGAAATAAAAAAGTACAGTAGATTACAGTAGATTTCATTATCTGTTCTTATGCACGGATGGTGATACTAAATCCAAATTGAACTCGGGCATTTGAAAGATAATATATGTATACAGGGGTGTAAAGTACTTGAGTAATTGTACTTTGTTACAATATTTAAGTACTGTTTTGGGGGATTTGTACTTTACTCGAGTATTATTAGGTTTGTATACTTTGTACTTTTACTCCATTACATTTCAGAGAAAAAAAACATACTTTTTACTCCTTACATTTAAAATGCAGACCTACAAAGTACAAAGTACAAATCTCACAGGTCCAACCATTTTAATTAGTATATTTTAATAGTTTATCTGGCCGAACTAGCCAATCAAATCCCCATTAATGGAAAATGAACCCGCCCATACCCATGCTGATTGGTTCTTGTGCAACACTAGAAAGCGGGGATCTTAAAACACATCAGAAGAATAGACAGTCTGATCCGCATTATGCTGTGGTTAATATTGTGATATTATTCAGGGTACTCCAGTATTCTGTCTTTAATATTGTGATATTATTCAGGGTACTCCAGTATTCTGTCTTTAATATTGTGATATTAATCAGGGTACTCCAGTATTCTGCCTTTAATATTGTGATATTATTCATGATAATCCAGTATGCTGTGTTTAATATTGTGAAATTATTCAGGATACACCATTCTGTTTTTAATATTGTGATATTATTCATGCTGTGATGTGAATGCTGTCCATGTTAGTTTACCTTCAATGGAGAAGTGCATTAAATAATTTTAATGCAAAAAAAGTGTCCTCTGTTCTTTCATTTCAGCATTGTCTATCGCAGAACACATTCCACTGTGGGCAGAGTGTATGCTTGGTTTCATTCCAGCCTTGTCTAAACACCAGCTGGTTTCATTCCAGCCTTGTCTAAACACCAGCTGATGATTTCACTAATTGGCTCACCTCTTCAACTAACTCACCTGGTGCAATGTATAGTTAAAATGGAAACTTGGCCCATGATGGAATGAGTTTGAGACCCCTGGTCTATCCCTTTAAAAAAATTATTTACTTAAACTTTTTAGTACTTAAGTACATTTAAAAGTAGGACTTTTTTACTTTTACTCAAGTGTGTTTTTAGCCAGATACTTTGACTTTTACTTTTGAGACGGTACCCATACTTTCACTTAAGTATAATTTCTGGGTACTTTTTTTGCGAATTGGCTATAATAAAGTAATTTATAAGCCTCTTATTCTATATTCTATAATAATATAATAATATATTTATAATATTCTATAATAAAAATTGCATTGGTCCGGATGGGAGAATTCAGTACTGTATCTACAGAACCTTCTGTTTAATCATCTTCCCTTTATTGATTTCCTTAGATTTCTTTTACACATGATCTCAAGAAGGTACTGAACAAGATCAGTGGCTGTTTCTTTTTTTTTATCCACTTTTTCTCCTCCTGTTTTTCTGTGTTTTTCTCCCCCAATTTAGTCATGCCAATTCCGTGTGCTTTTTTTCCGTAGCCTCTGTGAGCGAAGACGCTCTTTGATTGCAGCGAAGAAGAAAAAGACGCTCTCCGATTGGCTAACCCTAACTCTAAGCATAACCACGTCGAAAGAGGGCCTAAGCATAACCACTTCGAAAGAATGCCTAAGCATAACCACTTCGAAAGAATGCCTAAGCATAACCACTTCGAAAGAATGCCTAAGCATAACCACTTCAAAGCAGAGAATATATGTACAAGGCGGAAGAGACCCTTCGGAGCTAAACCAGTCAGAGAGGATCTTTTCTTCTTCGCTGTACGCGGCCTAGCCAATCAGAGAGCGTCTTCACAAACAGAGGCTATGAAAAAAAATCACGCACCAATTCCCCCCTCCCCTTCCTGGTCGTTGCTCGCATGTGCCCCCCACTGGTCGGTCTAGGGAGGGTTGATAGATACTATCACATGTCCCCTCCGATACATGCAGAGTCAGCCAGCCACTTCTTTTCACCTGCCAGCGCGGACTCTCATTGGTGAGGTGTAACGTGTGGGAGGCTCACACTACCCTCACCATCTCCCTTCCTCGCTGTGCAGGCGCCCTGACCGACCTGTAGGAGTCGCTGTTTACAACGACCAGATTACCACCCACCGGCTTCCCACCCGCTGACTCTGCCAATTGAGCCAGTATGACGGCCGGCCAAGCCGGAGGCAACGCTGACAGCCAGATTCAATACCAGTGTCTCTCACGTTGGTGACAAGCGCTTAGTCCGCTGCGCCACCCAGCCGCATCAGTGGCAGTTTTTAATGTTTGGTCATTATTAGCATGGTGTTATTCACTGTCAAAAATGCAAAGAAAATCATAATTCATATTCTCTTTTGTTTCATCACAATTTAAGCAAGTCTAGTAATAGACAATATTTCTGACACTGTGAATACATTCCCTGAGGTCCATAGATGTCCCTATTTACCAAGATATGCAAATGGACGTTGTAGAAGTGGAGCAATATTCCATTTACCTACAGTAGGTATATATTTTAGGTGGATTTTCAGAAAATATTCCATGGGTGGAAGAGGTTTTTAAGGCTGTCAATCGATTAAAATATTTAATCTGAATAATCGCATGATTGTCCATAGTTAACTCACGATTAATCGCATATTTTTTATTTGTTCTAAATCTACCTTAAACGGATCTTTTTCAAGTTTTAATACTCTTATCAACATGAGTCAACAAATGATTGCTTTATGCAGCCATTTAACACAAAAGGATGACCCTCATGCATTGCAAATTTGCATCAAATTCAAAACAGTGATGCACAAAATAACTTAAAAGAAAATAATAATTTAAAACAATGAATAAAGGACTCACCCCCTGCCCCCCCCCTCTCTCACACACATACTCGCTCTCTTTTTCTCTTGCCCCTTCCTCATCTCTCACCCGCCCCTCTCTCTCTCTCTCTCTCACACACACTTTGAGTCAGAAACAAACATAGTATCAATGAGAGTATCAATAATACAGTGAATATAGTGAAGTCTAGTAAAAAATAGGTATATATTTTTTTGTTTTCTAAAACGTTAATCGTGAGTTAAAATAAATAGTGGCGTTAAAGGAATTGTGTGTTAATGCATTAATATCGCGTTAACTTTGACAGCCATAATATGTATATATGCATATACAAACCGATTATTTGCTTCTTCCGACACCATTATAATAATAATAATAATAATAATAATAATAATAATAATAATAATAATAATAATAATAATAATAATAATAATAATAATAATAATGCAGGAACTCTTTAGGGGGTCTTTAATCGGCATGCAACGAACTGGACATGCAATTGGAGCGGCACACACACACACGGGATACACACACACATGTTTTTACATTGGGTTTATCTTAACGGGGGGGAAAACCTTGTACGGGGAGAACATGCAAACTCCACACGGAAAGGCCTGGGAGATACCCCACCTGGGTACCTGGCATCATGGAAACCTGGTCCCCAAGCGGGAATCAAACCCTGGACCTTCTTGCTGTGAGGCGACAGTGTTAACCACTACACCACCGTGCCTCTTATAACCGACACCCTGATGGTGAACTGCCCATCTGAGGTTTCTCCCCTTTTTTTCCCTATTGCTAGGTTTCAGGGAGTTGTTCCTTATCTGCATTGGGGAAAGTCTGGGGGTGTTGCAAAATAGTGGATTTTATGGTGGTTTTTATTGTGGATCTATTGTGATGTTTCTTCTTGATCTGTGAAACCCATGGAGGCAATTCGTTGTGATTTCGGGCTCTATACAAATACAATTTGATTTGATTTTAATAAATGGGACTTTAATAGTTTAAATAAGTTTCTTATAGATTAGATACTACCTATAATAGCAAATACAGCACAAAATGAGCTTGTTAATTGTAAGCATTTTACACCTGTGTAAAATGTGGTAATATGTAAATATTATATTAGCATTATTATTCAAATTTCATCTCATTTCAGCCTATTCAAACCTTATTCTTGGGCAACAGTGGCTCAGGAGGTAGAGCAGTCGTCTGGTAATCTGAAGGTTCCCGGTTCAATTCCCACTCCTCCCAGGCAGCGTGTCGAAATGTCCTTGAGCAAGACACTGAACCCCTAACTTCCCCCGATGAGCACCTTGCATGGTTGCCTCCGCTGTCAGTGTGTGTGTGAATGGGTGAATGTGAGGAACAAAATTGTAAAGCGCTTGGGATAAAAGCACTATATAAATGCACCATTTACCATTGAATAGACAGCACTACCATAATTATACGGATGATGACTATTGTTCCCATGGAATTTCTTTTCATGTCCATCTAAGAACATTTCTTTAGAGTGCCACTTTACTGTACTGTACTTTGCCACACTAAGATAATACATGATACAGAGGCCTGAAAAAGAACCAGGTTTTGTATATTGACTCAGTATTGCATTGATTATACCTGTATCTTGAGCAATTTTATAATAGAATCTTGAAGTTTCTTCATCAGGATTCAGGGACGAACTGGGACAAAAAAAATTGCCTGGATCTTTTGACAGAGACCAGCCCACCACAACCAGTCTGCGGATATTACTTCACCCGCGGCCCCATCGAGGCACACACAACCACTTATAGGCTAAGTATAATGGATGGTTACTCTAGGGCAGTGGTACTCAGACTTGGCCAACTCAGGACAGGAGCCACATTGACATATTTTTTGAAAGAGCTACACTACAAACACACCCCATTCCACAACCAAACCAACACCAGGCTAGGTGATTGACAAGCTTTTAAAAAGCATGATCACGCAGTAGGCTACTGAAATGTTACCAACATTACCATGGCAACCTTAACTATTAATACACATGGCAAACTCACAAGACAGCCCATCAGCACAAAGTCCATTTATATAGTAAGGTCCAAAACAACTGTAGTAGCCTAAATTCATAACCATAGAAATAGAATAATGAAGTGGGCTACAATTCATGATAACGTGACAACACAAATATTGTCTTGATAAGAGTTAATATAAGAAATGACCTACTTACATGTTGAGAGGTCTCCGGTTGCCATTTCGTATTATGGACCGTCCCACAACCCAGTCCACTGCTCTCTAAAACCCAACGTAATTATCCAAAAAAGCAAATCTATTGAAAAACAAATAGGTTTGTTACGCTCCCAAGTACTTTTACAACCACTCCTTCTATTGGCTCCTCCTGAAGTAAGACACCTATACTCTGGAAGGAGTGGCGACAAATGAGTTTTATGAGTTTATGAGTCTGAAGGTTGGCTGTCCTGAATAGTCAGACTCTGACAGAAAAACAGCTCTCAGCAACTTAAAGTTATCAGCATGAAAAAGATAAGATCTGGTATTATTTGCCAAAAGTAGAAGGCATACAGTATAAAGTAAGGTAGTGTCCACTCACTGCCAACACCACCTCCCAGGTGGCAGGCTATCCTTCCATTAATTTTCCATTCATTAAATATTGTGCTTCTGCTATCCACATCCATCTGGACATACCTGCATAATCCTTTTTAACATATCCTATATCTATATCTGTACATATCCCTTACCTACTCTTATTAGTTATGCTGCTGACCTGTATGACTTATTACTAGAGTGTCTTTATACCTGTATCACTGTACATAAAGATTTTTAAAGTCAGTATTATTAGCGCAGCATACTGTCCACTGACCCAGGGTCAGTTTTTATTTGTTAGGAACTGGTAATAGGTAGGCTCAAATGCACAACACGGGAGACAGGAGAATGTTCAACCACGTAGGGCGTAGGGCATTTGCTAATACGTTGCAAAAAGTGAATAAACACCAGTGCAGTCTTGAGCCTGGCGGGTGGATGACCGTGACCGGTGGGGAGCACGGGAGTGAAGCTGGGAAGACAGCAGAGGAGAAAAACTAAAATAAGTCTTCACAGCAGAACAAAGGCAAGCACACTGGAAAAAACACGATTACAAAAACACAAAAACATGAGATGTAAAAAAAGAAAACCACAGAACGGGTGGATACACAAAAACACAACGGGAATAGGGTCAACATAGAAACGACGAAAAAAACAGATTCACAGGAAGGAATATCAAAGATACTTAATGCCAGGCCATCTTAAAACGAAGATCTGACGATTGATGCATGGAGATCCTGGTATCTTGTAGGGTGGTGTGGTGATTAGCAGGCAGGTGCGGAGTCTCCATCCATCAGCGTCATGATTTTCACCTGTGCCGTTTGCGCGTAAGCGTGCGCCGAAGTGCAGGGAGTGTATGGGACAGACATGGAGGTGTGTGACGGAGGCAGAGAGGATTGTGTAGGTGGAACCGTAACATTATTCCCCTATTATACCCTCTCTGTCGACTGCTACCCAGTGTTTGTACCTTCCCTCTCCCCCTCCTTGTTGTGTTTTTAGCATAGGTAAGTTCTGGGACAGGTAGTATTTGTTTAGCTCCCTCGTCAAGGCCAGATTAAGAATTCAGAGGCCTCTTGGCCAGACTCTTGTGGACGCCCCCACACACACATACAAGTGCACGCACGCAGAGTGGCGTTTTTATATGTAAAACATTGGTGGGGCAGCCACTAACCAAGGCTACATACCAGGCAAACTACAGTAATCAAAATGACAGTAATCCTGCTACTGATGCGTTTTTAACACGTCAACAAACAGCTATCCATCGAGAGAGAGAAAGTATAGTTGAGGGAAATGTATTATATTCCCTGTCTGCCAAAGTTATTGACAGGGTACCACACAATATTCTGTCAGTTTCATGATGGCTTTGTTTGAAAAGGTTAAATGCAGGAAAACACAACCAGAAAATTGATAACTTTAATATTTCAACAACAAAGAAACAAAGAAAGAACAGTTCTGCAACAGTGCAATTGTCTTGTTTACATCAGGGTCCCCCATTTTCAATTCATAGTTGATTGATTGAATACTTTATTTTGACACAATTGTAGGACAAACATTTGAAAGACAAACAATAACAGTGTCAACACGCTGGTCAAAAATGGATAAAACACAATAAAGCCAAGGCTTGTTTCCATTGTGGTCCATACATGGAACATAAAGGGCACAAAAACACAAATGGACATGTACACTAGACAGGACACATCCAATTTTCTTTTACAATAACACCTAACCTGACAACTCATACAGTCAACTAATGTTAAAAGAAAATCCGCAAACCCTTAAAAGCAACTCATGATAAAGAGAAATAAAAGAAAGTTATGATAAAAGAGTTAACAACCATATTAAGACCAATTTGAGTTGCTGCTGAGCCATGTTTTTAGGGCAGATTTAAATGTATGACTGACACACAACATAATGACATCATCATGACATTTATGGCATAGGGACATACATGACATACAGGTATATAGTACTGTTACATTTGTGACATATACGATATGCAAATATATGATATTATTATAACAAGATATGCTGCACGCACCTCTCTCAATAAGCACAGATTTGATCCTATCGCTGCTCGTGTCTTCCCATAAAGCTGGATCCGTAACATTGTTCAACCAATCCTGGTTTTCATGTTCAAGCACCGCCGGCGGCGGGCTGTCATCATCACGGTCTGCCTCATTCGTGTTGGTGTTGGGGCTGGGCTGTGGAGATGCGGCGGGCGTAGACGAACAGGTGGCAGCCACTGGTGGGCCGGCTGAACTACAGGCTGCCGCTGCCTCTTCTCTGTCGCTAGCATCAATAACGTTAACATTCTCGTCCTCTATGCCCGCGGCGCCTGGCTCAGCCTCTTTAACGTTGCTGCTACTAGTGCTAGCCAGGCTAGCCTTACCTGACGGGGTGAAAAAAGTTGAGATAGTCGGTATGCTTTGCCGAAGTAACGCGCTCTTTCTGTCCCTTTCCTGTTTAGATTTTAACTTAGCAGCTCCGCTTTCCCACCGTTTAACTTTTTTATCCATGTTTTTTGAGTCTCATAATACAGTACTACTCGAGTCTTGGCCTACTTGATCAACTTGCAAGTGGAATTCTCGCGGTCAGTGGTCACCTGACCTGACAGTGACCCCTGGACCTGGACGTCAGTGTCACGTCGCCTCAATGTCTCTCACCCCCTCATTATCAAACAATCAATCATATTTTTATTTACAATACAAAAAATTCAATAAAAATAGATAGAGATGAGATGATACTAGTAGTCACTATAGATGCTGTGAAAGTAAACGCTGCATCTGATCATATTTTTTTTTTTTCGTATTTTATTTTATTTCTTTTTTTACTAGTGTGTAGTGGAGGCCCCTAGTCACTAGGGGGAGCTCGAGGATATCCGCTATCAGCACTGGCGGGTCTCTGCTGTCTGTCATGATCCCAATCTGCCTCATTCGTGTGGGGGCTGGGATGTGGAGATGCGGGCGTGACCATAGATATCTATATAGAACACTAGATAGCTTAAGGCGGAGTCACCAGCGTCACTGAACCGCCGCCATCTTGCCAGGGGCAGCCTTGAGTGAGAGTGAGTGAGCTGCACAGACAAAAATACTCATAACTCGCTGAAATATTGATGGATTTACAAACGGGTTGGTTTGCTATAAACATCAAAGATGTAGTTATGATACTGCATACTTATAAAAAAAATTTTTTTTAAAGATGTTTTTTTTTACAAACCGCTTGAATCATAGCCACGTTAATAATGCTTGTAATAAACCAAACCGTTTGTAAATCCGTCAATATTTCAGCGAGTTATGAGTATTTTTGTCTGTGCAGCTCACTCACTCTCACTCAAGGCTGCCCCTGGCAAGATGGCGGCGGTTCAGTGACGTCGCTCTCCATTGGCCGGCAGCGCGGGCAAGCTATCTAGTGTTCTATATATATATCTATGGCCGTGACAGCAGACTCTAAGTCTAGTATTCTTCTTCTTCTTCTTGTATATTTCCGGCGGACTACGCGTCTAGGTGTATTGCCGCCCTCCACAGGACAGAGGGAGCACTATAGATTTCCAGCCCTCCCTATACGTCTAGTCCAGGGGTCAGCAACCTTTACTATCAAAATAGCCACTTTTCCCCCCTTCCACAAAATAAAATGCTCAGGGAGCCGCACAACCTATTTACCCTTAAAATGAAGATAACACAGTGTATAACGTTTTATATATCCCCAAACATACCTCACATTTAGCATAAAACGCCTGACAATTGCATACCCAAAGTAATTTGCTATTTATTATACTTTATACTTATTGCATTAATGGAATTATAAAGCAACAAAAAGAAAAGTTTTGACTTTTTATTGCTGTTCTTACCTGTTATAACAAAGGAAAACCTCAAACTCTTATGAAGAGGAGAAAAAATACTGGCTGTGTAGACCTATTTTTAAATAAAACACAGAAGAGGAGACAAAACACTGGTGTCTGTAGACCGACTTTGAAATAAAACCCTGAACTATTCAGGTATATTTGAGTCCTTCCCTTATTTGTGGAACATTTATAAAATAAAAAGTAGTCCACTTTAAAAAAAGACTACCATGTGTAGACCTACTTTGAAATAAAACACAGAAAAGGAGAAAAAAAACACTGGCATCTGTAGACCTACTTTGAAATAAAACCCTGAACTATGCAGCTTTTTCATCCATCCAGCCTGATGTTATCATTGGGAATGGGTCTGAGCTTGCAAAAGGGCAAATACAGCCGCCTACCACCTGGTATTGCACTCCATTAGAAATGGTGTAGTTTCTTTTCTGGGACGATCTGAGCCGTGCGTAACCCCGCCCGCCCGTTCATGTGTAACGCTCGGTAATGTGGGACGAACCTCCACGAGCAGTATTTGGAATGGCGATCAGATAATTGGATTATTTCTTTTGCATTACATCAGAGACCAGGTAAGGACTCTATATATAAAATCTTGCGTTGATCTGATATTTCTTTCTACCGTGATCGACGCTTCAATAGACCAGTAGTAGATGATCGCAATGTCTAGGAGGCACATAGTTGACTAGAGACAGCACATAATCCCCCCAAAAAGTCAGGGGAAATCCTGAATACTAAAAGGAAATGAAATGCTTCAGACTCTTGGCATTGTGACAGATATCCTCCCCCCTCCTTTGGATACGTGAAGGATGGGAGATATATCCGTCACTTAGGTAGCTGATTAGTACTGATAGAACACACCTGCACAGCATTTAGTCACACCCACCTCACATGCACACACTCCCGAGACACACACTAGCTGATTAGTACTGATATAGTACACCTGCACATAATTAGTTGACACACACCTCACATGCACACACATCGTCCCACACACTACAATGCTACTTGGTTAGTCAGGAGTAAGTTGAGCGGAGTAAGGAGTTGGAGTTGAGGTGTAGAGAGAGAGATTAGTATTCAGAGTTGTGATGGTGAGAGGTAGTGAGAGGTAAGAGGAAAGCGAGTAAGTGTTCTTTGTGTACTGGACCCTGGACTGGCTGATATTCTCCCTTATGTACTGACCCTGGACCGGACGACTACCCTGAGTATTGAACAATCCCTTTTTCTGTCTGCAACCTGTTTCGTGTTTTTGACCACCGGACTGCCTATGACCATTCTCTTGCTTATCAAACTGGATTTTTGCCTTAATTCAATAAATATTCTTATTGATTGATATTTCTCTTGTGTGGACCTTTTGAATTTGTTTGTATTTTAACCATGATGAGTCTGGTCATCGCTGGATTCGTCACAGCATATAAAATATAATTGTAACTTTGAATTCCTGGTCTGTTATTGTTTGCACACTCTTGCCAAGAGTCATATAAAATAACTATTTTAAAGTTAGTCAGTTTAGAGCTCCCTATGCTCTTGGGACGGCCTAGTCGTGTCTCTTGCTACATTTGGTCGGTAGGATAGGATCTTTCCCCCGGGCAATTGAGTGCAAACACTCATTAGTATTGTATTAGTACTCGCATGTGATTAGTATTGTAGCTGGTTTCATACAGATATTATTATCATAATGGGTTTATTTATGAGGAAAGACTGCATTTAATTCATTTGTTTTTTTGTCTGCCCCCATTGTCCCTGTGGGAGTGGTATTAATTTATTTACATTTCACTTTTATTCAACCAGGAAATCTTTATTGAGATTAAAAATCTCTTTTGCAAGAGAGACCGGGCCAAGACAGCAGCATTTAAAACATATGTCAGTTACAGATGCTACAAACATAAAACAAATGCAAAATAAATACATAGAATAATATCATACAAAAGCGAAGTGTTCAGGGCTGGGGTTAAAGGAAGTGAGATGTTCAGAAACACAGACAGCTCCCGATTCACTCCAGGTCTTTCATTAATGTTGAGCGGAATACCTAAAAGCCAACTCACCTAGTTCTGAGCGGACCTTGGGTACAGATAATGAGTACAGGTCAGATAGGTTATAGCTGCCAGTGTTGCGTGACATGAAGGTGTGCTGAGCATACCAAGAATGGACTTGTAAATAAATGTGAGCCAATGGGCGTTGCCTCCGCATAGACAAAGAGCGCTAATTCGCCTTGGTGTACAAGGTACAGTGATGTGTGAGAGCTTTACAAACCTCAGTGCAGTATGATGGGGATCCTTACACACCCATCGTGAAATACACTGGTTTATGTTAATCTGTAAAACTCTCCTTGGTCTGTCACCCCCCTGTGTCATTTGTTGAAATTTGCACCGGCTGCCCGTTCTACAAATCTCATCCTGTTGAAAATCCCCAAAATACACTCAGTAATTGGTCAATCATCATTTCAGTCACAGACTGGAACATTTTACCAAAAAGTTTCAAACTGGACAATTTCATCGCCAAATCAGCTTTCAAGGATACTAGTGTATCATGGACATTTATACTGACACTTGCAACTGCTCCTAAACTAGCACCTGTATCTGCCTGCCTGCTGTGGCTGTTTTGTTTTACTCTGTTTGTCTTACATTTAAATCCTAGTTTTAGTTTGGTTGGGATGGCCAGTAAAAATGTGCTGTCTGCAGTCATGGGATCCAGGCTTTCCATGATGGAAACGGGCGTGTTAACTCATTCAGGGCCAACAATGTTTATATACGTGTTTGCTCGCAATCCGTTAGGGGCCAAAAAACGGATCGCTTCCCTTTTTTTTTTAGATTTTTAATATTCTATTCAACGGACCTGTATGTTGCCGTTAAAAGGCATACTGGGGGCACGGGCGGCTAGGTGGTGTAGTGGTCTAAGGCACTCGCCACCAGTGTGGAGACGCTAGGATTCGCGTGTTCGAATCCAGCTCTCCACATTGTTTTTCAGTTTGGCTGGTCGTCCGCAGTAATACACATTGGCCGTATTACGGGGAGGGAAAAACTGAAGGGTGGGGATCGAACGTTGTGAACAAGCGACTCCTACAAGTCGGTTGGTGCGCCTGCGCAGTAGAACCAGGAAGTGTCGGGGGCAGCGTGAGCCTCCCACGCGTTACTCCTCGACACTGAGAGGTCGAGCTGCGCAGGTGAAAAGATGCGACTGCTGTTACCTCAAGTACCGGAGGGGACTTGTGCTATGTATGACTTAGTCCTCACTGCAGCCGGCTTGTGGGAGGCAAGAAACAGCGTTCGTGACAGGGGAGGGTTGAATTGGATGATACGAAATTGGGATGGGAGAAAATATAGAAAAAATGGGAGAAAAAGTGGATCAAAAAAAAAAAAAAAGGCATACTGGGGGCGGTCAGGTGGCGTAGCGGAGATTGCGTTCGTCACCAACACCGGAGACGCTGGATTCGCCTGTTCGAATCCAGCTCACAGCTCCAGCGTTGTCACCAGCTTGGCTGGCCGTTCACACTAATACAATTGGCTGTATTAGAGGGTGGGAAAGCTGGCGGGGTGGGTCCGGGTCGTTGTAAACAGCGACTCCTACAGTTCGGTCGGGGCGCCTGCTCAGCGCCCCGACCCTCAGTGAGAGTCCGCGCTGCCAGGTGAAAAGAAGCGGTTGATTGGCTAGACGTGTGTCGGAGGAAGCACGTGATAGCCTCCACTCTCCCAGACCGAATGTGGGGGGTAAGTGCGCAGCGACCAGGAAGGGGATTGGGAATTGGCATAACGACTAACATTGGGATAGGTGAAAATCGGAGGAAAAAGGAGGGGGAAAAAGATTTAAAAAAAAAAGAAAAAAAAGGCATACTGGGACCCGAGGGTGCAGTACCGGCCAGATCCTCCCAGGTGGCAGTATCGAGAGTGCAGTATACCATGTTCCAGACCGTGTGTTACGTTTAAAACGCTCCGGGCACAGTTTTTTAGTACAGGGAAGCCTAGAGGTTGACTCGGTCGCATTGAAACGTATTTGTATTTATTTGTATTTATTGGTTTAAAATACAGAGAGTGCATATTAACTCATTGACCGCCGGGAATTAGTCAGCCCCCGTTCTAGCACTGCCACGCTTTAAAAGATTGTTTGTAGAGCTATAACTATATTCTATATTATAGCTATGGATACAATACTATGGCCCATTTGACATCACCTATCTATCGTTCAAGATGTGAAAAAGAATAAATGTTTCCATCCATACGTTCCCGTGTTATACCGTGGTGAATATAAGTATGGTTTTAGAGCGGTTTAGGGTAATTCCTGGGAGGCTTTCGTCCCTATACACGATACAATTACAAATTCAAATGCATATGATCGGTATATTATGTTCCATCATGCATGCATGAAAGGGGGGGGGGGGGTAGTTTCTGATGAATTGATTGTCAATAACGGCATTCGTTAGTACAACAGCATACGCTGATCAGGGCAATGGCTATGAAAACAAGGCACAACCAAGCTGAAATTGACGGTAAATTGCCCTTACCTGTGGCCGGTGAGATTCCAAAAAGAATATTCCAATTATTTGATTGCCATCTGCTAGATCGTATATGTCCATTTGGGCCACGACATAACCCCCCACAGCATAATGAATCGGGCGTCCCGTATGCCTCTTTAACACACACTGTACCGGTACTTTACTCACTGCCACTTTACTTTACTCAGTACTACTGCTGCAAAAATATATATAATATTTTCACTAAGCTCATTTGAGTTCATTCTAATTTATTGTATATATTGCACATATCTTGCAGTCCTGTATATTGGGTGTTTGTATATTGTCTCTTACATTTTTACTTTTGTCGTTTCTATTGTCTATATCTTTTTATATACACTGTGGAAATGAGGGAAACATAATTTCAACTTTCTGTATGTCTTGCAAAATAGAAAATTGACAATAAAGTTGTTGATTTTTTATTTTTTTTTAATGAATCGGGCGTCCCGAAAACTATTCAATGTGATCGGGTGAAGCTCTTGATCCACGTTACTAGAAATGTCCGCCCGGAGGAATTTCAATGACGCACAGAGAGATACACAGTCTCAAAGGAAGTGCAACATCGGCCGCATACCACCAGGCGGCGGTATTGGACCTTTGCGATCTCAGACACATTGCCTATGGTTACACAGCCTTCCTGGATGGATTATGAATGGAAATAGCGAATAAAATAAATAACGATGAAATAACGAGTATACTCGTTGTTGGCGTTATTCGATTGGCGGCCAATAACGAGTATACTCATCGTTGGCGGGGAATGAGTTAAATGCCAGTGTTTGTGATGGCATCACAAATTATTGCAAAAAAAAAAAAAAGAAACACAAACATTTAAATATTTTCAATGTATCAAATGCAAAGTGGATTTTTCTGGGGGGGATTATTACAGGCTAGCTATATGAAGTTGAATAAAAGATTAATGAAAAAAAATATTGGACAAGTATTTCAACTTATAATATTTTTATGCTGTTTTTGAAGAGGACAATTTAGTCCCCTAATGGTAAGAGTGTAACACTTTAGTTCCATTCGCTGTCAATCAGTTGTATGGCCTGGTCCCGCCTCCACCAATCACATGCGGCTCCCTTTGTGTGTGTGTGTGAGTGAGTGAGTGAGTGAGTGAGTGAGTGAGTGAGTGAGTGAGTGAGTGAGTGAGTGAGTGAGTGAGTGAGTGAGTGAGTGAGTGAGTGAGTGAGTGAGTGAGTGAGTGAGTGAGTGAGTGAGTGAGTGAGTGAGTGAGTGAGTGAAAGAGAGAGAGAGAGAGAGAGAGAGAGAGAGAGAGAGAGTTCTCCAACTTGTGTGCGTTTAGACTGTTACCCTTCGTCGTCGTGATCTCCTGGTTGTTCCCCACCGGTTGTTCCCCACCTAGGTTATCTAACTGTCGCACCGCCGCAAATAGAAACACTGGGCTGGCCTGCTTCTACGTTTTAATTTGCGCAGGCCAGGCCACCGGGAACACTCCCGGTGCTCCCGATGGCCAATCCGGGCCTGGTAGGGGAACACCAATGCGACATTGTGAATGCAAATACAATTTATAATTACTAAACCTTAAGAGACCCCTTTCACAGTGGTCACTTTGGCGTGTCACAGCAGGGTAAACACAAATCGGGTGTAACTAACATTAGTTATTAGGGTTCCGTTTCATTCAGGGGTGCCAGCGCCAGGGTCCTGGTATTGTGGATACTGGCTCACTGTAATGCCTCTGGCACACCTAATGGACCAAAGCCACAATTAACCTTATTAGTTAGTGTTTGCCCTGCTGTGACATGGCAGGGTGGCAGCTGTGAAAAGAGTCTAGTACCGATCTGATCCATGATACTTTTACTGAACAGTATAAACTTAGACCATCAGTTTTGGTTCATTGGAGGAACAATCAAAAATAGAATCCACTTTCTGCCTTTTTTATTAGTCAAGATTTCATAAAGTAATTTTGCTTTGATTTCTTAAACATAGCTCTTGGGAAACAGATTTGAGTATTGGGGGAAATTCTCCCGAACTCTCATCAGTTATACCGGTATAAAAGTCAATTTTATTTATATAGCACATTTCCAGGCAGCGGCAGCTGGCACCAAAGTGCTTCACAGGCAAGTTGATAAAAACAAAATAATGTGATGCAAGATATAAGATTAAAAACATAGTAAAGCAATGAAAGTAATAAAAACTAAATAATATGATGCAAAATATAAGATTAAAAACATAGTAAAGCAATGAAAGTAATAAAAACAGGTAGGACACAGTAAAACAAAGAGGATATAAGGGCCAGGGGTCTAGTGGTGATTAAGTGGGGGGGGGGGAGGCCAAGGAGAACAGGTCGGTTTTTAAAAGTGATTTAAAAGCCTGCATGGTCTGGGCGGTCCGTACGCTGAGGGGGAGGCTGTTCCACAATCTAGGCGCTGCGGTGGAGAAAGCTCCGTCTCCCCTAGTCTTGAGCCTAGTTCTAGGCACCACCAATAGCAGCTGGTCAGCTGATCTGAGGGATCGGTGGGGGGTGTGGCGGTGCAGGAGCTCGAACAGATAGGGAGGAGCCGTGCCATTTAATGATTTAAAAACATTTAGGGCTAATTTAAAATCGATCCTAAAGCGAACAGGCAGCCAGTGGAGCGAGGCCAAAACTGGGCTGATGTGTTCATGTTTTTTTGTTTTGGTGAGGAGGCGTGCGGCTGCGTTCTGCACCAGTTGTAGGCGGCGAAGCAGGGATTTGTTGATGCCCGTGTAAAGGGTATCAGTATAGGTGCTTCCCTAATGTAAGGTATTTGTGAGCATTGTGGTACGATAAGGCAAATGAAAGGGGATAGAGAGGATGCCCATCCGAGAGGTTTTGGGTCTGTGGAGGGAAGAGGGATGAAAAGGGAGGGGTACATAGGTTGCGATCCGACTACATTGACACTAAGCTTTTATTGTTTTTCCTCCTGCCAATTTTCTTGACGGCGGGTTCAGGGGTGTCTCTATTGATCTACAATGGCTCGTCTATTACCGAGAGCATTACTGCTGGATTTTTGGGGTTGAAAAGAAACAGTCTTTCGATATTTGTGTTTTGATTTTTTCATTTACCGTATATTCTCACATCAGTATTGGGATTTGCATGTAATCAGGAAGAAACATTCTCTCAGGGTATTTGAAGTTAAATGCTTTTTATTCAGGTTGGCTGTGGACATGAATGATTCATCCTTTTCTTGGATCCTTGAACATCTGAGCAAATACACAGATTAAGCTTACTTGCTTATTTGTAAACGATTAGGAATCCAACAAGATATGTTAAAACAAAGAATCGCAAACTTTCCCCCAGATACTGACCTGGGGTTAATTTGGCATATTTACAGTTTAAAGGTAACAGAGGTAGCGGGGAAGCTGACCTCAAGTCAGCGCTCAAAAAGGTTAAGCGCACCCTGGAGCAGCGCTGTTCCCAGGAGTGTGACGGATGTATTTTGGCCACAGCTCAGTCCGAGCCGTCATCTACAGCATGTATGAACAACTTCACAAAACGGAAAGTCAAATTAAGACACTCTCAAGATCGAGTAGGAACCAGTCAAGCGCTGCCCTCGGGAAATCTGGCGGGCATGACTTCGCTGTAAGGTCCATACCGGCCAAACCGGTCTTTGCCGATAATGGAGAAACACACCCGGTAGCCCGGCTTACACTGATTTATGCTGAACATCACGTACATGGGGGGTTGACCTGCCAGGACCTCGTACATCGTCTTCCATTCTGGGAAAACACCGCTGCCCTTATCCATCTCCATAGCCATGAAGACACTGGAGAGAGAGAGAGAGAGAGAGAGAGAGAGAGAGAGAGAGAGAGAGAGAAGAGAGAGAGAGAGAAAAGAGAGAGAAAGAGAGAGAGAAAGAGAAAGAGAGAAAGAGAGAGAGAGAGAGAGAGAGAGAGAGAGAGAGAGAGAGAGAGAGAGAGAGAGAGAGAGAGCTCTTGTTTTTTTATAGTGTATCAGTGTGGCCGCACCCTTAACACATTCTGTGCCACGCCTCTTCCGGGAAGAGCATAGCCTCATGCCACCCATTAAACAAATGTAGTCCGTCACCTTGTTTGTAGAGCTATAACTATATTCTATATTATAGCTATGGATACAATACTATAGTCATTTGACACTGGGTTTCTTCCGGTCAAGATGCAAAAAATAAAAAAAAAATGTCATCCATACGTTCCCGTTTTATACCGTGGTGAATATGAGTGTTATTTTAGAATGATTCGGGCCAATTCCTGAGAGGCTGGTTATAAGCTGCAATGTGTATTATACCAAATCCGTTTTTCGATGCTTTGATCGTCACCAACGGAATATGTTATGGAGTAGTGTTACACACATACGCTCGGATCACAATGAAAACATTATTGGATCAACGCAAGATTGATACCATATGATACCATTACCTTGACTAGGATGTACCCCGAAAAGAATATTCCAATTATCTGATCGCCATTCCAAGTGTAACTGAGGGGTACAATTCCCTGACTGTATTGTTAGATATGATATTTAATACCACTACCTCATGTACTTTAACTTCTGGCCACCCAGTACAAGATATAAGTATGATGAACACTTTCCCACCTGATGAAACGAACCAACACAAATGTACCAAATCGAATATTTAATACAGCAAAAGGTGTATACAACATTCACTTAATTACATTTATGATTTGAAATATTGAATATGCACTTTCATGGCAAATGAGTATTCGTAGGTAAATCAACATTGAATGTCCAATCTCTGGTTGCGCAGGGAGTAAGTATACAACCTGGAATATTTAGGAAACGATAGCGATGGTACTTAAATGATTATAGCTGGATACACTAAGGGGGGGGGGGGGTCCCGCTGGTTGTAAGACAGTAGGAGGGGGGGTTAGAGAAGCCGCTGGCGGTATCCCATCTGGCCGACGGTGTCTTGGGAGAATCCAAAGTCTTGGACACGGTGCCCACAGAACCTCGGGCCGCAGACGAATACAGCTGGACCCTCTGTGGAACGGTATCTGCCGGTCCACAACGGAGAGACGTGGTGCGACCTCACGTGTAGAGCGCCGCCTCACCTGGAGTCCTCTCCGGGGGGTAATTCCAACACTCGGCAGTGTTGGCCTTTATCCATGGAATAATCAAAGCACACAAAGCATAATCCAAGAGCCGTGGAAGGCTCGCCGTCGTCTGGGTAGAGTAATCCAATATACAGGTCCAGTCGCTCTTGACCCGGAGCTCCTCGGATGCAATCACCACTAGGGGTCTGACCAGCCTGGTTAAGCGTCCAGATAACGTCAGGAACGATGGGGGTGCTGATAACTGTAGAACTCTAACCGAACGATGCACCATACATAAATAGACTATTATTAGCTTAATAGAATACGTCCAACTCGACGGTATGGTGCCAAACTATGACCATTCAACTATTAATCTACACGATATCTCAATGCCTATTCTGGGCCAAGTAGGCCTTACTACACCGCACGTGCGTCGTGGGGAGGCTTTTGCGTCTGTCACTCTGTTGGAGGGTAAAGAACTGGACTAAAAGAAAGTTCTACTTTACGAGCGCCATATATATATGCGCTATGAACAAATAGTACCATTCGTATTTCGCCCGGCATATTACTGCGCGGAACCGGGGGTTGCCTCGACATGTTAGGCGGCACGATTGAACTTGGACCTAGGGGTATGGCAACCTGGCGCCAGGTTCTCGTCCAATGGTAGAATGAAACTATTATGGGCTGTTTAGTAGAAACGGGGATATTCAATGCATATTGTACAAGGAATATACAGGGGATATCAAACGATATACAAATACAATTAAATATATATATATAAATAAATATACATATTCGGTTTAATCTGATCCTTCACAACACCAAGTATTGATGTCCATCGTTCCGCCAACATAATCCAACACAGAATCCACCACGGGAGTAATTGTTTCTTCTCAATCCGAGCATTAGAACCGCTACACTTGTCCGACTAAGAATCTGCCCGGACCTATATCATCGACGCACAGCCAAAGACTCAACGTTTCAAAGGATGTGCAATACCGGCCGCATACCAGGCGGCGGCATTGGACTTTTGCAATCTCAGACCTATGATAACACCAGGCTCCCTGGATGGAATAGGGTATTAAAATCGGAAAAAATTAAAAACAATCCAGAAACGTGTTAACACGTCATTGGCACTCAGCGGTCGGGCGTCAGAAACGTGTAAATCAGTGAATGGCACTGGAAGTGTTAATCAGCAGGCCTCTTAAAGCTCTTGTTTTGTGGTGGATCAGTGTGGCCGAACCCTTAATCAGCAGGCCTCTTAAAGCTCTTGTTTTGTGGTGGATCAGTGTGGCCGCACCCTTAATCAGCAGGCCTCTTAAAGCTCTTGTTTTGTGGTGGATCAGTGTGGCCGCACCCTTAATCAGCAGGCCTCTTAAAGCTCTTGTTTTGTGGTGGATCAGTGTGGCCACACCCTTAATCAGCAGGCCTCTTAAAGCTCTTGTTTTGTGGTGGATCAGTGTGGCCACACCCTTAATCAGCAGGCCTCTTAAAGCTCTTGTTTTGTGGTGGATCAGCGTGGCCGCACCCTTAATCAGCAGGTCTCTTGAAAAAGGTGAGAAACTCACCGAAAAATGCTGCATTCACATGGTTCTTCCTATCAAGCCCCTACAACAGATCGTGCCCGTCTCTCCTCACCAGTAGCTGTACGCTGCAGGGTCTATGTCCTCCATGTCCCAGAGCACAGAGAGGCCAGGGGGGTTCCTGATGAGAGCCAGCTTCAGGCTGGGCTTCCGGGGCATGGCGTAGGAGGCAGCCTCCTCACTCAGGATAGACGGGAGCAGAGTAGGGGGGAGGGTAGGGACCGCATCGCCATCCTAGGGAGACCGAGCACAGAGGTGGAAGGTGAAAAAGACAGGCTGGAGGGGGGACGGGGGGTAGAGATTAAGGATCAGAAATGCTGTCATGTTTAAGTTGGAGTGTGTGTTATGGCCAGTCTGACCGCACACATCACAGCACCACCAGTGATGATTTTGATGAAGGCGGTAGATTTTACTGTCGCAACGCCAAGGTAAAAACAACTCTTACTAACCTAGACAAATCAACGCTCTATAATCATTAACCTTTTCCAAGAGAATACTGGCTGTCAGTGCCACCCATAGTGTATAGTGTGTGTGTGTGTGTGTGTGTGTGTGTGTGTGTGTGTGTGTGTGTGCGTGCGTGCGTGCGTGCATGCGTTAGAGCTGTCCCCGAAGCCTGTTTTTGGGCTTCGAACTTCGTCAGGGTTTTTCGAACGGACGTTCGAACCTTCATTTTTTAAATTACAAAAAAAAATATATATATATAAAGAAAGGCAAATATATATATAAAATATATCCTCAAACTGAATCCTCAATTTGAATAAAGTGATTAATCTGATTAAATTAGTATTTTTTTAATTATTAAATCAACTTTCTTTAATGAATATAACTCATCAGTTTGTCAACATAAATAATCCAATAAGGGCACGGTTGGTACGAAAGTGATGGTGAAGTCTTGATGGAGTGCCAAGCGGATGCAGATTGCATGCAAATGATGCAGAGGCATCATTTATGATAAATGTTTTATTTAAATTTGTATGACGAGTCATATACTATAATAGTATAATACTATAATATTAGTGTAGTCTAATCTTTATCTGCAACTGTGAAGAAAACCCCCATTGGTTTAAACAGAATGAATAGACATAAAAAAGAAATTTTAAAATTTTAAAAATAAAAATAAAGAATCTTTAAAATAAAAAATTCTAATGTTGATTTAGAATTCGAACGCCAACGTAACGAACGAAGGTCCGAACGTTTGGGCTCAGCCCTAGTGTGTGTGTGTGTGTGTGTGTGTGTGTGTGTGTGTGTGTGTGTGTGTGTGTGTGTGTGTGTGTGTGTGTGTGTGTGTGTGTGTGTGTGTGTGTGTGTGTGAGTCACCTCTTCCTCTGGCGGTTCCTCTTTAACCCTAGCGGTCTTATGGTCAACCTTCTCCTCAGCAGACCGCACCGGCTGCCGAGTTGCACGCTAAACAAAATGGACAGGGACGAGGTTCCCTCATTAATCGAGAACACTGTCGTCAGCTAGTCTTCCCGGGGTCCACATAACCATACACAATTGCTTAGAGCTGGGCGATTAATCAAGTTTCAATTTAAAATTACAATTTTGGCTTTCCACAATCATGAAAACAAGATCCCCCATCCCCAGTTTCAAACATTATGTTTAGGGCAAGAAATAAGATATTGGCAGAAAAGTTACAAAATCTTTTTACATACCACACTTAAACAGATGTATCCTTCAGTTATTCGTGTAAAGTTGTGGAATTCTCTCCATAGCGAGCTTAACTCAATCTGCGCCGTCCACGTATATATACGTGTTTGCTCGACAACCGTTGAACACCAATCAGGTATATATATCAGTTTTTTCGATTTTAATATATATATTTTTTGTATTATCATTTCCCCACTTCTTTTTCTGTTTTTCTCCCATCCCAATGTTTAGTCGTTATGCCAATTTCCAATCCCCTTCCTGGTCATTGTGCACTCTACCGCGTTATTTTTTTCCGTAGCCGCATTTCTGGCAAGCCGCTCTCTGATTGGCCGACGCCTGTTTCTACACTGGTTAAGCTTAGGCACTCTTTCGAAGTTGGGTAAGGTTAGAGTTTGTTTTAGAGCGTGACGGCAAGTTCTTTCGACGGTTAAGCTTAGGCACTCTTTCGAAGTTGGTTAAGGTTAGAGTTTGTCTTAGAGCATGGCGATAGAACGTCAGGTAGTTTGCAGGCTGTTCGACGCGGAAATGGGCAAAGACACAGCTCGTCACGCAATTGGGCAAACATGTCAGTGGCCAATCAGAGAGCGTTAGTCAGTGGCCAATCAGAGAGCGTCTGCCAGAAATGCGGCTACGGAAAAAAATAACGCCACTCTACCCCCTACCGTCGGTCCGGGAGGGCGGAGACTATCACATGCTTCCTCCGACACATGTGTACCCAGCCCACCGCTTCTTTTCACCTGGCAGCGCGGACTCTCACTGGGAGAGTGTAACGTGTGGAAGGCCACACTACCTCTTCCTAGATCCTTCCCTTGCTGTGCAGGCGCCCCGACCGAACTGTAGGAGTCGCTGTTTACAACGACCAGGACCCACCCACGCCGGGTTTCCCGCCCGCTAACACTGCCAATTGTGTTAGTATGGACGGTCGGCCAACCCGGAAGCACCACAGCTGGATTCGATCCCAGTCTCTGTGGTGGTAGACAGACGCTTAGTCCGCTGCGCTACCCGGCCGCACCTCGATTTTAATATTCTATTCAGTGTCACGGGCCTATATATGTTAGCGTTAAAATGCATACTGGGACCCCGAGGGTGCAGTACCGTCCAGATCCTGCTAGGTGGGAGTATCGAGAGTGCAGTAAACCCTGTTTCAGACTGTGTGTTACATCTAAACCCCTCCGGGCGGTTACAATAAAAAAATTATAATAATTTGATCCACTTTTTCTCCCATTTTCTATCTTTTCTCCCATCCCAATTTCGTATCGTCCAATTCAACCCTCCCCTATCTCGAACGCTGTTTCATGCCTCCCACAAGCCGGCTGCAATGTGGACGTGTAAGCCATACATAGCACGAGTCCCCTCCGATACTCGAGGTAGCAGCCGTCGCATCTTTTCACCTGCGCAGCGCGATCTTTCAGCATCAGGGGTCTGTGCTTTGGAGGGACGCCGCCCCCATCGCTTCTTGATTCTACTGCGCAGGCGCACCAACCGACCTGTAGGAGTCGCTGTCCACAACGTCCGATCCCCACCCATCAGTTTTCCCTCCCCCTAATACTGCCAATTGTATTAGTACGGATGACCAGCCAAACTGAAAACAATGTGGAGAGCTGGGCTCGAACCCAGCATCTCCAGCATTGGTGGCGAGTGCCTTGCCCACTGCACCACCTAGCCGCCCACAATAAAAAAATAAAAATAAAGAATCTTTAAAATAAAAAATTCTAATGTTGATTTAGAATTCGAACGCCAACGTAACGAACGAAGGTCCGAACGTTCGAACGTTTGGGCTCAGCCCTAGTGTGTGTGTGTGTGTGCGTGCGTGTGTGAGTGAGTCACCTCTTCCTCTGGCGGTTCCTCTTTAACCCTAGCGGTCTTATGGTCAACCTTCTCCTCAGCAGACCGCACCGGCTTCCGAGTTGCACGCTAAACAAAATGGACAGGGACGAGGTTCCCTCATTAATCGAGAACACTGTCGTCAGCTAGTCTTCCCGGGGTCCACATAACTATACACAATTGCTTAGAGCTGGGCGATTAATCAAGTTTCAATTTAAAATTACAATTTTGGCTTTCCACAATCATGAAAACAAGATAAGCGGTGCATCCCCCATCCCCACCTCGAACCCAAACAGTAGCTTCAGCTGTTGTTCAGCTTCAGGAACTAGCTGAATATATTGTGTATGAAATGACAAAGCTAAAACAAATGGTTTGATGTAAATAAGCTATCACTGAATCTGAAAAAAACTAAATTTATGATTTTTCATAATCGAAAACAAGATGAAAATATAGTATTGTCCATAGATGGAGTTGATATTGAGAGTTACTGAATTTCGTTTTCTTGGTGTAATTATGGATGATAAACTAACATGGATATCTCACATATAGCACATGTTAAAAAAAAGATGTCCGAGAGTATTTTTGTTATGAAGTAAAGGGTGTGTTATGAGGCAATGAGAACACTCTACTGTTCACTCATCTCACCTTATCTTAGTTATTGTGTTGAAGTATGGTGGAATACTTATGGGACTAATATAAAACCATTATATATACTACAGAAGAGGGCTGTAAGAATCACACATAAAGTGAATTATCGAGAACACACAAACATATTATTTATTATATCTAGAATAATTAAACTTGAAGACATGGTTAAGTTTCAAACAGTGTTAATTATGTTTAGGGCAAGAAATAAGATATTGGCAGAAAAGTTACAAAATCTTTTTACATACCACACTTAAACAGATGTATCCTTCAGTTATTCGTGTAAAGTTGTGGAATTCTCTCCATAGCGAGCTTAACTCAATCTGCGCCGTCCACGTATATATACGTGTTTGCTCGACAACCGTTGAACACCAATCAGGTATATATATCAGTTTTTTCGATTTTAATATATATATTTTTTTTATTATCATTTCCCCACTTCTTTTTCTGTTTTTCTCCCATCCCAATGTTTAGTCGTTATGCCAATTTCCAATCCCCTTCCTGGTCATTGCGCACTCTACCGCGTTATTTTTTTCCGTAGCTGCATTTCTGGCAAGCCGCTCTCTGATTGGCCGACGCCTGTTTCTACACTGGTTAAGCTTAGGCACTCTTTCGAAGTTGGGTAAGGTTAGAGTTTGTTTTAGAGCGTGACGGCAAGTTCTTTCGACGGTTAAGCTTAGGCACTCTTTCGAAGTTGGTTAAGGTTAGAGTTTGTCTTAGAGCATGGCGATAGAACGTCAGGTAGTTTGCAGGCTGTTCGACGCGGAAATGGGCAAAGACACAGCTCGTCACGCAATTGGGCAAACATGTCAGTGGCCAATCAGAGAGCGTTAGTCAGTGGCCAATCAGAGAGCGTCTGCCAGAAATGCGGCTACGGAAAAAAACAACGCCACTCTACCCCCTACCGTCGGTCCGGGAGGGCGGAGACTATCACATGCTTCCTCCGACACATGTGTACCCAGCCCACCGCTTCTTTTCACCTGGCAGCGCGGACTCTCACTGGGAGAGTGTAACGTGTGGAAGGCCACACTACCTCTTCCTAGATCCTTCCCTTGCTGTGCAGGCGCCCCGACCGAACTGTAGGAGTCGCTGTTTACAACGACCAGGACCCACCCACGCCGGGTTTCCCGCCCGCTAACACTGCCAATTGTGTTAGTATGGACGGTCGGCCAACCCGGAAGCACCACAGCTGGATTCGATCCCAGTCTCTGTGGTGGTAGACAGACGCTTAGTCCGCTGCGCTACCCGGCCGCACCTCGATTTTAATATTCTATTCAGTGTCACGGGCCTATATATGTTAGCGTTAAAATGCATACTGGGACCCCGAGGGTGCAGTACCGTCCAGATCCTGCTAGGTGGGAGTATCGAGAGTGCAGTAAACCCTGTTTCAGACTGTGTGTTACATCTAAACCCCTCCGGGCGGTTACAATAAAAAAATTATAATAATTTGATCCACTTTTTCTCCCATTTTCTATCTTTTCTCCCATCCCAATTTCGTATCGTCCAATTCAACCCTCCCCTATCTCGAACGCTGTTTCATGCCTCCCACAAGCCGGCTGCAATGTGGACGTGTAAGCCATACATAGCACGAGTCCCCTCCGATACTCGAGGTAGCAGCCGTCGCATCTTTTCACCTGCGCAGCGCGATCTTTCAGCATCAGGGGTCTGTGCTTTGGAGGGACGCCGCCCCCATCGCTTCTTGATTCTACTGCGCAGGCGCACCAACCGACCTGTAGGAGTCGCTGTCCACAACGTCCGATCCCCACCCATCAGTTTTCCCTCCCCCTAATACTGCCAATTGTATTAGTACGGATGACCAGCCAAACTGAAAACAATGTGGAGAGCTGGGCTCGAACCCAGCATCTCCAGCATTGGTGGCGAGTGCCTTGCCCACTGCACCACCTAGCCGCCCACAATAAAAAAATAAAAATAAAGAATCTTTAAAATAAAAAATTCTAATGTTGATTTAGAATTCGAACGCCAACGTAACGAACGAAGGTCCGAACATTCGAACGTTTGGGCTCAGCCCTAGTGTGTGTGTGTGTGTGCGTGCGTGTGTGAGTGAGTCACCTCTTCCTCTGGCGGTTCCTCTTTAACCCTAGCGGTCTTATGGTCAACCTTCTCCTCAGCAGACCGCACCGGCTTCCGAGTTGCACGCTAAACAAAATGGACAGGGACGAGGTTCCCTCATTAATCGAGAACACTGTCGTCAGCTAGTCTTCCCGGGGTCCACATAACTATACACAATTGCTTAGAGCTGGGCGATTAATCAAGTTTCAATTTAAAATTACAATTTTGGCTTTCCACAATCATGAAAACAAGATAAGCGGTGCATCCCCCATCCCCACCTCGAACCCAAACAGTAGCTTCAGCTGTTGTTCAGCTTCAGGAACTAGCTGAATATATTGTGTATGAAATGACAAAGCTAAAACAAATGGTTTGATGTAAATAAGCTATCACTGAATCTGAAAAAAACTAAATTTATGCTTTTTCACAATCGAAAACAAGATGAAAATATAGTATTGTCCATAGATGGAGTTGATATTGAGAGAGTTACTGAATTTCGTTTTCTTGGTGTAATTATGGATGATAAACTAACATGGAAATCTCACATATAGCACATGTTAAAAAAAAGATGTCCGAGAGTATTTTTGTTATGAAGTAAAGGGTGTGTTATGAGGCAATGAGAACACTCTACTGTTCACTCATCTCACCTTATCTTAGTTATTGTGTTGAAGTATGGTGGAATACTTATGGGACTAATATAAAACCATTATATATACTACAGAAGAGGGCTGTAAGAATCACACATAAAGTGAATTATCGAGAACACACAAACATATTATTTATTATATCTAGAATAATTAAACTTGAAGACATGGTTAAGTTTCAAACAGTGTTAATTATGTTTAGGGCAAGAAATAAGATATTGGCAGAAAAGTTACAAAATCTTTTTACATACCACACTTAAACAGATGTATCCTTCAGTTATTCGTGTAAAGTTGTGGAATTCTCTCCATAGCGAGCTTAACTCAATCTGCGCCGTCCACGTATATATACGTGTTTGCTCGACAACCGTTGAACACCAATCAGGTATATATATCAGTTTTTTCGATTTTAATATATATATTTTTTTTATTATCATTTCCCCACTTCTTTTTCTGTTTTTCTCCCATCCCAATGTTTAGTCGTTATGCCAATTTCCAATCCCCTTCCTGGTCATTGCGCACTCTACCGCGTTATTTTTTTCCGTAGCCGCATTTCTGGCAAGCCGCTCTCTGATTGGCCGACGCCTGTTTCTACACTGGGCACTCTTTCGAAGTTGGGTAAGGTTAGAGTTTGTTTTAGAGCGTGACGGCAAGTTCTTTCGACGGTTAAGCTTAGGCACTCTTTCGAAGTTGGTTAAGGTTAGAGTTTGTCTTAGAGCATGGCGATAGAACGTCAGGTAGTTTGCAGGCTGTTCGACGCGGAAATGGGCAAAGACACAGCTCGTCACGCGATTGGGCAAACATGTCAGTGGCCAATCAGAGAGCGTTAGTCAGTGGCCAATCAGAGAGCGTCTGCCAGAAATGCGGCTACGGAAAAAAATAACGCCACTCTACCCCCTACCGTCGGTCCGGGAGGGCGGAGACTATCACATGCTTCCTCCGACACATGTGTACCCAGCCCACCGCTTCTTTTCACCTGGCAGCGCGGACTCTCACTGGGAGAGTGTAACGTGTGGAAGGCCACACTACCTCTTCCTAGATCCTTCCCTTGCTGTGCAGGCGCCCCGACCGAACTGTAGGAGTCGCTGTTTACAACGACCAGGACCCACCCACGCCGGGTTTCCCGCCCGCTAACACTGCCAATTGTGTTAGTATGAACGGTCGGCCAACCCGGAAGCACCACAGCTGGATTCGATCCCAGTCTCTGTGGTGGTAGACAGACGCTTAGTCCGCTGCGCTACCCAGCCGCACCTCGATTTTAATATTCTATTCAGTGTCACGGACCTATATATATGTTAGCGTTAAAATGCATACTGGGACCCCGAGGGCTAGTTAGGGGTTAAGTATCTTGCTCAAGGACACATCGATGCGCTGCTCGGGAGGAGTGGGAATCGAACTGGGAACGCCCCCGCTACTGTCAGGACGTAAAGGATCCTTTAGTGCTGGGTTTAAAGCGGTATAGAAACATTTGTAGTTTTCATGAAATACGATGACTAGGTGAAAACAACAATTCCTTATTGATTCTAGTTATTATATCCACTTCAAATCAATAAGGGGGGACGTAGACAGTGAGGAGGATTGTGGAAAAGGAGGTGTAACCCCATAGGAATATAATCCTAATGTTTTGTACACAAAGTATATGAATGTCATTTTTAAACACTGGAGCATCATACCTACCTTGTGCTGAGGAGAGCTGAGAGGAGTAATAGCAGCAGAAAGAAGAGGTGGAGAAGTTGGCTCCTTCTTCATATCAGACAAAGCAATCCTCACAGCTGGAGGGGTTAGGGTACAGTACAAAAAAGCAACAGGTGATTGGAGGATCAATAAAAGAGGGAAGGGCTTCAGATAGGTTCAATTTGTAAGAAAGATGATAATTGAATTGGGGATTACATTGTCTCAATGATCTCAAACCCAGGAAAGAAAATATAAATAACAAAAAATTATTATAATAATAATAATTTGGTCCTCATTCTCGAACGGACATACGTGAAAGTTACCCAAGGAATTCCTTCGTAACTTGATTTACAAACATATTCGGCATTCTCGAACGGCTTCGTATTGTAAATTCGTTGTAGGATTTATTTAAGCATTACATCACGCGCAGGAGTGGTTTGTGAACAATAAACCATGCCTAGGGGTGGTCGTTAGACCCCCCTAGGCATGGTTTATTGTTCACAAATCACACTGCAAGTGGTGTAATGCTTTTATACAACTGCCACATTCATCCAACCTTATTGCTATACAATAAACACACATTAATCGAAGATTTATTGAAAAAACCATCCGCCAGAAAAAGTAGTTCCCACAACAACAAAAAAGACAATTTGCCTCCATGTGCATCCAACGGAAGTGCATCCAACCAACTAACACATCCAACTGTGTGTTATTGGAATGATTGAGAGAAGTTGCCTCATGTGGAAGCAGCTCGGAAGTGCATCCAACCAACTAACACATCCAACTGTGTGTTATTGGAATGATTGAGAGAAGTTGTCTCATGTGGAAGCAGCTCGGAAGTGCATCCAACGGATCCAACAAACTAACACATCCAACTGTGTGTTATTGGAATGATTGATTGAACATTTTATTACCAGATGCAGAATGGGTACAATACAGTACGGCTCAATACACACAATTGTTAAGGGTATGCAGACCTACTTTCTATAGAACTTCATTCTTAGATGCTTCTATAGAAAGTAGGTCAAACAAATTAAAACGTTTTCTTTGCCCTATAGAAAAAAAAGTTTTCTTCGCCCTATTTTTTTATTTATTTTTTTAAACCTAAGTAATAAAATTAGCAATCAACCAATCAATCAATTCAATAGACCATGCTCACTTAAAACAGCGCAGCACTCAGCTGCTTCTACTGACTCTCTGACTCTCCCCCGCCGTTGCAGTGTGTGTGTGTGTGTGTGTGTGTGGGTGTGTGGGGGTGGGTGGGTGGGTACGCCAGCGTCGGACAGTGTGAGAGTGAGCGCTGCAGTCAGGGGGAAGGAAGAAGACATTTTAAATAAAATTGCAAATAATCAATCAATCAATCCGCGATTTTTCTTTTGTTCTACAATGACTCATGGCCCATCAATTACATCATCGAACATTGTTTAAAGGACTAAGACATTCGCCGTGACAGAATCGCTTTATATTTAGTCGTTATGACGCTATCAACATATCCATTTGTTAAAGATTATTGTCCGCCATCTTGTTTTCTCCGAAGAATCCGCACAGCGGAGACGCTGAGTGATGTGATTCGGTTGTGGGCGGGTCCTGGGACCAGGAGCGTGGAATGGTCCCTATACATACGTGTAAATGGACTGTTTCAGCCAATCAGAATCGAGAAATTTGCATGCCGTTGTATAAGTAGGATTTACGAACTCGAAAAGGCAGTCATAAATTGGACGTAAATCGGACAGACCGGTGTGCGCCCGTGTTTTCAACAGCTTTCTTTGGGACAAGTCATTGGGAATTGCCGTCACTTCGATCCCACAGACATCCGCGGAATTAAATAATTATAATGATAATAAATACGACAATATTTGTATCATTAACAATTCAGTTTTGCATTTATAGTCCTGAGTCAATCAGGCATTGTGAGCATTACACACACACACGCACGCACGCACACACACACATGTACTGTATACGTGTGTGTAATGAATCAGAAAAGTAGGCTTCTATTATCCTAATGACTTGTTTTATTAGGATATCGCTGCCCCCCTGGTTCATGACCACAGACGGAGCAGGGGGTGCCTTGAGAGCCAGTCGTTCAGTATTGACATTACTAAATGAGATGTCACGCTAAGTTGTCCTGTTCTACAGTAGGACTTACTACTACAATACCTAATAAAAACAAGCCATTAGAATAATAGAAGCCTACGTTGCTGTATACAGTGTGTGTGTGTGTGTGTGTGTGTGTGTGTGTGTGTGTGTGTGTGTGTGTGTGTGTGTGTGTGTGTGTGTGTGTGTTCGTGTGCTGAGGCTGCCTCACTAAGCCGTTTCTCCATGCATTTATTTATTTCTAGCAATAGGAATAAATCAAACCAACAATAAATAATATAGAGAAGAAGACGGTATATGGCATATTAATACAGTATATTCCACTATACAGTAGCTATATCCGTGGTGATCAGTTTAGTTCTATTTATTTAGTTTGCAGTGTGTTTGTAATGCTCACAATTACTCATTGAGTCAGGACTATAAATGCAAAACGTAATTGTTAATGATACAAATATTGTTGTATTTATCTTTATTATAATTATTTAATTCCGAGGATGTCTGTAGAATCTACTTGAATGCAATCACCAACTATTTATCCCAAATGAAGCTTTTTACCAGTTTCATCACCTGTGCATTGTATGTTACTATTGCACTTTTCTGTTACATTTGCACTGGTTGGATGGTGTATTGTACTTGTGCTGTATGATGACAATACATTTGAATCTAATCTCATTTTGAGATCAGTCGCAAATCGCTTCCGCGCTACCTGTTGAAACAAGACGAAAGTCTTTCTCTGGTCTGCATCTCCTTAACAATTGTGTGTATTGAGCCGTACTGTATTGTACCCATTCTGCAATCTGTTAATAAAGTTTTCAATCAATCAAAATGGAGGTCAGCACGGAGCAGATGCAATGCTGACCCTCTCGCCGTTTTGCACATGGCCTTCACCTTATAAGGAGCGAGCAAATTCAGGTGTACGAAAACACGCTTCCAGTGTAAGAATGAGTGACGTTTTTCATTCATGGGAACCCAGATACAATGATTTTGGCCACTTACAGAGACCGTTTCACATGTTCAGGAATCCGGAGGGGGATTTTGGTAAATTTGTTAGTACACACTTTTTTCCAAGATCTTTACAAAGGTACTTACGAACATGTTCGAGAATGAGGACCATTGACTATTGGCCCAGAATTTCACAATTGATTCATCCCTAGAATTTCCCTATCTGGGATAATAAAGGTTTACCTGTTGTGATCTGATTTTGTGATGCCGTTTCCATCTTTTCTTGAAAAGACCTGGAAAGTAAAACATTATCACATTAAAATAATGTTGACCTAAACATGCTATAATAAGTGTATATACCACACATCAGGTTACAAACTATATTGTTGCAATAAAATCAAGTTAGCGGACTATGAATCTCCAACAGGCAGACAGCAGCTGCTTTCAAACATTCTATGGGGGCCTAATTTTCTCAAGATTTTATTTCCAAACTCAAATAGATTTGAGTATTCTAGTAATAGACCCACTAGTGACCCAAACCCAACTATACAACCTAACCTGAACAACATCCGCAAACCTTTACATGTTGTGCCTAAATAGTTTGGAAAAACCAACATTGAGGTGTTTCTTTGAGGTCTGTAACAGATTGGCCGCTATGGTAACAGCCACCTTGTGGAGAAAGACTGAATGTACAAATACTGTAATGCATTATCTCAGGATACAATAGTATCTCTGGTTCTGCTGTCCTTACCGGGGGAGGTCCAACCTGGCGGTCAGTGTGGCCAGCTGACTCTGATTAGATTAGATTAAAATGTATTGTCATTATACAGCACAAGTACAGTAGAACAAAAAGAAGTTTGACATCCAACCAGAGTGCAAATGTAACAGTAAAGTGCAATACCAATATACAATGTACAGGTGATTAAACTGGATATAAAATATATAAATTAGTACTAGTGAGTAATAGTGCTAATCAGATGTATGTACAGTGTTATAGTATTATTAAAGGATTACATGCAGGTATAAACAGACAGACGGGAATAAATATATATACGGTAAATATAAATACATATATATATACGATATATACAGCTTTAGTTATATATAGTTATATGGGTTATATGCAGGTATATAAATAGGTATATACAAATTATTATATGCATGTATATTTAGACAGATGTGGATAAATATATATACACTGTAAATATATATATATATTGAATATACAGCATTATTTACAGAGTTATATGCGTAGACTATAGGTAGTGTGATAGATAGTAAACCCCCTCCACCCAATTACCCTCCCCCATCCATTCACCTTTCATCTCTCACCTTCAACCCCCCCCCAAACCATGCCACCCTCCTCATCTCCTAACTCACCCTCCCCCTTCCTCACCTCGTCCCCCTCACCCGATACCACCCCCCCCCACATCCAATCCAATTGTCTCTCCCACCTGGACACACCCACCTTCTATGACCTATATAGACCAGCGCTTCCCCTGTTTCAGGGAACCCGTATGAGACCCCCCCGGCCAGCGGATCGTTGGGTCTCTCCAAGCCAATTCTCCTGGGTTGTAAGCAGGGCTTGACATTAACACCCGCCACCCGCCGAATGCGGGTATAATTCGGCAGCAGCTTGTAAACTCTCACTCTTACCAGCCACTTTGGTGGGTGACCTTTTTTCATTTCCCCATCACCGCGAATCCGCCCCTCAATTAATATCGCCCACGGGACAATGCATTGGGAAATTGTGTCCCACAAGGACATCTCCCCCGTGAATATTTTCGCGCGGATCGGAATATGGGCACGCGTGTGGGAGCTTGCGCAAAATCGACCTTTTCCCGACGTTTTCGCCGATTTAAGTGCATTGGGAAATCGTGCACCCCACTGAATTCTACCCCCGGGAGAATCTTGCATCGATCCGCGCACGGGCGTGTGCATGGGTGCTCGCACAAAATCACCCAAATCATTCCATGTCGCACAAAACTTTTTTCCCAGCGTTTTCGCTGATGGAATTGCATTGGGAAGTTGTAGAACCGTCCGAGATAAATTTTTTAACATCTTGGCCCGGTTGGTTAGGCAACAAAATTAGGGGTTTGTCTCGTTGTATGTCTGTGTATGAATGATCGGAAAGACGTGGAAAGATAAGAAAGTGTTCTGAAACGTTTTTGGCCAAGTACTGTTTTTCCGGTGTGTAAATGTATAAAGCGAGCCATATGCAGATTTTGCCTAGTTCCGAGCTGAGGGTTTTTTTCAACCTGTAACTTGTTCTTGTCAGAGACCAGCAGGGCTGAGTCGTCCGCAAACAGGAACAAGTTGCAGTCACAAGCTGACGACATGTAATTTGCATAAATTAGGAACAGTAGCGGTCCTAGTATGCTTCCTTGTGGAACACCACAGCTCACTGTGAGGGGGGGGGGTAGGGTACCGTTTACCTCCACCATCTGTTCTCTCCCCTCCAGGTAGGATTGCATCCAGCTCACTGATAGACTATCAAAACCAATTGCTTTTAGCTTGTCAATCAGAATGGTGTGATTGACAGTGTCGAAGGCCTTTTGTAGGTCCAGCATGACCATGCTGCAGTGACTTTAGTGTCATGACATTAATGTTTTTGTCTGTGGGCATGTAATTGTTGCTGTTGTTAGCCGCAGAGCTATGTCGTTATTGCATTGTGCATTTTTTGTCATAATGTAGCATTTGTGTGTGTGATGTCTGTCATCACATCATAATATTGGCCTTAGGCTTAAGTCGGGCTAGGGCCGAATAATTGCTTAACTTTTCGGGCTAGGGTAGGGCTGGGGCTGAATTCTACAGGCTTGGGCCGGGCTGGGGCCGAAATGTCAGGCCCTTGCAGACCTCTAATACAGATGCCCTATATGACACACATAATGGCAATTTCCTGTCACAGGTGGAATTGATGGCAGAATTTGATCCAATCACGAGAGAACATTTGAGGAGGATTCAAAACAAAGAAACAAAGGTGCACTACCTCAGCAGTGAAATTCAAAATGAAATCATAGCACTGATTGGAGACAAAATGTGATGAGATAGTCAAACAGGTGAAACAAGCTAAATACTTTTCCATCATAATGGACTGAACTCCGGACATTAGCCACACAGAACAACTGTCTATTGTCTTGAGAGTAGTGAACTGCGAGCCATCAGTTGGTGCAGCCATCTCTGAACATTTCATAGGATTTGTTCATGTTCAAGACACCACTGGAAAAGGTCTGTGTGACACACTTTTATTTCCTTTTGCATTACATTTTGATGTGAGTGGCAGCATTTGCAATAGCCTTATAATTTATATATTTATAGTATGTATGTTCTTGTTTTCATTTGAAAGTTGCACATTTGTAAACAAAAAAAAAGATAATAATAATAATTTAAGATAAAAACACTGGTTGGGGGCCCCTCCTAAGGATTATTGCCTAGGGCACCAATAGACCCTAGCAGCGCCACTGGTTGTAGGGGAGGGGCTGAGTACTTTCCAAGATTCCAAGACAATGGTCCCAGTAGGCTACTTTGTTGGCGGTGTGAAAATATGCAGATAAAGTTTAATATCTTTAGAAACGTTTGTGTTAAATTGTATCTCTCCGTAAAAATGTTAAGTGTATATCTCCGTAGCATAAAGACGCATCAGGCATATAATAAAGACTTTGCTCCCCTTCGCGTAATTCACTCACAGCTCGGGCTGTCGTTGTGGTAGAAACCTGATCATAATCAGGTTTTTGTGCACATGAGTCTCCCGAACACGTAAAACCAAGCCAGAGTCGTTCAGAGCTTACTACGCTTTGGTAACTTTCGCGCACTGCATAATACCTCCGTGAATCCGTGGAGGCATGACACATTCACCGGTATGGGTAGGTGCGGAAAAGTGACCAGGCTTGGTTTTACGTGTTCAGGAGACTCATGTGCATAAAAACCTTGTGTAAATTATTTTTGTATTGATCTTTTTCCCCCCTTTTTTCCGTACTTTTTCTCCCCTCCCAATGTTAGTCGTTATGC
The DNA here is from genome assembly GCF_963971535.1 of Notolepis coatsorum. Classification (NCBI taxonomy): domain Eukaryota; kingdom Metazoa; phylum Chordata; class Actinopteri; order Aulopiformes; family Paralepididae; genus Notolepis; species Notolepis coatsorum. The sequence goes on from NC_140178.1 coordinate 32,966,709, forward strand.
CAATTCCCTTCCTGGTCGTTGCGCTCTTGCCCCCTACTGTCGTTCTGGGGAGGGTGAAGATTACCACATGTCTTCCTCCGATACATGTGGAGTTAACCTTCTTTTCACCTGACAGCGAGGACTCTCACTGGGGGAGTGTAACGCGTGGGAGGATCACACTATCTCCCCCAGTTCCCTTCCTTGCTGAGCAGGCGCCCCGACAGACCTGTAGGAGTCGCCGTTTACAACGACCAGGATACATACCCCACCGGCTTCCCACCCGCTAACACTGCCAATTGTGTTAGTATGGACGACCGACCAAGCCGGAGGTACCGCTGACAGCTGGATTCTATCCCAGTGAACCTTGTGTAAATGTAATATATTATTACTCTGTTGTTAAAATGGTACTACATTTGGTGAAGAGCGCATTATGACTTGTTTAGGACTCAAAACTCAAAGGTTAGGACTTGGGACTTGACTTGGGACTTGACTCAGGACTTGCCTGTCTTGACTTGGGACTTGACTTGGGACTTGAGTACCAAGACTTGACTTACTTGAGACTTGCAAAACAATGACTTGGTCCCACCTCTGCAGATGACTTCCCATTCAAAGAGTCAGGTCTCATTAGTCACGAAGATGCAGCAGAGTGAACAGACTTTTATAGACAGACTTTGACATTACTAAATGGACTGCCTTTATATGGACTGCATTCATATAGCGTTTTTATCCAACGTGCTTTACAATTTATGTCTCACATTCACCCATTCACACACCGATGGTAGGGGCAACCATGTAAGGTGCCAACCTGCTCATTGGGAGCAGTTAGGGGTTAAGTATCTTGCTCAAGGACACATCGATGCGCTGCTCGGGAGGAGTGGGAATCGAACTGGGAACGCCCCCGCTACTGTCAGGACGTAAAGGATCCTTTAATGCTGGCTTTAAAGCGGTATAGAAACATTTGTAGTTTTCATGAAATACGATGACTAGGTGAAAACAACAATTCCTTATTGATTCTAGTTATTATATCCACTTCAAATCAATAAGGGGGGACGTAGACAGTGAGGAGGATTATGGAAAAGGAGGTGTAACCCCATAGGAATATAATCCTAATGTTTTATACACAAAGTATATGAATGTCATTTTTAAACACTGGAGCATCATACCTACCTTGTGCTGAGGAGAGCTGAGAGGAGTAATAGCAGCAGAAAGAAGAGGTGGAGAAGTTGGCTCCTTCTTCATATCAGACAAAGCAATCCTCACAGCTGGAGGGGTTAGGGTACAGTACAAAAAAGCAACAGGTGATTGGAGGATCAATAAAAGAAGGAAGGGCTTCAGATAGGTTCAATTTGTAAGGAAAGAAGATGATAATTGAATTGGGGATTACATTGTCTCAATGATCTCAAACCCAGGAAAGAAAATATAAATAACAAAAAATTATTATAATAATAATAATTTGGTCCTCCTCATTCTCGAACGGACATACGTGAAAGTTACCCAAGGAATTCCTTCGTAACTTGATTTACGAACATATTCGGCATTCTCGAACGGCTTCGTATTGTAAATTCGTTGTAGGATTTATGTAGGATTTACGAACTCGAAAAGGCAGTCATAAATTGGACGTAAATCGGACAGACCGGTGTGCGCCCGTGTTTTCAACAGCTTTCTTTGGGACAAGTCATTGGGGATTGCCGTCACTTCGGTTCCACAGACATCCGCGGAATTAAATAATTATAATGATAATAAAAACTACTATGTCTTGATGTATTGGCGTGCACAAAAGTTTATAAGAGCTTTCTTTGGGACAAGTCATTGGGAATTGCCGTCACTTCGATCCCAGACATCCGCGGAATTAAATAATTATAATGATAATAAATACGACAATATTTGTATCATTAACAATTCAGTTTTGCATTTATAGTCCTGAGTCAATCAGGCATTGTGAGCATTACACATTTTAATACTTTATTTGGTTCCACAAATTATATTACATAAACAGGGAATCAAATGTATCGGGGCCAAGCAGCACTGAACACTTAAGGGTACACATACTGTAGCACCTCCTTCTCCACGTGGCTAAGCTGCCAATAATAGCTGAGACAGAGCAATATTTGGCAATTTGTTTGGCTTTTCTTTTAGACATTGCAGCAATTCTCAGACCGGTCATGGTGCATTTGTGTACATGGCCAAGACATCCGAACACAAGTACATTATATCTACACCTATACCCAAGTTCAGCCATCACACTGAGCAGTGGTTGGTATTTGATATACTTGTCCCGGAAGGCCTGGTCCATGTACAGGTCAAAGGTACAGCCTACTTCTATGACCAGCACCTCTCCGTGGCTGGTGTCAACAAAAACAACGTCCGGTGTATTGGGTATGTTAGCAAAAACATCGTTGGTAAGGCCAAACCACTCTGGTTTCACTCTGGCATGTTTGTACATTGCTGCACTAGATGGTGATATGTTCCGTACCACATCAGACACAATGTCCACAATACGGTCATGACGAGCGATGTACAGGTGTTTGTATGCATTACATCCGTTTGTTATGTGTGCAATGGATTCTAGGTGTTGTGAATCCTGATGGTTTAAACAGAATGGACTGTGAGTTTGAGGATACCAAGTGGACAGATTGTATTGAGTGGGTAATACCTGCAGTCTTGCTTTGATGGTCAATTTTAAAACATCCTCACCAACAGCGGCGTTCTTATACACTGAGTGTGAGACTGAGTGGTCAGCAAACTCCAAACAAGCTAGCTTTCCCTGTAGTCTGAGTCCACACCAGTACTGCCTGATCTCAGACTGCTTCATGCTAAGCAGAACCCTCCTTGCAGAGTCTCTGTGCAGTTCGACAGTCTCTTCCTGCGGTGTTGTGATGTTGGCCTTCACAACCACACAGGGGTCTGTGATAAGTTCATCAGAGACAGGGACTTCAGTCTGTGTGTTGGTGGGTCCATTTCAGCTGAACTCCAGTCTGGTTGCAGAGGTCATTGAGATCTGGCCAGTCAGACCAGACCCCGAAGCCCTTGGCCCGAGAGTTCAGTTTCCCAGAGTCTTTCTTCCTGAAGCCGAGGAAGTTATTCTGGTCTGCGGTGGCCAGGGGGATCTTCCTTCTGCGTAGATCCAGCAGGAGAGAGGCCCTGGCCATTTCTCTGACGGTGACATCATCATTGTTAAGCATGTGGAGCAGGTGGGCTAGCCTGGTGGTTATGTAGGTCCACTCGACATTGGGAGAAAGATCATGCCCTGTGTGGAGTGTGTGTTGAGGCCTACCCACTTTCTGACCAGCTGAACAGTTTTGTTTGTCATTTCTCTCAGTGCCTTGAGAGGGATGTGTACATTGGCAAAAAGGTGTTGGATTTTAGCCAGAGCCACCTCTCTCACAGCCTGGAACTTCATGATGACGGGGAGGGGGGACAGGTCAATCAGGTGTAGACGATGGAGAAACTCTGTAGTGAGCTCCTCGACCTGCTCCCCCCACTCTCCAGCGATGTTAAACCTGTGGCCAAGGTATGGGTAGGTCTCATTACGGGAATACACCTTGATGGGTTGGCCCATTACAAGAAAGGAGGGGGGCTTGTCGTTCTTGGCCTTATACCAGCGGTTGCCTCCACTGCGGCGCTCATGGAGTACGGCGCACTTGGCTTGCTTCACCTCCAGCCCTGACCATTGGAGGAACTCATCAGTGCGTGCCAGCATGTTAATGATGACATCTTCCTGTCGTGATGACACCTGCACGTCGTCCGCGTATCCCTGAACAGTTCAAGTTCTCAAGTTCTTTAATAGTTGTCATACAGAAGTACAGAATACTTTCATACAAAATGCTTCTTACTGTTACGCTCCAGAGACTGTGCTAGACAAGATAGTATCAAATAACATAATAACATAATATAGCATGAATTTAGAAGAAGAAAAATGAGGTCACAGTGTTCGGTATAGACATATGTACAATGTTCTGAGTTACCATATAATATACAATACACAATACTATGCAGTGTACTAATGTACAGTACTATCTAGTGCAAAGCAGAAATGGGATGAGGTACAATTTTAGGTACAATTTACAGTAAGGTGTATGAGTTGTAGTGCAATCCTTCATCCATAAATATAAAGTGTGGGGAGTGGGTGCTACAGTGTGTTTGTTTAAAGTGGGTGTGTGCTATAAAGTGTGTGGAGTGGGTGCTACAGTGTGTTTGTTTAAAGTGAGTGTGTGCGTGTGGATGTGTGTGCTATGTGCGTTTGGTGGTTGTTGTTGTGTAGTGTTCATTCATTGTTCGTTTAGCAGCCTGATGGCCTGGGGATAGAAGCTTCTTCTGAGTCTTTCTGTGCTCGCCTTGAGACTCCGGTATCGCTTGCCTGACCGCAGCAGTTCAAAGAGGCAGTTGTTCGGGTGACTGGAGTCTTTAATGATTCTCTTAGCCTTGCCCTTGCAACGCTTGTTGTAAATGTTCTGGAGGGTGGGGAGCCCCCCATCCAATTGTGCGTTCGGCTGAACGTGTCACTCTTTGTAGTCTGCTTCGGTCTTGTGCAGTGCTATTCCCAAACCAGGAGGTGATGTTGCCGGTCAAGATGCTCTCTATTGTACATGAGTAGAAGTTCTTAAGGATCTTCTGGCTGACTTGGAACTTCCTTAGGCGCCTGAGGAAGTAGAGGCGTTGTCGTGCCTTCTTCACAACACTGTCAATGTGTGTGGTCCATGTCAAGTCCTCGGATATGTAGGCTCCGAGGTACTTAAAGCTGTTGACTCTCTCAACCGGTGCCCCGTCGATGCTGAGGGGGCTGTAGTCCTTGACCCCCGACCTCCTGAAGTCCACAATCATCTCCTTTGTTTTGCTGACGTTCAGGGAGAGGCTGTTTTCCTGGCACCATCCCGCCAGGACCTTGACCTCTTCCAGGTAGGCCCTCTCGTCGTTGGCAGAGATCAGGCCCACCACCACTGTGTCGTCAGCAAATTTGATGATTGTATTGCTACTCTGCTGAGCCACACAGTCGTGTGTGTACAGGGAGTAGAGGAGGGGACCCAGAACACAGCCCTGGGGGGCCCCTATGTTGAGGGTGATGGATGAGGAGGTGCAGTTGCCTGCTCTCACCACCTGGGGTCTGCCAGTCAGGAAGTCCAAGACCCACTGGCAGAGGTCATAGCCCAAGCCCAGGTCCCTGAGCTTGGCTATGAGTATGGAGGGGACTATGGTATTGAATGCCGAGCTGTAGTCGATGAATAGCATTCTCACATAGTTCCCCTGCCTCTTGTCCAGGTGTGATGCTGCTGTGTGCAGCACATGGGCTATGGCGTCCTCCGTGGACCCGTTGGGGCGGTATGCAAATTGCAAGGGGTCCATGTTGATGGGGAGGGAGGAGCAGATGTAGCCCTTTACTAGCTTCTCAAAGCACTTCATGGCTATGGAGGTGAGAGCTACAGGGCGGTAGTCGTTGAGGCAAGCAGGCTTGGATTTTTTGGGTACAGGGATAATAGTGGACTTCTTCAGGCAGGTGGGGATGACAGCCTGTTCTAAGGACAGGTTAAATATGTCAGTGAATACTGGGGCCAGTTGGTCGGCACAGACTTTTAGGACGCGGCCGGGGATGCCGTCCGGACCTGCTGCCTTCCTGATATTCACTTTTTTAAAGGTCCGCCTCACCTCATGCTCTGTTACCCTGAACACTGCGCCTCCATCAGCAGCCGACCCCCCCCCCCCCCCCCCCATTGCCGTGGCTTGTGAGCTGGTGTTGTTATTACCAGCATCAAACCTCGCATAGAAGGTATTGAGGTCATTTGTTAAGGAGATGTCACTGTTCAGTTTGAGGGAGGCGCCTTTGTAGTCTGTCATCGTTTTGAGCCCCTGCCACATAGCTCTAGAGTCAGCTTGTTCAAACTGGAGTTCAATTTTATCCCTGTAGCGCCGTTTGGCCTCTGACACTGTCCTCCTTATGTTGTATCGCGCCACCTTGTGGTCATTCATGTTGCCTGCCACTAGGCCGTTGTTGTATGCTTTGGTGCGCTCTCTCAGAGCTTCACGGACGGATTTGTCTACCCAGGGTTTTTGATTTGGGTAAACTTTCATTTTGGTAGTGGGGATTGTTTCTTTCACCCTAGTACAAACATAGTCCAGCACTGTTTCCGTGTAGACATTAATGTTATCTGTGTCGCGGAACACATTCCAGTCTGTGTAGTGAAACACTGACCGGAGCGTCTCCTCTGACGTCAAATCCCATTTCTGCACCTCTCGCGAGACTACAGGAGTACTTTTAATTCTCTGTTTGTACTTTGGTGAAAGAAAGATGGACGCGTGATCTGATTTACCAAAGCCACTATCAGAATGAGCCTTGTAGCCACCTTTAAATTGCGTGTAACAGTGATCTAGGATGTTACCGCCTCTGGTGTTGCAAGTCACATGCTGATAGAAGTCAGGCAATACCTTTCTCAGATTGGCGCTATTGAAATCTCCCAGCACTAAAATGGCGGCGTTAACATTCGCCACTTGTATTCTATTTACCTCGTCGTGGAGTCTGGAGAGCGCAACCTTGTTACTGGCTTGCGGTGGAATATACACTCCGATCAGGACGATCGCCGTTAACTCCCTCGGGAGGAAGAAAGGACGACACTTGATGGTTATATATTCCAGTTCTGGGGAGCAGTGGTTGGATAATTCCTTCACGTTAGTTGGATCGCTCCAATTTTTGTTAAACATGAAGGCAATACCTCCTCCACGTTGTTTACCGGACTCTGCTGATGTCCGATCCTTGCGATGGATAAAGAAGTGATCTGCCGGTTGAATTGCGTGGTCTGGAACCTCCGGTGTGAGCCATGTTTCGGTGAAGCAGAGGACGTTGCAGTCCCTAACGTCTCTTTGATATTGAATCCTTGCTCGGATGTCATCCAGTTTATTGTCAATTGATTGTACATTGGCTAGCAATATACTGGACAGTGATTTGGGGATCCTGTACTGTACTGTATATGTGTGTGTAATGAATCAGCAAAGTAGGCTTCTATTATCCTAATGACTTGTTTTATTAGGATATCGCTGCCCCCCCTGGTTCATGACCACAGACGGAGCAGGGGGTGCCTTGAGAGCCAGTCGTTCAGTATTGACATTACTAAATGAGATGTCATGCTAAGTTGTCCTGTTCTACAGTAGGACTTACTACTACAATACCTAATAAAAACAAGCCATTAGAATAATAGAAGCCTACGTTGCTGTATACAGATTGTGTGCTGAGGCTGCCTCACTAAGCCGTTTATGCTCCATGCATTTATTTATTTCTAGCAATAGGAATAAATCAAACCAACAATAAATAATATAGAGAAGAAGACGGTATATGGCATATTAATACAGTATATTCCACTATACAGTAGCTATATCGGCGGTGATCAGTTTAGTTCTATTTATTTAGTTTGCAGTGTGTTTGTAATGCTCACAATGACTCATTGAGTCAGGACTATAAATGCAAAACGTAATTGTTAATGATACAAATATTGTTGTATTTATCTTTATTATAATTATTTAATTCCGAGGATGTCTGTAGAATCTACTTGAATGCAATCACCAACTATTTATCCCAAATGAAGCTTTTTACCAGTTTCATCATATGTTACTATTGCACTTTTGTTACATTTGCACTGGTTGGATGGTGTATTGTACTTGTGCTGTATGATGACAATACATTTGAATCTAATCTCATTTTGAGATCAGTCGCAAATCGCTTCCGCGCTACCTGTTGAAACAAGACGAAAGTCTTTCTCTGGTCTGCATCTCCTTAACAATTGTGTGTATTAAGCCATACTGTATTGTACCCATTCTGCAATCTGTTAATAAAGTTTTCAATCAATCAAAATGGAGGTCAGCACGGAGCAGATGCAATGCTGACCCTCTCGCCGTTTTGCACATGGCCTTCGCCTTATAAGGAGCGAGCGGGGCGTGTCTGTATGCAAATTCAGGTGTACGAAAACACGCTTCCAGTGTAAGAATGAGTGACGTTTTTCATTCATGGGAACCCAGATGCAATGATTTTGGCCACTTACGGAGACCGTTTCACATGTTCAGGAATCCGGAGGGGGATTTTGGTAAATTTGTTAGTACACACTTTTTTCCAAGATCTTTACAAAGGTACTTACGAACATGTTCGAGAATGAGGACCATTGACTATTGGCCCAGAATTTCACAATTGATGCATCCCTAGAATTTCCCTATCTGGGATAATAAAGGTTTACCTGTTTTGATCTGATTCTGTGATGCAGTTTCCATCTTTTCTTCCTCAGAGTTTGGAAAAGACCTGGAAAGTAAAACATTATCACATTAAAATAATGTTGACCTAAACATGCTATAATAAGTGTATATACCACACATCAGGTTACAAACTATATTGTTGCAATAAAATCAAGTTAGCGGACTATGAATCTACAACAGGCAGACAGCAGCTGCTTTCAAACATTCTATGGGGGCCTAATTTTCTCAAGATTTTATTTCCAAACTCAAATAGATTTGAGTATTCTAGTAATAGACCCACTAGTGACCCAAACCCAACTATACAACCTAACCTGAACGACATCCGCAAACCTTTACATGTTGTGCCTAAATAGTTTGAGAAAACAAAACATTGAGGTGTTTCTTTGAGGTCTGTACCAGATTGGCCGCTAAGGTAACAGCCACCTTGTGGAGAAAGACTGAATGTGTCCTTACCGGGGGAGGTCCAACCTGGCGGTCAGTGTGGCCAGTTGACTCTGATTAGATTAGATTAAAATGTATTGTCATTATACAGCACAAGTACAGTAGAACAAAAAGAAGTTTGACATCCAACCAGAGTGCAAATGTAACAGTAAAGTGCAATACCAATATACAATGTACAGGTGATTAAACTGGATATAAAATATATAAATGAGTACTACTGAGTAATAGTGCTAATCAGATGTATGTACAGTGTTATAGTATTATTAAAGGATTACATGCAGGTATAAACAGACAGACGGGAATAAATATATATATACGGTAAATATAAATACATATATATATATATACGGTATATACAGCTTTAGTTATATATAGTTATATGGGTTATATGCCGTATATAAATAGGTATATAAACATTATTATATGCATGTATATTTAGACAGATGTGGATAAATATATATACTGTAAATATATATATATCGAATATACAGCATTATTTACAGAGTTATATGGGTAGACTATAGGTAGTGTGACAGATAGTAAACTCCCTCCACCCCATTACCCTCCCCCATCCATTCACTTTTCATCTCTCACCTTCAACCCCCCCCAAACCATGCCACACTCCCCATCTCCTAACTCACCCTCCCTCACCTCGTCCCCCTCACCCGATACCACCCCCCCCCGCCACATCCAATCCAATTGTCTCTCCCACCTGGACACACTCACCTTTTATGACATATATAGACCAGCGCTTCGCCTGTTTCAGGGAGGCCGTATGAGACCCCCCCGGCCGCGTCTATTCTTTTACCAACGGATTTCCAGTTCCGCGTTCGCGTTATGCGATCTGATTGGCCACTGACGTTTCTGGTGCGATCTGATTGGCCACTGACGTTTCTGGTCATGTGACATGTGCGCCCAATGGAATTGCATTGGGAAGTTGTAGAACCATCCGAGATCTACCCCTGTACTACATATTTTATTTTTTAACGTCTTGGCCCGGTTGGTTAGGCAACTAAAGGAGGGGTTTGTCTCGTTGTATGTCTGTGTATGATGATTGATCGGAAAGACGTGGAAAGATAAGAAAGCGTTCTGAAACGTTTTTGGCCAAGTACTGTTTTTCCGGTGTGTAAATGCGTGTGCGCATGTGATTGTGTATTGTGTCTATCGTTGTACGGCTCAGTGCGTGAGTGGGGGATACCCAATACTGAAATACGCTGAACATGTTTTTTAGAATGTAGGTTTACAATGCCTCTGTTGTGAAGAGACAACATAAAAGACATATAACGGTGTTATATCAGATCAACCTATGCAGCGATCTCATTCCATTGTTTGTTTTTCATGTTGTGCGTTTATACGTTTATTATGTAAGGTAACAAATGGGTACGTTGTATCCAAACTAGTCGTTTCTGTTGTAAAATCTCCATGGATTTTGAATTCCCGGATCTCCGTTGTTTGACACGGGTTTCCATGGAGAAGCGTACATACGACCATTTTAGATGACAGTGTTCCGGCTCTGTTTCCGGGTTCACGGAGGATTAGGGAAGTAATAAGAAATGCGCCGCACGTCTTTGTGTTGCGTTAAGTTATTCTTGGCAAAATAGACGGTAGATTTGTTGTGTAGCGTATTTTAACACATTGAGTGCCAACAACGATAAATCTCGTTGTTGGCCGCCATGCGTTGAGTGCCAACAACGACAAATCTTGTTATTTAATCGTTATTTCTTTTATTAGCGATATACATTCATTTTTCATCAATCCAGCCTATCGTTGGGACTGTCTCTGAGCTCGAAAAGGGCAAATACCGCCCCCTATCGTCTCCCGGATGGTATTGCACCCATTGGAATGGACTCAATGGAAATGCATGTGAAAAATAAACTCCGGGCTCCACATTTTACTTCTGAGCCATGTAACCCGAGACTATTGCATTCATTGGGGCAACCGAAAGCAGCATGGATTATCTGTTTCGAGGTCTAATGTTGGATCAATAAACGCGATCGATATTTGGAATGGCGATCAGGAATTGGAATCATCTTTTTGCAGAACATCTGATCTGAGGTAAGGAATCTATTTGACCAGTTTTGGGGTAATCAGATGGTTTTCTTTCACATATTTCACAACGTGTCTGTGTGTGGCTGTGTGTGGCTGTGTGTGCGTGTATGACGTTAGGTCATAGATAATCGATTTTTCAGCCCGCTTCTCTAGCGTGCATAAGTACACATAATACTATTGATAATCTAGCATTTATTTGAAAACGATTCATAAATCAGCCGGAAAATGACAACGTGTTGTGTGTATTCCAGTAAAGGGTGATTCCTGCAGAATCTTTTTTTTTTTTTTTTCTAGAAATTTCCAAAACTATACTCGTATTGAAAACGGTATAAAACGGAAATGTACTGATGAAAAAACAATCCGTTTCATACATGTCGACTGCAAGCAAGTCATTGATAAGCGACAGGCGTATTAGACGCATAGCCATAATTTAAGATATAGTTTATGCGTTCACAAATGTGCTCGCCCTCTCATTGCCAATTCTCCTGGGTTGTAAGCTAATAAACCTCATCAACTGAGTCTACCTTTGTCTGAGTAAATCCTTAGTCGCATTCATCCACAGTAGGTAATGCTACAAGACAAAGATCTGCAAGACAAAATATTTTACACAGTGTGTGGGTGTGTTTATAATCGATCTCAGCTCAACAGGTTTACACTTGTGGTATTGTAAAGATTAATTAATTACTTTACACTTCATCGAGATAACCGTCTTGTGACAGAATCGACATTTTGGCACCATAGGCTTTTGGAGGTGTTGCCGGCTGGATTTGTAAGATTGCAGACGCCCTGCATAATGTGTGGTTTACTGGATGAGCGAGCACAGGGTTCTAGCACCAACATCTGCTTCAGTCACAAGTAGGTACCTGGTTCTTCCCTTGTTCATACTGACCAGACAAACATTCCCTCTTCTCCTTTTTGTTCTTAATAAAAGTACATTTACAAGTGTCCCACCAAAACAGCAGGTCTGGTCTGATTCTGTGATGTCGGAGTGAGTGAACGTTTGTTTGTGTGTCCACCCGGGTCGTCTCGTGTCCCACCGACGGCCATGTTCTGGATGTAGGCAATAGCTGCCTGTCCTCTCCTCCCCACCTTCTTAATATGGGCCTGATGGAGAGGGTGGGAGAGAGAGAGAGAGAGATAAAGAGAGGTATAGGTCTCTCTTGTCAAATGTATTTGGTAGGGTCTGGTAAAAATTAAAAGGTAAAATAAATCAAATCAAATACAAATTTATAAAATAAAACCCATGTCAGTTAAGTAGAAATTAAGATAAGATAAGATAAGATATTGCTTTATTGATCCCCTTGGGGAAATTCAGGTATCATAGCAGCATAGGGGAGGGTAAACAATATAACAAATCAATATACTTAACATAACATAAATCACTCTGGACATGTGCATAATGGTCAACAAGGTGCGAGATGAGGGTATGTATGCCCTCTCAGTTATATATGCCCTACAATAAATAGTTACAGTATATAATCTATAATATTATATATATAATATAAACTCCACTTCCGCTTCTCCTCGAGACAAGTCACATTCCTCCTCAGCTCCTCCCTCCCCCCTTCTATCTGCTATCTGCTAAGCGCGTGCTTCGTGCCGTTGTTGGACTCTACTCTACTCAGACTCCACTCAAACCTACTCGATATGGATCTAGTCAGCTGGTCACTTTCACTGGTGGATCGCATATTTTCATCAAGAAAGCAGAATGAGGCTGATCCTCGCTACCCTCTTGGGATATTCCAATCGGGCATCAACATTGACTCTTGGGGTGCGTGGCATAGTTCATGCATTTACCCCCTCGAAATTGAGGTCGCTGAGGACATCTGGATTATCGCATTCATGCTGCTCGGATTGTGAGCGATTGCGGTAGGCGGCTGGATTTGCTATAAGAAACCTTTGGATGGCAATCAGATTTTGGCTCTAAAACTGGTCAAGATTGAGGCCTGCCACTATGAACTGAATAAAACACTTGCTGCGTCCCACACAGAAAACCAACGAGTGCACTCAGTCATTCTGGATGGAGTGGTTAAAATTCCTTCCGCTGTAATCCGTACTTAATTTGACGGGGCATTTTTTACTCAAGAGAGCATTTTTTTCTCCTTTCTGATAGTGCATGTTATCAACAAATGTGCATGCTGTGTGAATTTATGTGTGTCATTATTACTGTCAAATTGTAATAATTGTGGAATATTCCTAATGAGGCTGTATGTGTATGTCACCGAATTTCCCCAAGGGGATTAATAAAGTATCCTATCTATCTATCTAATCCAATATCGAAATCAAATCTAATATATAGTCTGAAAATGCTAAATATATGATCTCATGAAGTATACAGTATTCACATAAGGTGTGGTATGCATAAGGTAGTATATTGTCCTTTTAGGTCACACACACACACACACACACACATTTCCTCGCCCTGCGTAGAAAGGTTTGACAGAACCCATTTCAACAGAGACTATACAGGGGAGACACACATGTTACTCTCATTGATTCAACAAATCATAACCATCCATGGAGTCAAATACTGTCAAAACACCTCTCAGATACACCTTTCAGACACACATCTCGTATACGTCTCTATGCCTGTACGTCACAGCCTGCTGAACAGCTCTGCCCAAGAGAGACTGGGTTTAGGCATTGTACTACATGTATATGACATCACTCTGTGCAAGGTGTGGACAGAGTTTTATTTATTTTTATCATTTTTTTTTTAAAACGGTGTCAAAAATACCCATGATCGTGTGGACTGGGCCTCAGTCACACACCTCTCACACACCCCTCTCAGACACACACACCTCTCAGACACACACACACCTCTCAGACACACACCTATCAGACACACACCTCTCAGACACACCCCTCTCACACACACCTCTCAGACACACCTCTCAGACACACCTCACAGACACACACCTCTCCCACACATACCTCTCACACACACCCCTCTCACACACACCCCTCACACACACCTCAGACACACACACCTCTCAGACACACACCTCTCAGACACACCTCTCAGACACACACCTCTCATACACACACCTCTCATACACACACCTCTCATACACACACCTCACAGACACACCTCTCAGACACACCCCTCTCAGACACACCTCACACACCCCTCTCAGACACACACCTCTCATACACACACCTCTCATACACACACCTCACACACACCTCTCAGACACACCCCTCTCAGACACACCTCACACACCCCTCTCAGACACACACCTCTCATACACACACCTCTCATACACACACCTCTCATACACACACCTCACAGACACACCTCTCAGACACACACCTCTCAGACACACCCCTCTCAGACACACACCTCACACACCCCTCTCAGACACACCTCTCACACACACCCCTCTCAGACACACCTCACACACCACTCTCAGACACACACCTCTCACACACACACACCTCTCAGACACACCTCACAGACACACACAGGGGCGAAGCTGGGGGGGGGGGGGTAGCTTAGGATGATTCCAAGGGCCCAGCACTGGGGGGGGGGGGGGGGGGGGGGGGGCCAGAGAACACTATTATTATCTTTTTATTAATATGGTTTTATTATTATCCTAAAGTAAGTTAATGTAGTTGACTCAAAAGTATAATTGCCTGTATTAAAGAAAAACGTCACAAAAGAAACAAACGGGTGCTTGTTTGACAATATGAGCACCCCTCCCTTCTTTCATTGCATGGTTCAGTCCACATACCACATACCACAGCGTGCAGCTTGAACAGAGTCAGACTGACAGGAAAATGTCCTCAGCTCGTGTTTCAGGAGCTCAGAAACATCAGCATTGCAAGAGGAAAATAATAAAAGGTTGACAGCTAATCACCAAGTATTTTCACAAGAAAGGTATTTATTCACAGAACTTGTTTTGAAGCCCATAACAGCTTGGCCAACATTTTGTGGCTGACGTTAGCTGATTGATTGAAAACTTTATTAACAGATTGCAGAATGGGTACAGTACAGCTCAATACACACAATTGTTAAGGGGAGAAAGACTTTCGTCTCGTTTACATCAGGGTCCCCCATTTTCAATTCATCAGCTACCTGTTGCTATAAAAAAATTAGATGAGTGTAGATTAGCCCAGTGAATTTGTGTCCAGCAGCTATGCCCTTTTGCTATGGCTAGCTAACCTAACCTGTATAATGTTACATGCTAACATTGCACTGACTGCGCTAATGCACAGATGCGGCTTCAGGATCAGTACCCCTTGTCCCCTTCCCTCAGGCCAGCTCCCAGTTGAAGGAGAGGGAGGTAAGCAGCAAGGCTTGGGGTTAACAAACAGATTTTAAAATATGCTTACCATGCATGCATTGAATACAACTTTAGGTAATATTCACATTTAGTTACTCTAGTTCTTCCAGTAATTGCAATACCATTGACCACTGGCACATTCAATTGAGGTTGTTACAGTAGCTATAGCTAGATTTGAGCAATTGGAAAATATCTATACAAATTATTATTATTATTATTATTATTATTATTATTACAATTAAGAGATAGCTCGAGCTGTACTGTGTTATTACTATTATAGGACATTTTATAAATCATGTACACTATGGATACTGGAGCAAGGCAGCCAACGAGGAGAGCAGAGGTGAAGAGGCAGAAGTAGTACAAGAAGAAGTTGAGGACCATGAAAGCAGCACAGATGAGGAGGAAGCAGCTATGGACAGTCAATGTCAGGGACAAAGTGAGGCTCCGACACAGGATTCCACAGATACTGAGCCACCTGTAGTGGTGTCTGAGGTAGAAGATCTGCTATTGAATTGAATTGAAAACCTTTATTTATCCCCAAGGGGAGATTCAGATGTCCATTACAGCATAACAGAAATTTAAAAACAGTTAGTGGAAACAGTTATTAATACATAAGATACACTTATTAGTATGTGTTAAAAACAAGATGGACAAATACATAGGGATAAAAAGAGCTAAAATAGGGATAAAATAGAGCTAAAAGTGGTGAAAAGAAAAAGAAACAAGTCCAATCACGATGTTAAATAATAAAATTAATTGGTTACAGTCCACAACCCAGCTCCTCCCGTCCACGGCAGTTGGCCCGTCCTGGCCCTGCCTGGTTGTGGAGCCTGATTGCCACCGGCACAAAGGACTGCCCGAAGCGCTTTGTGGTATGTCGGGGGGGTATAAGTCTGTGGCTAAACGTGGACCACATTGCGGTCAGCTCATCATGGAGGGGGTGGCAGGGGTTCTCAAGGATAGCATACAGCTTCCTCCTCGTCCTCCCCCACCACCTCCAGACTGTCCAGGTCCGCTGCCACCACAGAGCTTGCTTTTTTGAGCAGTTTGTTTATTTTGTCTGTGTTGGTGTTGCCCCCCCAGCATACCACAGCGAAGAAGAGGGCACCAGCAACCACAGACTGGTAGAACATCTGCAGCAGTTTGCTGCAGACATTAAAAGACCTGAGCCCTCTCAGGAAGAACAGTCTGCTCTGTCCCTTCCTGTAGAGGGCCTCGATGTTGTTCGTCCAGTCCAGTTTACTATCACTTGACCCAGGGTTGTTCCCAGCCTAGTGCGACTCAAGGTTCTTTGGTAGACTATTGCATTGGTCCATTCATTGAAGATGAACGCAATGCGACATCCTTTACTAGGCTCACCCACCAACAGTGCAGGTGCTGAACTGCTGATCCGAATGTATAGGTAAAAACATATTATGCATTTTCATCAATAAATAAATGGCTAAAAAAATGTCTGCTCGCTCGCTCACGCGCACTCGCATTAATTGGGGGCCTACAAATACATTCTTTCATGGGGCCCAGAATCTACAGCTACGCGGCCTGGACACACACACCTCTCAAACACACACCTATCCAACACACCTCAGACACACACCTCTTAGACGCACCTCTAATCTGCAGATGGAGAACTCATATTTTGGCTCAGACTCCAGCTGCTGGACCTTCCCCAGCAGGCACTCCGTCTCTGCATCTGTGTCTTTCATTGCACGCAGCACCTCCGCCTGGATCATCCTCTGCAACTGTAGAGACACACACACACACACAGCATTACAATGCAATAACCCTTTCACTGCCGCACTACCAAACAGTTAACCCTTTCACCGTGATGATATAGAAGGTTAACCCTTTCACTACCACACCACAGAAGGTTAACTCTTTACTATCACACTACAGACAGTTAACCGTCTGTAGTGTGATAGTAAAGGGTTAACCTTCTGTAGTGTGGTAGTGAAAGGGATAACAGCACTCCCTTTTTTCTTGTATTCAACCCGGCAAGTTGACCCAGCAGCACACACTATTTAAATGAGACAACCTTTCCATCACAGTGGAAAGTTTTGCTATGGCCTCGTCCCCGACCGCCAATAACCTTGGTGTAGTCCTTGACGATTGCCTGAACTTCTCCACTCACATTGCTGCAACGACCAGAACCTGCAGATTCCTCCTGAGCAATGTCAGAAGGATCCGCCCCTTCCTGACAAAAGAATCCACTCAACTCCTTGTCCAATCAACAGTCATGTCTCGCCTCGACTACCGACCACCGCCACCAAGCCTCTTCAACTCATTTGGAACGCTCCGCCCGTCTCATCTCCAACCTACCAAAGTCAGCCCATGTTACCCCACTTCTTAGGGACCTGCACTGGCTCCCCATCGCCACATGAATTCGCTTCAAGGCCCTCGACCTGGCATATCGCACAGCGAAGGGAACAGCTCCCGCCTACCTCCGGTCAATGGTCTCTAACTACACACCCTCAAGACCCCTTCGCTCTACATCTTCTGGCCACCTCAGACCTACTCCTATCTGAGCTCCGGGAGGGTCATCAAAGAGAATCCGCCTATTCTCGGTCCTCGCTCCACAATGGTGGAATGAACTTTCCACCACAGTTAGGACAGCCGAAACCCAACCAATCTTTCGCTGTCGACTAAAAACACACATCTTCAATCAATATATGAAATGAAAAAATGAAAAAATAACCTACCGTCTTATACTATCATGCGTTCTTCCTACTATACTAATATGTATTTACTACTTTACTACTATGCACTCCAGTCCACACTGCAGCACCCACGTTTCAGCACTGTTTGATGAACATTGTTACTCAGCTGTAAGAGTTGTACCCTTCCTGCTGACTTGTTGTACAGAACTTGTAAGTCACTTTGGATAAAAGAGTCAGCTAAATGACTAAATGTAAATGTGATGTAAAAAGGTACAGCAACAGCCTGGAGAAGTAGTTGCAGGGAAAAGGGAGTGACACACGTTCACACCTCGGAACGTCCCAGTTCAAAACCAGTCTTCTACTATTGGCCAGTGTTATAGAATAATGTCATGTTTCTCTGTTCTAAACACATATTTCTCTGTACAAAGCTTTAACTAGTTTTAACTAGGCAAAAGTCTGTCGGTGTTCAACAACTTAAGGGTCAGGACAGCTTGACTTAGATATGACATGTCCAAAAAAATCACATCTTGTTCTTTTCTTCATATCAATCTAGTGTCAGATACGACCAAATCCCCTAATCTCATCTATGTTTTCCATTTTTGTTATTAATTTGTCATCTTTTGTTGTCATGTCAAACTGTGTATTTATTGCAAGTCTGACCAGAGCTCTTTCTCACTTTCTGGTCAGACGCTCGTGTTACACTTGTCTCTGATTGTAAACTGAGGATACTTTCTGTGGCCACAGAAAATAAACTACTATCTGAATTTCTACAGTTCACTGTCTTGGCTCCCTTAAAATATTCCACGACACCAGTGACTGAGTAGCTCCTTGGAAGCAGTTTGGAGTTAGCCTGCCTTGCTCAAGGGCACCTTGACAACAGTCGAGGGAGGGGAGACAGAGCAACGATTCCCCCATCCATGTGCTTTTCCCAGGCAGTCCGGGAATTAAAACTGCTTCTATCAGCTTCCAACAACCCCCAGCTTATAGGCATTTCCTCTAGTTAAAAGTTTGGTTAGTTTCTTCAATTGGCAATGTGAATCATAACCAAATCAATAAAAACCGCAACAAAGTAACAATTTCACTTACTTAGAGTGCAATAAATTATTTTATTGAAAAAATAAGAATCGTGTGAGAGAATTGTGATCTCAATTCTTAGAGAAAAATCCTGATTCACATTTGAGCAAGAATCGCCCAGCCCTACTACACAATACTTACTTTATAGTAAGAAATAATTATTCAGTAATATGCTCGTCATGTGTTTTCACACTTGTCTAATTGCCTAGTTGACATACATCAGTGAGCTAGCTACATCATCTATTGTGTTGCATGTCACTGTTATATTTTACAGTATGTTGTTTTACAGCTTTTGGGAATTACCTAATGTATGCCTAGTGTAGGGTTTGGGTAGCGTTTTCTTAAAAGATAAAACCATCAAGACAATTATGTTATTATTAAGGCTGTCAAAGTTAAGGCGGTATTAACGCGTTAACGCACAATTCTATTAATGCCACCATTCTTTTAACGCACGATTAACTTTGAAAAAAATTTATAATTTTTTTTTTACTAGACTAGGTGTATTATTGATACTATGTTTGTTTCTGACTCAAAGTGTGTGTGTGTGTGTGAGTGAGTGAGTGAGTGAGTGAGTGAGTGAGTGAGTGAGTGAGTGAGTGAGTGAGTGAGTGAGTGAGTGAGTGAGTGAGTGAGTGAGTGAGTGAGTGAGTGAGTGAGTGAGTGAGTGAGTGAGTGAGTGAGTGAGTGAGTGAGTGAGTGAGTGAGTGAGTGAGTGAGTGAGTGAGTGAGTGAGTGAGTGAGTGAGTGAGTGAGTGAGTGAGTGAGAGAGAGAGAGAGAGAGAGAGAGAGAGAGAGAGAGAGAGAGAGAGAGAGAGAGAGAGAGAGAGAGAGAGAGAGAGAGAGAGAGAGAGAGAGAGAGAGAGGAAGGGGCGAGAGAGAGAGAGAGGAAGGGGCAAGAGAGAAAGAGAGCTGGGAGAGTGTGTGTGTGAGAGAGGGGGGTGTCAGTCCTCAGCCCTTGTGTGGGTGAATGTAACAAGTCCCTAATGTTTTCTTTCCCCTATTATTTCATGCACACTTTATTCATTGTTTTAAATTACTATTTTCTTTTAAGTTATTTTGTGCATCACTCTGTTTTGAATTTGATGCAAATTTGCAATGCATGAGGGTTGAGGGATGCAAAAGCAAGCATTTGTTTTCCTGATTTGTTTTCCTGATGAATTGAAAATGGGGGACCCTGATGTAAACAAGACGAAAGTCTTTCTCTGGTCTGCATCCCCTTAACAATTGTGTGTATTGAGCTGTACTGTATTGTACCCATTCTGCAATCTGTTAATAAAGTTTTCAATCAATCAATCAATCAAAGACTCATGTTGATAAGAGTATTAAAACTTGGAACTTGAAAAAGATGTGTTTAAGGTAGATAAAATGTTTTACTTAAATGCGATTAATTTGCGATTAATCGCAAGTTAACTATGGACAATCATGCGATTAATCAGATTAAATATTTTATTATAGTTTATAATATTTTATTATAGTTATTATACATTAAATTATATAGGTATAAGTTCACTTGGACATTAAGCTAAGACAGAAAAGAACAGTATATTCTTATTTCTGACTAGATATTACATCAAGTGTCAACATTTTAGTTAGCTAGACTAGATATATCCAGATGGCGTCTCTCGCAGGAGGAACAAATCTAGGATAACCAAGGTTCTGTTGAACTTTAACATGTTAACGTTCGGTAGCCCGCATGCACCCGCATGCACACTTTGCGGCACTTTGCCCTTGTCTGTCGGCCTAGCGCTGTATTTTTGCCGATCAAGTCAAACAATACATTGTTGGAAAGTTTAATTTGCCGCCTTTCGATCATCACCCTACTTGACCTATTCCATGCTTCCAGTCTCTAGTTACAAGACGAAACATCCGACAAGCGTCATTTGACAAGCCATTCAGACAAGTGACCACATCTGGTTTGGCCGGGTCCTGAATGGACCGGTCACCGCTGATGGCGAAAATGATTGAGCACCTTTGTAGCCAGGGCTGGGGGCTGATCGCAAAAGTAAACACCTCACTATCCCTCCACTGACCACTGCCATCCCAGCTGTCTTCCATGTTTGTATTCACAGAGTGACTCCCAGGTCTAGAGTGACTAGAGTGAATGTCAATCTAGCGTGGGTGATTCAAGGCAACAGACCCCAGCTGTTAAATAACCTCACCCTCTTGGAATTATTCACTGTGAACCAGCCTTTTAGTCCCTCCCCAAACCCCCAGCAGTTGAACACAGGTGCCATTAGTAATTACAGCTAGGGATATAAGGTGCATGCTGTTGTAGCGGCAGGCGTGGTGGTGTCTCCTCAGTGTCGAATGAAGACCAGGGAGTCTTCCTGCAGGAGTTCTCAGAGGAAGGATCCAACGGACAGCAAAGTAGACCATTATTTATCCTATTAATTACTCTTTATTGGAACTTTTTTTTCTTCTCTTTTTTATCATCTGCCTTCCTTCTTCACCTGAGAACTCCACCTTTCCTTCTGCCACTTACACCTACCCCTCACCATGTGCTTTTACCCATCCCTACTTCAGTCTCCTCCTTCAGACCAACTTCAGGCCATTCACGCCAGTTCGGAAGCGAGCCTACCAACCTCCGCTACCCGTCTACGGCCACAAATATACCCGTCACCGTATGTGTAGGCTTATGGAACTGCCAATCAGGAGAATCACGTCATAACTGTTTACGCCCATAGTATAAAAAAAAAACTCCAGCTTCTGGCTCTTACCGAGACCTGGATGAGGCCGACGCCTGCAGCTTTATCTACAGCATACACTTTTAGACACACACCACCACAACCCTCCAGATGTGGTGGAGGCACTGGTCTTCTAACCTCTCCCTCATGGACTACAAGCATAATATCACCACCTTATTTCACCCTCTCCTCTCTTGAATATCATGCAGTATCTGTCTCTAGTCCAGGGGTCTCCAACAGGGGGCTCTCGCAGGCCCTCAATAAGTCCCAAGCAAATCCAAAATGTAAATAATGTAAATAATTTAAATAATCGACCCTATGCATGAACGAAACCTCACTCATAGCGAACTCTATCTACTTACTACAACTCTATCTAACCCCCTCCCCCACAATGAATATCAACCAATCACGTTTGTGTGAGTAGCGGTAACGCAAGCCGGCGACTAATGCTAATGTTTTCGAGCCGAACGTGAACGTAATTAACGTTATAAATGTGAATTTTAATTTAACATGACTGAAGCTAATGTACAGTTTGGAGATCAACAATGAGTGAGGCAAGAAAAAACAGAAGGCGTACCGTTTCCATCAAGATTTGGGAGACTGACTATTTCTTCACAAGTGTAAAAGACAAGTGTGTGTTTGATTTGGGGGCCAGCCTTGTTGTGGAGCGGCACTTCAACACACTTATTAAGATGTTTGACCGTCTGGCAGCAGTCTGCGGTCAGCTAAGGTGAGCGAGTTAAGAGCAGGATTGCAACGGCAGCAAATCTCTGCACCATGGGTAACCGGGCCTTTTGCTCAGCTGCTCCACGGCTGTGGAATGCCCTCCCCGACCATCTGAGAGCACCACAGTCCGTTGAGGTTTTTAAAAGGGGCCTAAAAACATTTCTTTTTAACAAGGCATTTGCCTGAATTATTCTTTTACTTTTAATTTTACTTCTATTCATTTTTATTATTATTATTTTATTTTTATGTTCTCCCATTTCATTGGTTGTTTTATTCATTTTAATTGTTTTTATTCATTTAACTTTTTATCTTTATATCCTGTAGCACTTTGAGATTTTCACAAATATAAAGTGCGGTACAAATTGAATTTATTATTATTATGACTAGTTTTATTTTTTGAAAGTAGCTCTCTCATCCTAAAAAAGGTTGGAGGCCCCTGCTCTAGTCCATTCAATCTCACCATTGTTATTCTCTATCGCCCTCCAGGTGCCCTCGAATACTTTCCAGACAAGCTGGACATGCTTTTAAGCTCCTTCCTAGAAGATGGCACCTGTTGCTAATGGTGGACTTCAACCTGCCTGACTCTTCCCAGTCTGCCACAGTGGTCTCTCTCCTACAATCCTTCGACCTGACTCCCACTGTCATACCCCCCAATGGATCTCATATTCTCCTGTGACTCAGGCATAAGTAGCACCAACTCCCATCCATGTATTAGACCACTTATTTGTATCCTTTTCACTAACTATCATGCTAAAACCCCAAACCAACCACCCACTCAAACTCAAACTGTCACAACCTACACTTCCTGTCCCCCTCCACCCTCTCCATTGACATCCTGCCAGCCCTACCCTTGAGTGAAACTTCCTCTGCTCTCTCCCCAGATACGGCATTACAGATGCAGTGAGAGAAGAAAGACAAAGCCTGAGAGCGGCAGAGAGGAAGTATAAAAAGACCCGCCTCACTGGTGACATCACTACCTATCATAACCTGTTCAAGTTCAAGTTTCTTTATTAGTTGTCATACAAAAATACAGAATACTTTTATATGAAATTTAAGATTTAAGATTTGTTTATTAAGGACAATACAAATGAATGAACATCATTTACATGAGTGTATGCATAACATCACAGCATGATAAGGACGTAAATATGCCGGGAATAGCACAGGGCTCATTTCCACCCGTAGTCCTAACATAAAACAAACACAAAACGGACCATACAACGTTCATTCATAAAAACTGACATCACTGACATGACCACACTAACATGACATTCAGTCAGTACAACATCCCTAATGAGTGCATATTTGGCTGTCTAACAGCCATTTCCTGAGTTGGCCCCTAAAGGTGAACAGAGTGGTACATTCCCTTAAAGGGGAACTATTTTACTATTCCTAGCACTATTTGGGCAACTTTACACAATTCCTGTGAGTCTATTGAAGACATCTGTAAGTTTTTTTTTCAAATAAATGCATTGGTTTATATTTCTAATCAAGTACTCAAAACCATCATTTTTCAGCCTCCGGATTTCAGGCTGTTATGGCCTGGCTCCGCCCATAAGCACTTTGAGTGACAGTCAGTCCACAGTCTGTGTGTGTGTGTGTGTGTGTGTGTGTGTGTGTGTGTGTGTGTGTGTGTGTGTGAGTGTGTGTGTGTGTGTGAGAGTGAGTGAGTGAGTGAGTGAGTGAGTGAGTGAGTGAGTGAGTGAGTGAGTGAGTGAGTGAGTGAGTGAGTGAGTGAGTGAGTGAGTGAGTGAGTGAGTGAGAGAGATGCCAGCCGAGCGAGAGCGAGTGGGGAATGTCCCCACAACGCGCGTGTGGTTTAGCAGCTTTCATGCGAGAGAAACAGGAGAGGATATCAGGGAAGACTCTTCCCTGATATCCTCTCCAGTTTCTCTCACATGAAAGCTGCTAAACCACACTCGCGTTGTGGGGACATTCCCCACTCGCTCTCGCTCGGCTGGCAGCTCTCTCTCTCTCTCTCTCAAACCAAGCTCAGACTTTTGCGACTCCCATGAGAGAGATAAACATGTGTTTAGAGCAGACCTGTCTTAATAATATAATAATAAGTGCAGCCTGAATAGAACTCTGCCTGAGCAATCCTCTTCTCTCTCTCTCTCTCTTCCCTGATATCCTCTCCTGTTTCTCTCACATGAAGGCTGCTAAACCACACACGCGTTGTGGGGACATTCCCCACTCGCTCTCGCTCGGCTGGCAGCTAGAGGGGGGCGGGCGTTATTATGCAAATGAGCACCATCTGACATCCCGAATACGCTAATTTTCAGATGACTCACTTGAGGGAGGGACATTATTGTGAGAGGAGAATTGGAAGAATGCGCCAAATCGAGAATTAGAGACATAGATCCTATTACTATAATTCCACATAGCTAGAAAATAACCCTAAACACTGGAAAAGGTCATTTATAAGATAGTTCCCCTTTAAGGGGACCGGAAGGCTGTTCCATGTTCCACTTCCCTTTATCGATATTTTTGCTGAAGGCGGTCTTTCTAAAATGGACCTCACAATCCCCTCTGGTGTTTGACCTAGTGGCTAAATGCTTTTTTCTGCTAGATAAAGTGTGCTAGATAAAAATAAAAATAGATAAAAATAAAAATAGATAAGTATAAAATAGAAAGTCAAAAGTACATAAGCAAGTGTAAACAAAAGTGTTCAATATACACATATACAATACAGAGTAGGAAAAAAAATTGTAACTGAGTTACAATACAATATACAGTACAATGCAGAAATGGGATGAGGTACAACTTAGGGTAAGGTGCAATGAGGTATGTGTTGTAGTGCAAATCTCTTTACCAATCAATATAAAGTGTGTTAAAGTGTCTAAAGTGGGTAAAGTGGGTGCTACATTGAGTTGTTTATTTACCAGGAGGTGATATTGCCAGTCAGGATGCTCTCTATTGTGCATGAGTAGAAGTTCTTAAGGATCTTCTGACTCACTTTGAACTTCCTTAGGTGCCTAAGGAAGTAGAGGCGTTGCCGTGCCATCTTGACTACACTCGGATATGTGGACTCCGATGTACTTAAAAACTGTTCACTCTCTCGACCGGTGCCCCTTCGATGCTGAGGGGGCTGTAGTCCCTGACCCCGACCTCCTAAAGTCCACAATCATCTCTTTTGTTTTGCTGACGTTCAGGGAGGCAGTTCTCCTGACACCACCGCGCCAGATTCTCTACCTCTTCCAGGTAGGCCCTCTCATCGTTTGCAGAGATCAGGCCCACCACTACTGTGTCGTCAGCTAATTTGATTATTGTGTTGTTGTTCCGCTGTGCCACACAGTCGTGTGTGTACAGCGAGTAGAGGAGGGGACTCAGAACACAGCCCTGGGGGGCCCCTATGTTGAGGGTGATGGATGAGGAGGTGCAGTTGCCTGCTCTCACCACCTGGGGTCTACCCGTCAGGAAGTCCAAGACCCACTGGCAGAGGTCATAGTTCAAGCCCAGGTCCCTGAGCTTGGCTATGAGTTTGAAGGGGACTATGGTATTGAATGCTGAGCTGTAGTCGATGAACAGCATTCTCACATAGTTCCCCTGCCTCTTGTCCAGGTGTGTGCAGCACATGGGCTATGGCGTCCTCCGTGGACCTGTTGGGGCGATATGCAAATTGCAGGGGGTCCAGGTTGATGGGGAGGGAGGAACCGATGTAGCCCTTCACAAGCTTCTCAAAGCACTTCATGGCTATGGAGGTGAGAGCTACAGGGCGGTAGTCGCTGAGGCAAGCGGGTCGTAGATTTTTTGGGTACAGGGATAATGGTGGACTTCAGACAGGTGGGGATGACATTTTTTAATTTTTAATTTTATTTAACCTTTATTTATCCAGGCATTAATTAATTAAGAACAAATTCTTATATACAAAAAGCAGCCAAAATGTCAGTGTTGGCATTCTCCAAAAACATTACTACTACCAAAGCCTCTTTCATTCACCATAAGATGGAGGCCTCGGCTAAAAACCTCCGGAAACTGCACACCACCATGTCCTCCAACCCTGAACCCCACCTCATAGATAACTATCGCCCTATCTCTTCTCTCTTCCCTCTCTAAATCACTTGAACGCACCATATCCAACCAACTCACTGATTATCTATTACTGATAGGGGTGTAACGATGCGACCTCAGAGCGATTAAATTCTATTACGATTCTTCAGGCAACGATTCAATGAGTCATGAACTCTCTTCATTTGACCACGATTAGATTCGATTCGATACATTTTCTATCAGTTAATTCCCCAACAAATTTTGAATACACAAATGTGGCTGGGGGAATTGATTCACTCAGCATGAATGGACTATAGGTCAATAAAAACAATACACAAAAAAAAGAAAAACATAAAAAATAAGAAATTTAAAGGGGAACTATTTTACTATTTCTTTCACTATTTGGGCACTTACAATCCTGTGAGTCTATGGAACACCTCTGTATGGTTTTTTTTCAAAATAAATCATTGTATTGTATTTCTAATCAAGTACTCAAAAACAGCATTTTTCTACCTCAAGATCTTAAGCCGTTTTGAGGCTGGGCTCCAACCTCTGTGTGGCCTGGTGCCAACTGCCACATCAACTGCCACATTATTATGCAGCTGAGAAATCTCTGACATCACAGATATGCACATTTTCAGATGACTCAGTTCAGTGAGGGTGAATATTGTGAGAGGAGAATTGGAAGAATGCGCCAATATGAGAATTAGAGACATAGATCCTATTCATATAAGCCCACATAGCTAGGAAACAATGCTAAACACTGAAAAAAACCATTTATAAGATAGTTCCCCTTAAAAAAATTTTTTATTTTGATTATAATCTATTCTAACATTTTCAAATTGAGGATTGATGCATCGCACCCAAATCAGTCAGGCTTCAAGACTGGTCACTCCACAGAGTCTGCCCTCATAGCAGTCACAGAGGCTCTTCACTTTTTAAGGCATCTCCTCTGTCCAGATTCTCCTGGACCTGTCAGCAGACTTCAACACAGTCAACCATCAGATCCTCCTTGCATCTCTTGCAGGAATGAGTTGTAGGCTCTGCGCTGGCATGGCTGTCATCTTACCTGAACATCCGCTCCTACCAAGTATCATGGAGAGGCACCCTGTCGGCCCCCGTCCCGGGCGTCCCCTACAGACGGGTGTCCCCAAGGGCTCTGTCCTTGGACCCCTCCTCTTCTCTCTCTACACCAAATATCTGGGTAACATTATCGCGTCTTATGCCTTCTCATATCACTGATATGCCGATGACACTCAACTCTTCCTCTCCTTTCTTCCCTTAGATACCCAAGTCTCTGAGTGGATTTTAGCCTGTCTGTCTGACATTTCCACCTGGATAAGGACCAATCACCTCAAACTGAACCTAAGCAAAACAGAGCTAGTTCACCTGCTGGTCAAATCCTCCCCACTGACTGACCTTTTGATCACAGTGGAGAATGTAACCTAGGTGTAGTCCTTGATGACCGGCTGAACTTCTGCTCACATCACCTGAACAACCAGAACTTCAGAAGGATCCGCCCCTTCCTGACAAAGGAAGCCACTCAACTCCTCCAGCAATCAACAGTCATGTCTCGCCTTGACTACTGCAATGCACTGCTAGCTACTTTACTGGCTACCGTCACCAAACCACTTCAACTCGTAAAAAAACCAGCGGCCCGCCTGATCTAGAATCTACCAAAGTCAGCCCATGTTACCCCACTTCTTAGAGAGCTGCACTGGCTTCCCATTGCTGCACGAATCCGCTACAAGGTCCTTGACCTGACATACAGGTGCAGCGACGGGAACGGCTCCCTCCTACCACCGGTCAATGGTCTAACTACACACCCTCAAGACCCCTACGCTCTGCATCTGCTGACCGCCTGTACAGTAAATGTAAATGAGTGATGTAAAAGTTGCATGAATTCTGAAAACTGTTCAGACTGAGGTCGCATTGCAAGAAATCAGACCTGTATCTGATTTAGGACCACATATGAAAGTGGCCCAAATCAAAATTTAAAAGATCAGATTCAATGTGATGTGTGCTGTTCACACTGTCATGTAAAAAACTGATCCGAGTTACATATGAGCAAAGACATCTGATTTGGGCCAGTCTGAACGTAGCCAATTTTTTACACCTGTCCAGTCTCCATTTAGAAATAGAATAGAATAGAAATACTTTATTCTTCCCGAGGGAAATTTGGCACTACAAATCGCCCGCAGTAAACAGTAAACATTTAGGTAGACAAAACAAGTCACGAATAAGAATAAAAACAAGCCTAAGAATAAAGAATAAAATAAGCCTAAGCCTAAGAGTATTATACTTTGTATTGTTGACACTTTTTATAATATATATTATAAAATATACCGATACCGATCGGTAATATTTTCACCGATATGAAAATTTGCCACCGATACCGATACCGATTGTTCAACTAACACAATCGGCCGATACCGATACTTGTGGCAAAATATTTTTTTTAAATATTTTTTAAATATTAATTTTTTTTGTAATATTTTTTTTTTTTTTTTTTTTTTTTTTTATGAAACTACTGTATATTTGTCTTACAAATTGTGCTCACCGATATGAACATAGGCCTCTTTACTTACTTAAAAAAAGGAAACATCAAGAAATAGCACTATCTCTCTCCCAGTATGTTCTGCAGGGCTGCAGCTAGATACTAGTTCTCCCAGCATGGTCTACCTGCTGGGCTGCAGCGAGATACTATTGTCTCAACCAATGACATTTTGATTGACAGTCGTTTCTGCCAATTACGTCACACACCGCTTGCACCCGCCTCTGCTGTTACCACCAATCGGCAAGCGTGTTGCATTTTTTACTCCTGCTTTTGTCCGCCATTGATTTTGACAACAGAGGTTTTCTAGAACAACACGGCGCGGCCGACGTTTAGCTTTTAGCTCCGCAGGATGACTTAAATGAGGCATAATGATTTTACTGCAACTAATGTTATAATAAAACAAAGCCTTTCTATACATGTGTCTGATTGAAAACGTTATTAACAGATTGCAGAATGGGTAAAACTCAGGGCTCTGTGAGCAACGGAAGGAACTGAGCTAGTATGAACGCTTGCTACGTTCGGGTAAATAATATGCTGATGTTATGAACGTGTAACACTAACTATATAATGTTAATGCCACAAAACGAATGCCTTGTTAATCATAAGTAGTAACTTTGATGCAGTAGCTTGTGTGTGTGTGGGCCGGGGGCGGCGTTGTGCAGGTAGGTCGCGAGTGAACTTTTTTTTGTCTTGACGCTACACAAATTGATGGATATTTATCGGCTACTGCCATCGGCACATTCGAGCTTATCGGCCGATAGGCCGATTGCAGTCAACAAGGCACTTATCGGCCGATACCGATACCCGACCGATACATCGGTGCACCCCTAATATATATATAATATTTGAAAAACTGCTCACCTTAGATTTGCTGATCCTCATAATGTCTCCCCTTTCTCTCTTGGGAGACGGAGACCTCCCTCTCCTCATCCTAACACACAAAACAACATAGATCTCTTTTACAACATACGTCTCAGTCAAGTTTCCGAGGCAAATTAAAGTGGAGGCAACATGAACATGTTGGTAAAATACTGTTGAAGAGGCAAGGTTAAACTTTTACCAAACTTGTTTTAACATTTTGAGAATGACCTGCTGTTTTTGGCCTGCGTAATTCAGACATTTATGAGGCCATACAATTGATCTGTGAGCTCTTACACCCAAATGAGCTTTTAATTCCGGTTCAACCTAGTTGTGGTAAGAGCAATGTCACCTTGCTCACGTTATTCCAATGCACACGTTGAGTGGGAAATTTGTCTTTGTCTTCACCATGGTTGCAATCAACAAGACAACACAATACAAACACCATAGTGGCACAAAAGACATTGGCCCAAAATAGCCCAATATATAGACAAAGGAAAAACAACAATAACACAAACACAGACAGTTTCGGGTACCTGACCGGTACCAAGTGAAGGAAATCAGGGATTTGCATTTGGTTTACAACCTATAGATAGTAGATATTATAACTATAAACATTGAGGAGGACAGCTGCCATGTATGTATGTGTGTGTCTCCAGTCAGACAGCGCAGACAGGGGCCTTTTATCAGCTGAGCTCCCAACCCTCAAAGATAAGACATTGTCTAGGGCAGTGGTCACCAACCCGTCGATCTTGATCGACTGGTCGATCTTTGAGACTGTCCCTGTAGATCTTTCCATGAAATTTTTTTTTTTTTTTTTTTTTTTTTTTTTTAGATCTTACCCTGAGAGTCCACATTACAGTTCTACTTTTGTGAAAAGTGATGCTGCACTTAGCACTGACTGAGAAAGTACACATACAGTTCTACTTTTGTTTTGATGTGAAAATGATGCTGCACTTAGCACTGACTGCACTTAGCACTGACTGCACTTAGCACTGACTGAGAAAGTAAACATTACAGTTCTACTTTTGTTTTGATGTGAAAAGTGATGCTGCACTTAGCACTGACTGCACTTAGCACTGACTGAGAAAGTACACATTACAGTTCTACTTTATAAAATGCTAATTGTAAATATGTTTGTCAATGTTAATAATATGAGAAAGTCCACATTACAGTTCTACTTTTGTTCTGATGTGAAAACTGATGCTGCACTTAGCACTGACTGCACTTAGCACTGACTGAGAAAGTACACATTACAGTTCTACTTTATAAAATGCTAATTTTAAATATGTTTGTCAATGTTAATAATATGAGAAAGTCCACATTACAGTTCTACTTTTGTTTTGATATGAAAAGTGATGCTGCATAAGATGACTGCACTTAGCACTGACTGAGAAAGTACATAATAGTTCTACTTTGACGTTTTAATGTTGGACCAAAGCATTGCATGTGTAGCGACCTGAAAATAGTCTATTATTCAGATGTGCTAACTTGCCTTTTACCTCCCCTTTGTACACCAAGACATTCGAATTGGTTTCATTTATATTCGCACGAACAATGACACAGGCGTCTCCTTCTTCTATCACTGGAAGATGGTTTATAAATGACATTACTCTATTCCCCATCCTCCCCTTGTGTGACTGGCAGGCGGGACCAGCAGGGGGCAGTAGCAGGCAGAGAGTGTCGGGGAGAGTTGGAAGGAGATATATGGCAGCGGAAGGAGGGAGACGTTCTCTTCGGCTTTGGACTAGGCCGTGAACGGTCGCAGCCGGCGGGCGTGTGCTTTGGAATAGCCCCGTTGAAGAAGTGAAGCTGGAGAGCCCCGTGAGATAGCCATGCACGGGTGATAGGAAGTACTGGCTAGTGGATACGATATCCTAGCAGTACCAGTGATAGTGTGTGAACAATTAGTGCAGAGCCAGGCACTAACAGTCGGGTTATAATAGTTACAGTGAGCGGTATAGGTAACGTGCGGCTAATAATATATCGGAGTTCACAGTAGTCGGGTTATAGCAGTTACAGTGTGCGGTATAGTGTGCGAGCCAGATACGTGCGGGACCTACAAGCAGTCTGCCCGGGCGTCAACAGCTGTCTGCACCGGAGTGCTACAGCAGACCTGCTCCTGGCTGCCTGCAGGACACGGGAGTTCTTTCCCACCAGCAGAGGTCGTCATCGCCCAGCACCAGCTCAGCCAGCACTGCCTCTCCGCTACAGCTCCGCCTGCTAGCACCTGCGACGAGAGCGTTCGACGAGAGCGTTCGACGCCATCTTGCCACCAGGACGGTGGTGGAGCGGCGCGGCCGCCATTTTGGTAGAGTAACATTAGGGCTTCGGTGCCCAAGATCTATTGCACGTTTCACAGTGTGGTGCGGCCTGCGGGCGAAGTGAACACTAACAACCAGTTCATAAGGGGAACCCCAGACAATATATACCGGTATTAGCATAGGACTTTTACAAGGTATTAGTGGGCCCACACTTTTGTTTTATTTCCTTTTCTTTGAGCGTGATAACATGTGTGTTTATTAATATTTTCCCATTCAATTAACCCTTCCCTGTGAGGAAGTTACAGACCTGGTGCATTATAATTAAAGCCTTTGGAGGTATTATTCTGGCCGTATAATCAAAGCCTGTTGAGGTATTATACAGGGTGCAGACCCAGACGTGGGTGATGAGTCAAACACAGTGAAGTATATTATCCCTGATATTAACCCAGAGGTGGGTGCATAATATACGTGTTTGAGGTATTGAGTTACACCCGGAGCTATAGTAGGACTTCCGTCCAGTAGACCACTCCTATTAAATAATTGTAACTGACAGTATAATTAACATAAAGACTTGAATGGGGTTCTGTGTGCGTGTCCATTCCTGTGCCCAGCATTAACTCTTTTGGTGTGGGTAACGTATATATGATTAACCTCTTCCTACCCAATTCTCCCCTTTTCATTGTAAGGTTTCTAGGGTCATTGAGGGAGGGTACTGCTTGCGGGGGGAACTCAGAGTATTTGATTACAATTCTGTCACGAGGTGTGGGAGGGTCTAAGGAGCAACTGGGAGGAGTGGGAGCGTGTTGGGGAGTACTGCTGACCGCCCTGCGACAGGGAAGGAAGACCAGAGTACCAGACCAGGTTGGTAAATCCCGAGCCCCATCCACTCACACTACCAGCCTCCAGTCGACGCCCCAGGCCCAAAGACGAGGGTGCAGTCAGACAGAGTTCTACTGTGTCCAGCTACCTCCTGACTGCCAGCAACCGTTCCCACGAAGCAGGGATAATCCACCCTGCTACACATGTAATTAGAATACAGGCAAATAAAAGTCATTTAGTTTAAAGTACAATCTTGGCTGTCTTTTTCTCTCAACGCTTCAATAGGTAGATCTTGCCTTCACCAAAAAAAAAAAGTGATCTTGGGCTTAAAAAGGTTGGTGACCACTGGTCTAGGGTCATCCACAGAGGCGCTTTATATCACCATTCTGGAACCACACAGACTCTCCAGAGAGGGGGTAGGGCAGAACACTGGCTGGCATCGTGTCACTTAGTAACGAGTAGGGATGGGTACCGAATACGGTACTTTTAAAAGGTACTTACCGAAACACGTCGGTACTACCGAGTATCGATTCACGTGAGATGCCGTTTAAAAAATAATAATAATTGTTGTACACTTTTTTTTTTTTTTTTTTTTTTATGTCACCGTTCACACGCACAATATACGCTTACCTAGGATTTGACTTGATTCAACAACAAAGCAGTCGGGGCAATGGCAAGCCGAAAACGGTCGAAAGTGTGGTATTTTTTTTTCACAACTGAGGTAGGTAGATTACATTTTTTTAGACTAAAGTACAGAAAAAAAGAGGGAAGATATCGTTCTACCCAGATATCGTTCCTCCAAGCCGCCTGGGAGAACGGCAAGAAGCCGCCAAAAAATACGGACATGGGTCCCATATGACGCAGCCGAGGTAAAAACAACACCCCGTCAACCCGCTCCATAAGAGAGGGGACGGGGAACCCCCAGAGAGACTTCCCACGTGAGCAACAAATTGAAAAGATTATGTAACATTGAGCCACGTGACCAAAAGCTCAAGACATATATAACAGAGCGCAGCAGAACTCTTGAGTTCACATGCACCGCAACACCCAACTTGACAACAACAGAGGTCCACATATGGAGCCTGAAAAGAACTCATGGAAGTCTCCAACCAATAGAAACGCGCCCAGTGACATACTCTATGGCGGGGGGAATCCCATGACTCAACCGGCCAAAAAAGGCGAGGAATCAGGGAACTCCCTACCCCCCCCTCTCCATACCCTGTGCCGCGCTGACCAATCAGTGCGGCAGGGAACCTGAAGGACAGAAGGCCCAACCCCCTGACCAAACAGAAAATAGGGAAGGAGGGGTTCATCAGTTCACCCCCTCATGACCCCACACCCCGGATACGATTAAAAAAAAAACATCAGCGGTGATACCTATCAGGGGCGTTTTTAGGGTTAGAAAACAGCAAAGAAGGTTAACATCTCCATAGGCTTAGATTGTGATCATACATTGATGGATAGAAGCGTGGCAGGCAAAGTGTTAAGGTACCCATGTACATGTCGAGGTACTTCCCAGGTCAGTGAATACCACGACCACAACACCAGAGAGAGATCCACTTTTTCTCCCATTTTCTATATTTTCTCCCATCCCAATTTCGTATCATCCAATTCAACCCTCCCCTGTCACGGACGCTGTTTCTTGCCTCCCACAAGCCGGCTGCAATGTGGACTAAGTCATACATAGCACAAGTCCCCTCCGGTACTTGAGGTAACAGCAGTCGCATCTTTTTTCACCTGCGCAGCTCGATCTCTCAGTGGCGAGGAGTAACGCGTGGGAGGCTCACGCTGCCCCCGACACTTCCTGATTCTACTGTGTAGGCGCACCAACCGACCTGTAGGAGTCGCTGTCCACAACGCCCGATCCCCACCCATCAGTTTCCCACCCCCTAATACGGCCAATGTGTATTAGTACGGACGACCAGCTAAACTGAAAGCAAATGTGGAGCGCTGGGCTCGAACTGACAAGCCCAGCAACTCCAGCATTTTGTGGCGAGTGCCTTGCCCACTACGCCACGTAGCCGCCCAAGTTTAAACATTTTTAAATCTTAGACAAACAAAACACTTTGCTTTCATGAAATATTGTAAGCCGTCATTTGAGGCTTATAAAAGCAGCACAATGAACACAAATCTGTCAATGCCGAGTCCGACCTCATCTTTAAATAACAAACAGCATTGCTTGTTGTAGTTAACAAAGAGAAGCAGAGTTGATTTTGCACACAAAAAAAATGTATATATTTTTTTTTTAATAATCGAATTTTATTTTCATATTTGAATCCCATGCCCATCGAACGAAGCTTCGAAGCTTCGAAGTATTTAAGACAGCCCACGTTTCGCAATTATGCCACATCAATGTTGAACGCTGTAAAAAAAAAATTGAATCCCTACCCTACCCACCTTCAAAACCGCTCTCAAAGAGCACCTACTGGAGGCTGCAATTCTAAACTGGCCCCCGTAAATGTCCGAACCCCCCCTCCCACCCCCTCCTAATGTACAGTTTCCTCCCGCTCGTATGTATATATTTTCTGTTAGGATCTGTTTAACAGTACTGTATATTTGCATATCTTGTATGTCACAAAAGTAATAGTACTGTATATCTTTAGTCATGTATGTCATAAATGGCATGATATATATATCTGTATATCTGTATGTTGTGTATGTCATAAATGTCATTATGAATTGAAATTGGGGGACCCTGATGTAAACAAGATGAAAGTATTTATCTGGTCTGCATCCCCATAACAATTGTGTGTATTGAGCTGTACTGTATTGTACCCATTCTGTAATATGTTAATAAAGTTTCACTAATCATGTTCAACCCAGATTCGGCTCAAACAAGGGACTAAACACGTTTCGCAATTATGCCACATCAATGTGGAACACCCTACCCACAGCCGTAAAAAAATGTAAATCCCTACAGACCTTCAAAACCGCTCTCAAAGAAACTGGCCCCCGTAAATGTCCAACCCCCCCCCCCCCCCTCCCTATGCTTGCACCTTGCACCCCCCTCCCCCCACCCACCCCACATGTACAGTCTCCTCCCACTTGTATGCATATATTTTCTGTTAGGATCTCTGTTTAACAGTACTGTATATTTGCATATTGTGTATTTCACAAATGTAACAGTCATGTCAGAAATGTCATGATATATCTGTATGTTGTGTATGTCATAAATGCCATTATGAATTGAAAATGGGGGGACCCTGATGTATGATTGATTGATTGATTGAAAAGTTTATTAACAGATTGCAGAATGGGTACAGTACAGTACATCTCAATACATACAATTGTTAAGGGGATGCAGACCAGAGAAAGACTTTCGTCTTGTTTCCACCAGGGTCCCCCATTTTCAATTCATCATAACATATATGACATACATGACATACAGATAGACAGTACTGCTACATCTATACATTTATGACATATCAGATTTGCAAATACAGTACTGTTTGTGATACAAAAGTGTCCAGAAAAGGAGTGTATATACATTTGGCGTAGAAACTGTACATTGGAGGAGGTTGGTGGGGTGGGGTTGGGTGAGGGCTGTACATTGGAGGTGGGGGGGGGGGGGGGGGGGGTTGGGTAGGGGACACACACACATTTTACACTGTACATTGGAATATTGACAAAGCCTTACTTGGTCATTTACTGTACAACTAGGTTAGGACATTTGTAGGGGCCAGTTTCGAATTGCAGTCTCACGTAGGTGTTTTTTGAGAGTGTTTTTGAAGGTGGGTAGTGATTCACATTCCTTTACAGCTTTAGGCAGGGCGTTCCACATTGATGTGGCATAATTGCGAAACGTGTTTAGTCCCTTGTTTGAGCCGAATCTGGGTTTTACATGATTTGTGGAGCTCCCTCTGGTGTTGTGATCGTGGTATTCACTGACCTTTGGGAAGTATTTTGACATGTACATGGGTACCTTGGTCGCGTAGTGTATCTTGTAGACCAGGCCCATTGCAAGTTGCTGTACTCTGTCGTCTACTCTAAGCCATCCTAGGTTGTCAAAGTGGGCAGGGGTGAGGTGGGTTCTAGGAGTCAGGTCAAGTAGTAGTCTGACTAGCTTGTTTTGAGATGTTTGTAATTTGTTTTTTAGTGCCTTTGAGGTGCTTTGGTACCATGAGGTGCAAGCATAGTCGTAGTACCCTTGAATGAGTGCTCCTGCTAGAGTCTTCAGGGTATTCTTGTTTACCAGAGAGGAGATCCGGTACAAGAATCGCGTTCGTTGGTTGACTTTTTTTATTACATTGGATGCCATTTTGTCACAGGAAAGATTAGCCTCTAGGATGGAACCCAGGTAGGTAATTTCATCTTTCCTTGTGACAATATTGTCACCCACTGTAACCGAGAAGCCGTCGGTCTTGCTGAGTTTGTTATTTGAACCGAAGAGAATGGACTCTGTTTTGCCCATGTGTAATGATAGTTTGTTGTCGGCGAGCCATATGCAGATTTTGCCTAGTTCCGAGCTGAGGGCTTTTTCAACCTGTAACTTGTTCTTGTCAGAGACCAGCAGGGCTGAGTCGTCCGCAAACAGGAACAAGTTGCAGTCACAAGCTGACGACATGTCATTTGCATAAATTAGGAATAGTAGCGGTCCTAGTATGCTTCCTTGTGGAACACCACAGCTCACTGTGAGGGGGGGGGATAGGGTACCGTTTACTTCCACCATCTGTTCCCTCCCCTCCAGGTAGGATTGTATCCAGCTCACTGATAAACTATCAAAACCAATTGCTTTTAGCTTGTCAATCAGAATGGTGTGATTGACAGTGTCGAAGGCCTTTTGTAGGTCCAGCATGACCATGCCGCAGTATTTGCCCGCATCCACCTCTTGTTTGATGTGGTCGTTCAAGTAGAGAAGGCATGTGTCAGTGGAGTGGGATGTTCTGAAGCCAGATTGGAATTCGTAGATTAGATTTTTTTCCGCGAGGTACTTTTCGATCTGTTCGTATACTATTTTTTCCATGACTTTCGAGATGGATGTAAGGATAGAAACAGGGCGGTAGTTACCCGGGTCTAATTTGCTGCCCTTTTTGTGCAGGGGTGTTACTCTCGCAATTTTGAAGTCCTTGGGGACGTGTCCCTGTTTTATGGAGAGGTTTATTATGTGTGTGATGACTGGGGTGATGGCTGCTGCTGAGTCTCTGAGGAATTTGGAGGGGATGTTGTCATGGCCAGTGGCCTTGTTTGGTTGGAGGGCGCTCAGTTTTTTGAGTACCTCATCTGTAGTTACTATTTCCAGTTTGAAGTCGTCTTTGTGGACGCCTAGGTTCATGTAGTATGCTACTATGTGTTCTACCCCATACTGCCCTGAGTGGGAGGGTAGTTTGTTTACCAGTGTTGTGGCTATGTTTGTGAAGAAAGTGTTTAAGTAATTGGCTACATCCAGCTTCAACGAAAGTATTTCTCTGGTCTGCATCCCATTAACAATTGTGTGTATTGAGCCGTACTGTATTGTACCCATTCTACAATCTGTTAATAAAGTTTTCAATCAATCAATCAATTGTGGTCGTGGAATTTCACTGACCTTTGGGAAGTATTTCGACATCTAGATGGGTAGCTGTTACTGTTAGTGACACAAGTGCTCTACACATATTGTTTTAACTCCTATTCTGTGTCTAATGATTTATATTATTATGATTACTGGGGTGACTAGTTAGAAAAGCATCTAAACCATCCTCACGCATGTATGTCAACGTGACATACTTACATGACCTCATCCCATTTCTGCTTTGCACTATATAGTATATTGTATATTAGTATATTGCATAGTATATTGTATGGTAACTCGGTTACTTCTATTCTGCATTGAACATTGTACACTGAACACTGTGTCTACATACGTTACTTCTATTTTTACATGCTATTTTTACATGCTATACTATTTTATTTCATACTTAGTTATCTTTTGTCTAGCACAGTCTCTGGAGCGTAACAGAAAGAAGCATTTTGATGACAACTATTAAAGAAACTTGAAACTTGAAACCTAAATGATCCCATGAAAAGAATTTAAAGGTACGGGAGGAGAAAGGACATAATAATTACCTTCAAACACGAGTTTACCAGTGAACAGTTGGTTTAAACGTTGTATCGCGCCTGTGCAGACGTAAAGGGCCAAATAAGAGAGACCAATGCTAACCTCGCACGTCAACGAAGTTGTCACTGTTTCGTGCTACTACTGGTGTGTTTGCTATCCCATTCGCGTTCACATAATAATTATGGTCCGTGTGAATCTCGTGGACAAGAGGAGATTATTATACTAACAACGTTACAAACGTCTCCCAATATGTCCAAAGAGAGCGACACATTCGAATGTCCCGGGTGTGGTGATTGCGCCGGTGAGTCCGCCGTGTGAATTGCATTGGGTGACGTATGGCTGTATGTATGGTTTATCAACGCATCTAGAACTAACGAGGACCGACCGAACGCAGCATAAACTACTTGAAAGTACCCCACAGCTGTGCCAATAGTATGCAACTGCAGAGCCGCAGAGCCCGGCGCTCTCAGGTCCGCGCCCGTCTAGCGAGTCGCGCTACGGCAGCAGTTTTCGAGGAGGGAGTAGGATTCCGCAGAACACCGGTACTCAGACCGCATGTGTTCTGCCAAATTCTACTGCACACCAGAATTCTGCTGCCAGCGCTCCTGCGCTTGCGCACGCATGCGCATGACCCACAATCGTTCACTCAACAATATTCTGCCACCTTGCTGACGAACGTCTTGTTGATATATCTTATGTTAACAATATCTTAAACATATGTTTTTCATTGCACCTTTTGAACTGTATAAGCATGTAAATATTTGCATGTAATTGGCTTTGCAGCAGAATGTATTTGTAGATGATAAAATGTCACCTGTTGGAGTTCGGATATAGGGTGACGTAACTTCGAGGAAGCAGTAGAATTCGGCAGACCTGAGAGCTCTCTGCGGCTCTGCAGTTGCATACTATTCAGCTGTGCAGTCGTCACTTTCCACCCAGTTCATCACAGACGGAACGGACTTCACTGCAGTGCTGTTGTTGAACGCGAAGTCGCTCTCGGAATGGGTGTGCAAATTAAAGTCGAATACTGGTAACTAAGTAACTATGTCTTCATAATGCTTTTTGAATATGTGTTGGTTGTTTTAAAACGGTCTCAGTTTATGTAACGTTGGCTAACGTTAGCTAGTTAGTTTGTTGGGTAGCATTCACACAACAACAAGGAAAACTCCAACATTTTGGGAAATTAGCTTATTTGCCATCTACCCTGGAGTTAGACAAGAAGAAGATACATACCTTTTTCTTCTCTGTGCATGCAGTACGAGTAGGAAGACGCGCACCGTTAGCCTAGCTTAGCGTCAGTCACTGGAAGCAGGTTCCCCTATTAGCCTAGTTCCCAACGTCTTCCTACTCCTACTGCACGCACAGTCTTCTTCTTGTCTAACTCCAGGGTAGATGGCAAATAAGCTAATTTCCCAAAATGTTGGAGTTTTCCTTTAACTAGCTACCTCGTTGCAACAGGCTAACTAGAGTTAGCATGCTTCATTTTTGTAACTGTAAGCAAGCTAGACTTTGTATAACATGCAGTGCATTCACACGGATCGTCGTTGTCCTAATTTACCACTGAATTGCATGTATCTCTTTAGTGGTGCATGAGGGTACGAGCCCCGCTATCGGGAACTCGCACGGGTTGTTACCGACGAGTTCCCCGATGCGGAGGTGACGGGCTTCGTGGGAAGATCAAGTAAGTAATTTACGTAACGTATTTTCAGAAATGTATGTATGGTTCTGATGGTACACTTGGCAACGCTAGCATGTCGAAATGCATAAAGCTCAATGTAAAGACTTGAGAAATGAGTGTGTTGCCATTGGCTGATTCCTGGTTTAAAGGGGAGATGTTGATTAGCGATATAAACATAGTCATAGCAAATTAGTATTTAGATAAACCACAGAAAAAAGCAAGTTATAAAATTAAGCCGTTTCTAAGAGAACTATTTGTTATGTCCCTTCGTGTAGAATTTATCAACCAGTGCTTCGTTGTGCGCTCTGATTGGCCACTGACCTATGCTAGTTTTGCCCCCCGCTGCGTGGACACTTTGAATTGAAATGGTATCACAGTAGTAAGTCCTACTGTAGAACATATTATTAGCATGACATCTGAATGCGTGGACACTTTGAAATGGGTATCACAGTAGTAAGTCCTACTGTCTCAAAACATTTAGAGACATACATATATACAGTAGTTTCATTAAAATGCTATTGATTGATTGATTTAAAACTTTATTAACATATTGCAGAATGGGTACAGTACAGCTCAATACATACAATTGTTAAGGGGATGCAGACCAGAGAAATACTTTAGTCTTGTTTACATCAGGGTCCCCCATTTTCAATTCATCATATTTCATATCTAAATCATATAATATCTCATTGCTAAATATATGCAATATATAATCTAATAATCTAAATCTAATATATAATATAAAAATGCTAAATGCATGGGTATTTTATTTTGTCTTTAATGTTAGCTTGCAAACTCAAATACTGTCTTGGTAAGCCTCATAATGAATTGTTTGGGGTAAAAAAGAAAAACATCGTGATGTGTATCGTGTATCGCCGAAAGGTCAGAAAATATCGTGATATCATATTTAGGCCATATCGCCCAGCCCTAGTCCAATGCATCTAACCTGCTTTGCAATCCTCGCCACTCCATTATGCCCACGTTGCGTTAAAGATCGAAGATAACGTTACGTTAGCGTAAGCTAACAAGCTAACCCAGAGCCGAGCAAGACTAGTGTGCCTATTCTGTGACCCAAAACATGTCCCTGCTGTTTTATTCCGCAACGGGTCCAATGCATCTAACCTGCTTTGCAATCCTCGCCACTCCATTTTGCCCACGTCGCGTTAAAGATCGAAGATAACGTTACGTTAGTGTAAGCTAACAAGCTAACCCAGAGCCATAGGCAGAGAGAAGTGGGGACTGGGAAGGAGGGTGCATTCTCGGGATAGCCCCACTAACAGGATCTGGCCGGCTTTTCCAGCCAAAATACAGCTCTGTGACAGTGAATAGGATATTAATATCGAGGAAAAAAAAGAAAAACGAACCAAAAACAGTGAACAGGTCTATTTGTATTAAAAACAATAGATTGTTTTTCATTTAAATGTCTGGAAGAGCTCAAAAATAAAAATGTCAAATGATATTTCCATTGCCTTTTTTTTGTTGATTTAAATTAGGGATGCCCCGATCGATCGGCCACCGATCGTTATCGGCCGATAATCAGTATAAATATGCGATCGGTCAACTGTCCAGCTCCCTGTCAACTGTCAAATGATGTCAACTGTCAACCTGAATTAACATTCAGTATTCAATATGGTCTGATATTAACATTCAGTGTAGGCTCAATTTGCCTATCTAAGCCAGGATACGTCTTTAACGCGCTCACACCACATTGACTTGGGCTGTTTTGTTACTCACTGTTTGATGTTGTTGATAGTTGCATCTGATGGGTTCGGAGTTTTATGGAAGGAGTTGTGTAAAAGTTTCAAATAATAACGGGGAAAAACAACGAAACAAAACAGGCTCCAGACTTGTACTAAAAGGGTTTCAAAACAAACAGGCGCAGCAAAAGGGTTTCAAATAAACTCAAAATGATTCTAAACAAAGTCTTTCTTTCAGTCTTTCATTCATTCATCAATCTGCGCTGTGTGTGTGTAGCAAGCGAGCGGTTGAAAATCTGTTTCTCGTCTGGCGTGTGCGCTTACACACAGCTGGGCCATAATTAATAGGAGGACCATGGTGCCATTTTTCGAGGCGACCAGTGGCGGCGCTATTTAGTCAAAAACTATTAAATCAAATGAAATGGCTCCTACATTCAGTATTGTCTGAGTCAATATTAACATTCAGTATTCAAGTAGAACAGCTAGCTAGCTGTTGTGGACACTCACCTTTCCACAGCAGAACGGTAGGCAAGGCACCCTGGTTGAGAAATGCAGGTTTCAGTCTGTGTTGTAGGATAGCCAGTCTATCTATCCTGTCTCAAGATGCACATTGAGACCTTGAGAGAATTGTTGAATATATATATATAGAACACAAATGTTCTAGAATGTTTGATTATGACATCATACTTTGACATCATGTTCTAGAATGTCCTATTATGACATCATACTGTGACATCACAAATGTTCTAGAATGTTCTATTATGACATCATACTGTGACATCACAACGGAACATGTTTGAGACCATTTGAATAATGTAAATAATATGTTTGGTAAGGCTGTCCCCGAAACCTGTTTTTGGGATTCAAACTTCGTCAGGGTTCTTCGAACGGACGTTCGAACCTTCTTTTTTAATAAAAAAATTTGAGATACCCCTACCGGAGGTAGAACAAACCACAAGCATGTTTTTCCTAATCTCTAAGGTCTCCCATAATATGAAATGGATTCTTGTATACAAATATTTTACTGCAAAACTTGTTAAATTGATGGATATTGTTATACACCCCCAAAGGGAAAAAAACCAAAATATAGCCTGGCCGTATGGGAGTTGAGACATATAAACTAGGGGTGCACCGATATATCAGTCGGGTATCGGTATCGACCGATAAGTGCCTTGTTGACTGCTATCGGCCTATCGGCCGATAAGCTCAAATGTGCCGATAGCAGTCGCCGATAAATACCCATCAATTTGTGTAGCGTCAAAAGGCAAAAAAAAAAAGTTCACTCGCGACCTACCTGCACAACGCCCGCCGTCCCCCACACACACACACAAGCTATTGCATCAAAGTAACTACTTATGATTAACAAGGCATTCGTTTTGTGGCATTAGCGTTCTATAGTTAGTGTTACACGGACAATAACATCAGCATATTATTATTACCCATAGCAGCAAGGCATTACTCCGAGTCCGTTCATTAGCTACCGGGAGATGCAAGACTAACGTTACTGGTGAAAATGTGATTTGCGTTGGAATACTCCTTTGTCAACTTGCTGTACTTTGCTTGCAGGTCTGCAGCCATTATTGCTGCATTATGAATAGCCCCAACTTTAGCCAAGCTAACGTTATGGCTAAACCTTTAACAATAGTTAACGCTAGCTTTCGGTTAGCTGTTCAATGCTATTAATAACACAACTCCCCGTCAACACCCTCTCTCGGGAAGATGGCATTTAAGAAAGTATCTGCTGTTAAAATGAAGTGTTACACGTTCAATAACAAGCATATTATTTACCCGAAGATAGCAGTAAACAAGGCATTACTCCGTTAGTCCGTTCATAGCTCGGTTCCATTCCGTTGCTCATTCCGTACCCAACTACACATTCTGCAATCTGTTAATAAAGTTTTCAACCAGACAAATGTATAGAAAGGCTTTGTTTTATTATAACATTTGTTGCAGTAAAATCATTATGTCTCATTTGGTCATGCGTGGAGCGCCGGTCGGCGGGCCGGGCAGCTAACGTAGCTACGTTAAGTGTGTTCTGCTCTCGCAAACAGAACAATGGCGGCATGCCCGGAAGTAGAACAATTTATAAACGCTTGCCGATTGGTGGTAAGGACAGCAGGAGGTGGGTGCTAGCGGTGTGGCGTAATTGGCCGAATCGACTGTCAATCAAAATGGTTCCATTGCATTGGTTGAAAGCTCTGGTTGAGAGAATAGTATCCCGCTGCAGGCCGCAAGAATGGTTCCATTGCATTGGTTGAAAGCTCTGGTTGAGAAAATAGTATCCCTCTGCAGGCCGCAAGACGATACTGGGAGAGAGATAGTGATACCATAAACATATTTCTTGATGTTTCCTTTTTTTAAGTAAGTAAAGAGGCCTACAAATACAAACATACACATACAAATATACAGTAGTTTCATTAAAAAAAATTAAAAAAATATTTAAAAAAAAATATTTTTTTTACAAATACTTATTATACAAATATACAAATA
This sequence comes from Notolepis coatsorum, assembly GCF_963971535.1. Classification (NCBI taxonomy): domain Eukaryota; kingdom Metazoa; phylum Chordata; class Actinopteri; order Aulopiformes; family Paralepididae; genus Notolepis; species Notolepis coatsorum. Next base: position 33,011,218 of record NC_140178.1, read on the forward strand.
TCGGTATTGGCCGATAGTGTTAGTTGAACAATCGGTATCGGCTGCCAATTTTCATATCGGTGCATCCCTAATATAAACTCATGTAGATTAATAATACAAGCTCCAAGAGCTTTCAAACTTGACATGCTAGCAGTCAGACAGTTGCTTAACATAATAGAAAAACCTGGATGTGAATATATTTATGCATGTAGCAGGAAATGTATACCTATGTACACATACTCAAAATATGTGGAAATGTAAAAAATTAATATCTATGCAGAATGTTCTTATTTACTTTGTAGTAGCTCTGCCATGGATTGTCATAGAAACACATATGAGGGCTTTTTCGGAAAGGTGTGGTTGTGCTGAATCCAGCAATACCACATGTGTAAATATAGCATGCATGGTCAGGGAGTATGCGGTGTCCTAAATGAAAGAAAATTAAACATTGACATAATGAAGTCTTCAGTCCAAAGCCCATTATCAGTGGTGAGAAGCATGTTGACAAATTCAATGTTACTGCAAAGTAACGTCACTTGAGGTAATGTTCTGGTCTATAATGTTAATATATGTATGATACATTTAATAAATTATACATTTCATATGATACATTTTATGATACTTCATATGGAAACAAAGATCCAATTGAATCATGATGATTGAAATAGAACACCTTTATTTCAATCTACTGCGTTCTGAGCCCCCTGCTGTATTCACTGTACACACATGACTGTGGCCAGGTTCAGCTCTAACTCCATAGTGAAGTTTGCGGACGACACGGTGGTGGTGGGGCTGATCTCTAACAATGACGAGAAGGCCTATCGGGAGGAGGTTGATGAACTGGCACGCTGGTGCCGGGATAACAGCCTACTCCTGAACATTGGTAAAACCAAAGAGCTGATCATGGATTTTAGGAGAATACAGCAGGGGACACACACGTCACTGCAGATAAATGGGGCTATTGTGGACAGGGTGAGCAGTTTCAAGTACCTGAGAGTCCACATCACAGAGGACCTGACATGGTCAACACACATAGATTCTGTGGTGAAAAAGGCGAAACAGCGCCTCTATCACCTGAGACAGTTAAGGAAGTTCAGAGTATCTGGGAAGATACTACACTCCTTCTATTCCGGGGCTGTAGAGAGCATTCTGACTGGAAACATCACTGCCTGGTTTGGAAACAGCACTGCACAGTACAGGAAGGCCCTCCAGAGAGTGGTGCGCTCACCCCTCCTGCAACCCAACGGAAAACAGCCACACACATAAAACAGATGGCTTCAATCGCGGTAGAAATAAATATCAGATCAACGCAAGCTTTCATATAATAGTGTCCTTACCTGGTATCTGATGTAATGCAAAAAAAAGAATCTAATTTCTGATCGCCATTCCAGTTATCCACAGCGATCCTGTCTCCGACGTTGTTGGGCATTGCACTTAAACGGGCGGGCGGGGTCAGTAGTCCAAACCATCCCTACAAGCGCATGTTTTGCCGAGTGTTTAGGACCCGCCGCAGCTCGGTAGAGAAAAGAAACTAACCCGTTTCTAACGGGATGCAATAATGGCCGAAGACGTTAGAGGGCGTTATAAGACCTTCTGCCAGCTCAGACACACTCGGAACAGTATGCACAAGGTGCCTTGCTGAATTATGAATGGCAATAGCGATTAAAAGAAATGCTGTGAGAAAAACGTAGATCTACGTTTCTGTGACGTAGCCGGCACTCAACGGTTGGGCGACAGAAACGTAGTTCTACGTTAACGGCACCCAATGTGTTAAAGTGAACGACGGAGCTGGCACCTGATTAGGAGCCGATTCGTTTTTCAATTAGAATGAGGTGATTGACAGTGTCGAAAGCCTTTTGGAGGTCCAGCATTAATTCATTCAAACCTTTATTTTAACTCGAAGGACATTGAGTTTTCCCTCATTTACAATGACGACAAGTTTACACACAGAAAATATAAAAAGAATAGAAGAAACTAAAAACAATTGCAATTTGTTTAAAAGCAGATGGGAGGACCTCTAACTTTAGGGTTTGTTGAAGAGCGTTCCATGTCTTGGGGGCATCAATAAAAAATGCTGTCTTGCTCAGATCCGAACGCGCTTGTGGAACCCTAAGAGTAAGCCAGCTGTAGGATCTGGTCTGATAAGCACCAAGACTCCAATCCAGCAAGGATTGGAGTCCCTCTCTCAAGGGACACCTACGGGAGACTGCAATTCAACACTGGCCCCTGTAAATATCCTAACCCAACCCCCTCCAATGTACAGTCATTTACCTAGTATGGTTTTGTCAATAGTTCAATGTACAATTGTGTTTGTTTGTACAGTGTCTCCTCCCCCCCCCCCCTCAATGTACAGTGTTACTTGTTTATACAGTGTGCCCCCCGCCCCCCCCCCAACCACCTCCAATGTAAATTACCCAGTATGGTTGTCAATATCCCAATGTACCCAACCCCCCCCACCCAACCTCCTCCAATGTACAGTTTCTACGTCAAATGTATATACTCCCTTTTCTTGACTCCTTCTGTATCACAAACAGTACTGTATTTGCAAATCTGGTATGTCATAAATGTATAGATGTAGCAGTACTGACTATCTGTATGTCATGTATGTCATATATGTCTATATGAATTGAAAATGGGGGACCCTGATGGAAACAAGACAAACGTCTTTCTCAGGTCTGCATCCCCTTAACAATTGTATGTATTGAGCCGTACTGTATTGTACCCATTCTGCAATCTGTTAAATAAAGTTTTCATTCATTCATTCATTCATGATATATAAGGATGGTGTTTACCACTAATGGCTTTGAAGACTAACAAGTACCAGTGGTAACTGCGCCTCTGAGAGAGGGCCAGCCCACCTTTTCATAAAGAATGCAGTGGTGAGTATCATAACTAATCTAAGAGCGGAATGATATACAGAGTCCAATTGCTTCAACGTAGATGCAGCTGCATGCCTATAGATAACATCACCATAGTCCAATACTGACAAGAATACCGCCTCTACAACTCTTCCTACTGAGCAAAGGGAAGCTAGACCGGTTTCGGAATAGAAAGCTTCTGCCGAAGCTTGGAGGCGAGGCTGTCGATATGAGTTTTGAATGAGAGCTTCTCATCGAGCCATAGCCCAAGATATTTGTAATCGGTAACTCTCTATAGAAGAGTCATCAACAGTAGATATGAGAAGTTTAGTAAAGTCCACATTTCTAGCTCTTGAGAATATCATAAATTTAGTTTTCATTGAGTTAAGGACAAGCCTGACCATGCCGCAGTATTTGCCCGCGTCACCTCTTGTTTCATGTGGTCGTTCAAATAGAGAAGACATGCGTCAGTGGAATGGGATGTTCTGAAGCCAGATTGGAATTCGTAGATTCGTTCCGCAAGGTACTTTGCGACCTGTTGGTACCGCCGGCCCATGGAGCAAAATTTAAACAAAGACCAGCTGAGGCTGATGGTTGATCAGAGTCAAAGTAGAAGTTTATTATAAGATCAGTGATGAGAAAATCACAAGTTGCAGAGTACAACAGTGGCAGTCTGTTCAGGGAAATGCTGCCGAATTAATACAATAGTCTTTATACCCTATGACATATGTGCAAGTTAATAGATAAGGGTGACCCTCACCTTTGAATATTTTTAAGGGAGTATACTTCTTTGGAACGGACATTACAAGAAATGTTATAATTAGAAAACGCACGCAAACAGGAAAACTTATAATGTCACTTATTTATCCCAAACTCTGTGGGAAGACAGGAAACACAGCTGGTACATTTAACATTGTGACTGTTTAAAGATATGAGACCATGTCTTAAGATGGGTTCTCACTTTTGAGAGAGGATAAACTGCTTGTGCCACACAAGTGAAGAGAAGAGACATGAAATAGGCTATTACACCACAGAGCAAGAGCAACCACAGAGCAACCCCTATGGGTGCCACAACAAACTACACTAAGGTCGCTTTCACACAGGGGCTGTTTGGTCCGGACTTTCGGACCAGAATTCGATAGTCCGGTTTTTCGGGTCTGTGTGAATGCGCGTCGAACTCGGTCCGCGGACCAAGCAGGCAAACTCTAGTCCGCCTGAAAACGTAGGTCTCGGTTCGGCTTCATCGAACCAAACGCGAACCAAATATAGGAAGTGATTATTATTACCACTGCTCGCAGCACTCACTGCAAAACAAGCACACTGCATCTAATCTCTATCTATCTATATATCTGTGCATCTTGGGAAGAAGGAAGAAAAAACGCGGCTTATTATTATTACCGAGCGCGGCTTATTATATTATTAATAAAACAGCTACTTGTGGGCACTCATAAAAACACCGTGGTCTACAAGTTGTTTAGCGAGAGGATGGTGGTAATGTGCTTCAATAGAACAATGGATCAATGCCATGTCAAAACTCGGCTCCGCTGATCTGGAGGGCTCCGCAGTCTACACACAGACACACACGCGCGCGCGCACACACGGGATCGCAGCCACACACACATTTCCACTGTCCAATAGACAAGCGCCCTTTTCGACCGCGTGACATTGTTCAGAAGGTCTCGGTCCGCCTGACAGATATCTGTGTGAATGCAGGCGAACCAAATGAAGAATGCAACAATGTTGCAACTTCACCCCCAGAACCGCACAGAGTCCACCAAAACTATATGTGAAAGCGACCTTAATGTACCACAGGAGCCAAATCGATGACAGTGGTTTTGGTATAGTGTCCGGGCTGGGCAATTAATCGGAAAAAAAATCGTGATCTCGATTCATAGACCTCTGCAATCTCATTTCTAAATTATGACTTTCTTTTTTAACTTTTTACTTAACTTTTTTAAATGATGACGATTCTGACTTGAGTTGAGTCAAGCACTTTCATATATGTTTAAGATTAAGTAAAGTACTTTGATTATGTTATGTTGTCTGTTTAAGAGAGTGCAATAAATGATTTTATTGAAAAAATAAGAATCATGTGAGAGAATCGTGATCTCAATTCTTAGAGAGAAAAATCTTCACATTTTAGCAAGAATCGCCCAGCCCTTCTGTCCGTCCTAATATCAAAACACTATCCCCAAAGCCACGGAAGGGCTCTGTCATGCCAATGTCACAATGTTCACTCTTGTCATTTGTAAAGGGCGATGTTTATAATCCCATCACTGTTTGCATATGGCTTTTCCTCAAATGGAGCTACATAATCTGGCATGTGATTGCATTTGCAGGTGACCTGCCATGCCAAAATGAAGTGCCCTAGTAACTTCAATGAGGGGAACCCATAGGAACCCCTAATTCTGGCATGGCAGCTCATCTGCAAACAGTGCTGGGATTATAGTAGGGCAATTGCGATTTTGGCTTCCCACCATCATGAATACAAGATATAACGATGATTATGGTTCGTGTCGTGTTGCTCTCATTTTGTCTTGCGTTGTAAATGCAGCTCACCCTTCCTTCACAGCGGTGCACTCCGCCCCTCTCCTCCCCTCAAACCCAAACGGTAGTTTCAGCTCGTGTTGAAAGGGAGGAGGGAGCCACGGTGCATTTCCAATTATTTTAAAGAGTCTTTGGTAACTTGTAGAAGATGACGGAAAGGAAGCCTTTGGTCGTCGTCATAATGTCCTCGGGACTCGGGTCATCGTGATTATGTTTTTCTCCATAATAGAGCAGTCCTAGATTCTAGTGCTTTTCTAACTTGACAACATAGTGATTCTGAATTGGCCAGAGTGTATTTCCTCTTGCAGGAAATGCACTCTGACCCATGCCGTTCCCCCGGAAGTCTCCTGAAAACGTCTAGAAACGTTGCCCATTACAAATGATTTAGTGGATATTGTAACATCGGTGCAACCAAGGTATTGTAATGACAAAGTCAACTATGTGTTTCTCAAGTCTTTACATTGTTTGGTGATCCCCCCCTTTTTTTTTTGCTTATGATATTTTCTCACAGTATAGCTTGGTCATGCCAGTCTGTGTGCTCATTCCAGTTATAATCGATGGTGACGTTAACATGCTCTCTCTCTATCTACAGGCAGCTTTGAGATTGAAATCAATGGGCAGCTGATCTTCTCCAAGTTTGAAACGGGGGGCTTCCCATATGAGGATGATGTGAGTATATTACCCCCCCGAAGCCTGTTTTTGGGATTCGAACTTCGTCAGGGTTTTTCGAACGAACGTTCGAACCTTAATTTAAAAAAAAATGTATATCCTCAAACAAAATCCTCAATTTGAACAAAGTGATTAATCTGATTAAATTAGTTTTTATGCACAGCTCGGACCTGGCACCCTGCGGTAGAATATGGAGACTGCAGACGCGGAAATAAGCTTTCGTGCATTAGTTTGACTGACGTGTTCGGTATGACCCCCCGTAATTCATTATAGTTAATTGTAAAATAGCGACAGTAGTGTAATTATTGTCAAAACCCTATAAATAGCATTTGGAATAGGTCTTTCTTTCCGAATGAATGCAGCATGGTTTATATATAGCGTTATCAGAATACTACAGGGTGTACTGACTGCGCTCCGCGTAATCACTCACTCGTTATTATTTTGCGCATAGATTGCAGAAATACGGGGGCGTTTTGATTATATTTAAAAGGCTTTGCCTTGTTAAACGAAATAAGTGGAATTTCGAAGCTCTGTAAAGCTCGTTTTACAATGTCAAAGCCTTTTAAATATAATCAAAACATTCCCGTATTTCTGCAATCTATGCGCAAAATAATAACGAGTGAGTTCTAACAAAGAATGTATTACATGCTGGGTAGGCTGATAGAGTAAACTGTAAATAAAATAGCCTATAACATTATAAAGGATATGGGCTATAGCAGGGGTTCCCAACCTTTATTCCCCAGAGCCCCACGATTCCTTGGAGACATATAGGAATATGATATGATATAAGGTATACTGGTCCGTCAGCGAGGAGATAGCCCACAGCGGATAGCCATTAAATGCCATTTGAGAATATAGGCTATTAAGGCAAACGACGGCCTATAGCCTATACATATTATTTAATGTTTTCATAAGCGTAAAGATACAACAGCTAGATTAACGATCAAGTTAGTTTACTGTATGCAGGCTTTGCAGGGCTGTGCCATGTGTTATTATATATGCGCAAGTTACTGTTGCATAATGTAGGCTATGGCTGCTATTATATCTAATTTATATAGGCTACCTAATACCGACAACAAAATAGATTGTATGCCTCTACAAATCATATTATACCCGGTAGCCAATCGAACGAAACGAATAAAGGCATTCATATTCCAGTGGTTATAATGACACACCAACGCCAAACAGTGGTTAACGGTCTTTATTAGTATTTTGAGCTGTCCAGGCAGAATTGCAGCAATGGTCTTAGCCAGTCGTTGATATCTGACATCACCGTGTACAAGTCCGCCAGCCTGTCGCGTATTTATCCCATAACGCGCGTTGTCTTCTTGGTTCGACAGCGCGTTAAATTAGTTGCTTAGACCTCCGTGAACAATCTCGCTTGTGAAGTTTCTCAGAGTTCGCACGGCTTAGTCCATTATTTCACATCCCATGGGGGTGTTTCATTACCATATATGGATAACAGGCATTAAAGCATTCTGTCTTGAGACGGATTTCCGTCAATTTGATTATATTTATATAATATTTTGATTTATATTTATAAAATAAAAATTTATTTTACACTTTTTTTTTTTTAATATAAAGTATCAGTAGTATTGGTAGTAGTCGTAATAGTAATCCAGTCTATTTTTTCATTTTCTAAAAAATAAACTAGTTCAACACAGGTAACCACTTTTGCTTAATTTCTTTGATGGCTCATATGTATGCTCATCATAGATCTAGCCTCTTAATTTTGCTCTCAAAGTGCACCGGATTGATGCATTTAACTTTAAAACAAAAACAAAACAAATTACGGGGGGGGGGGCATGCCCCCAGACCCCCCTAAAGGGGCCGAGGTTCACCCACCACCACAGTCTCACTAAATCTTGTGGGAAACACTGAGGATTCAAATTTTTTTACGCCTGTGGGTATGGCGTTCCACATTGTTGTGGCATAATTGTTAAACGTGTTTAGTCCCTTGTTTGTATGATAACAAGCCTTTTAGTTCATGGTTCAAAGTAATGGGAAAAGGGTGCTAGCTCGCCATCAATCAGAAGCTAGCCACAAGACTTGCATTCACGCTCTCCAGCACACAGCCTCCCTGTCTGGCACAACAACCACAACAGTAGGGTCTATAGTCACAGTCAGGACAGTAGCTCTACAAGTAGGCTCCCTTAAAACGGTAACGCTATTAAAAATATATATAAAATACAGTAGAGGTTCAAATAAGAATATGACTTGGCCTGAAAAAAAAGTTCAGTCAGGAGATATTTTTTAGCTTTAATCCCTGGGATAATCATGCACGAGCATTGACGGTAAGAACAAATGGTATTTATCAACACGGAGTGTGCGTACGACCCGTGTACGCACATGTGATAAATCCCGATTTTTCTGTACGTACACACATTCTAAATTCTGTGCTTAAGAACGAAAATAGAACACTTTCTAAGAATTGTTGGTAAATGAGGGCCCTGGTGCTCTTTGCAGCTGAGGTAAATACAAGACCCGTCCAATATTAGAGGATTTAAATTGTAAAACAATTTATTAAACACAAGTACATCTTATTGAACATTATTTTGATATTTCATTACCAATTATCGTAGCAAAACAGCTTTTTCAAACGGTCTGTAATGCATTTTGGAAACGGGAGATGGGCTCATGGTGTAATGGGCCACCTGGCCTGAGAAACGTAAGGAGGAAAGAAAAAGTAAGGACTTACTTCTGGTCATTATTTGGGTAGAATACACATATTTTGAATGCCTTCGGCAGACTTCAAATCAGCCATTTTAATCTAGATTAACTCCAGGATTGCATATAGATGAATCTAGATTAAAAAAAAATATCTATGCCCACCTCTAATGTATATATTTTTTCTTACTGTGTATATATATATCCACATCGGTCTGTACATACCTGCTATATGCATATAATCCTTTTTACACATCTGTAGATACTAGGGCTGACCCCTATTAATCGATTAGTCTACTAATCGGTCGAAAGGGGCCGTAGTCAACTGGCCAACCTTAGTCGAATATAATTTTTTTTTTTTTTTTTTTTTTTTTTAATCATTCTTTCCAAAAGAAAATAGGCCTAGAAGCGTGGCTAACGCTAATGGCACGCATACCAGAGGCTAACTGCCTATGAAAACAGGCACAGAGGCACTGAAAGAGGATTTCACCCATCTAATGAACACACTAGACTAGACAAATATCAAGATGTATCTATCAGTGGACCAATTGCATGCTTTTGCAGAGGACAAGAAGCCTTCAGTCGACTCCTTCAGACATTAAGCACCCCCCACAGCCCAAATGGAAAAAAATAAAAGATTAAAAAATATTATACTTTTTTTTTTTCTTTTTTTTTTATAAGTCGACCAATAGTCGACTAACGGCAAATTTTGGCCAATCCTAGTCGACCATCCAAATCCTTAGTCGGGGACAGCCCTAGTAGATACCATATTGTCTTCATACCTGTATTGCTGTACATGCATCTGATTAACACTACACTCAGTTGTTTATATATGTTATACCCAGTTTAATCCCCTGTATATTACTATTGCCACTTGACTGATACATTTGCACTCTGGTTGGATGCCAAACCTCTTTTCGTTGTACTGTACTTACTTGTGCTGTATAATGACAATATATTTGAATCTAACCTAATCATCTGTCTCCTCAGTAACTTGCATGAAGCCTTATAAAATGGACAATACCTAACTCTCCCAATTATCACTTGTCCGCTGCAGATCATGGACGCAGTTCAGAAAGTCCAGGATGGCAAACCTGTGGGGAAGATCACCAAAAGCCGCGCACCGTGTGTCATCATGTAGCTCTCCCTCCCCACTAACTGCCTAACCTGCCTGCCCCGACCAGCAGCAGCAACAACGGCCAGTGCTATCGGTGAACTGTCGCCGCCAATACCACCTCCGTCTTGACCCGCCCCTGTACCTAATGGGGCATAAAAAGACCATAACTCTGTTTTTATGAACACATCAACAGAGATGCACTGAGACCACTCGCTAGTCTTGAGATCCATCATTGGGCTTCTGTTGTGCCTTCCGTCTCCCCTCTCTGCTCCAGTATGGTGCTCCGGGACGTTAATGATTACTGTAGCCTAAAAAGTGAAAAGGTTATGGTGTGATGAACCCGGTCTCGGAGCCTCCAGTTACTATAGGAGCGTAAACGGGTAGAAGACCTTGAAGATGCTATACAGCAGGATGGTTGGAGGGAACCCCTGTTTATATTCCATAAGCCTCGTTGTCTGGTGGACGGTAACTGCCTGATTCTTTACTTTGTTTATTTTATTCCTTTCCTCATAGCTATAAAGTATCCATCTCAAATAAATGCAAACGATTTATATAACCCTGCAGACTGCACACATCATTTAAGATCTTAAAAGGGAAACCCATGCCTTGGTGTTTGACTCTCTAAGATTCTGTGCCGACTGCAAGCTAAAGCGTTTTTCCATCAGCGGTCTTTATTGTGTTTGGGTTTTGAACGGTGCTGCCATCGAATGTTTTGGGTCACACAACAATCTTCCTCGTTTAAAATGTCATTGAAGTTGCAATAGCCAAACTGCAAGTAAATTGAAGTTAACAAATAAGTGTCTAATGCTTACATGTCTATAATTGCATGCGTTCGTTTTAGTTTCATCTCTGTCCAAACTGTCGATCTGTTATTCTGTTACGGGGGCCTTTTCTGATTGGCAGTCAAACTGACCAGGTGTAGACTACTCATTAGTAGTGTTCCTGAAGACCACCACCCACTGGTCTGTCAGCTCGCACTAGTTTGCTGTCTACTCTTTTTACGCACACTATCATCTTTGATTATTGAATATGGCATTGTTTACAAAATTAGTCAAATATGTACTCTTTGAATAAAGGTAATGGTTATTTAAGGAATACCGTTGTTTGTCTGTTTTTTAGCTCTTAATTTTCATTATAGAATGTCTCTATCATCTTGACCCATTTAGACTTAAAACGCCTGCTAATAATGCATTATATAGCCTGCATATACAGTTTCCTGGTTCAATGGGGTACATTTTTACATATACCCTGCATTTGAACTAGGGATGCTCGATATTGTTTTTTTTTTCGATATACCGATATTGTCCAACTCTTAATTTCCGATACCGATATCAACCAATACCGATATATGCAGGGTTTCCCCCCCAAAAAATGGAATAATTTCAGGTAATTAACATTACATATCTCTTGTTGTGGAATTAACACAACATTATGCATACTTTTGACAATAAATAAAATCAGAGTTTGTTCTTTCTTGCTTGCCTGGGTTAATAAAGGTTATAGAAAGGATTTTTTATTTAAATTTTTTTTAACCGATACCGATATTTTCCGATATCACATTTTAATGCCGATATCGGCCGATAATATCGGACATCCCTAATTTAAACCCATCCTAACTATTTAGGAGCATTGGGTATCCTCAGTCTGGTGCCCAGGGACCAACTCCAGTTGTAATAATGATAATTCGTTGTCTGTTGGTACAGACATTTGTTTTGTGTCGGAACACTCATGCCAGTACATTGGTGAAGGGTAATGACCAGAGTATGTAGAACTGCTCTTGGGGTGGTCTAACCTGTCTGTTGATTCTCTTTGACAATGCTGCTAGTGCTCAGACAGAATGGTGTCTATTCAAATCAAATAACATTTATTTGTAAGGCCCGACAACACACTTTAATCGGCCGGACATGTCTTCTTTAAACAAGTCAAGAAGAAACGTCACAATAAATCAAGAACAAAACAAAAACACCATAAAGTCCAAATTTTTTTAAATAAATGCAACACTCCCAGACATACCCCACGCAAAGGTAAGGAAAAACTCACTAAAACCTAGCAGTAGGAAAAAATGGAGGAGTGAAACCTTATAAGGGCCGTTCAAGGGGGGATCTCCCTTAGATGTTGCAATAAAACGGGTGAAATAGTTTATAACCTTTATTTTAACTCGAAGGACATTGAGATTTCCCTCATTTACAATGACGACGAGTTTACACACATGAGCAACACAATGAAAATATAAAAAGAATGGAAGAAACTAAAAACAATTGCAATTTGACAAACCGATTTAACACCAGATGTTTAGAAGCAGATGGGTGGACCTCTAACTTTAGGGTTTGTTGAAGAGCGTTCCATGTGCTGGCGGCATCAATAAAAAATGCTGTCTTGCCCAGATCTGAACGCTTGTGGAACCCTAAGAGTAAGCCAGCTGTTGGATCTGGTCTGATAAGCACCAAGACTCCAATCCAGCAGCAAGTATGATATATAAGGAGGGTGTTTACCACTAATGGCTTTGAAGATGAACAAGTACCAGTGGTAACTGCGCCTCTGAGAAAGAGAAGGCCAGCCCTTCTTTTCATAAAGAATGCAGTGGTGAGTATCATAACTGTCACCAGTGATAAATCTAAGAGCGGAATGATATACAGAGTCCTATTGCTTCAACGTAGATGCAGCTGCATGCCTATAGATAACATCACCATAGTCCAATACTGACAAGAATACCGCATCTACAACTCTTTTCCTACTGAGCAAAGGGAAGCTAGACCGGTTTCGGAATAGAAAGCCAACCTTCTGCCGAAGCTTGGAGGCGAGGCTGTCGATATGAGTTTTGAATGAGAGCTTCTCATCGAGCCATAGCCCAAGATATTTGGGAATATATGAGAAGATTAGTAAAGTCCACATTTCTAGCTCTTGAGAATATCATACATTTAGTTTTCATTGAGTTAAGGACAAGCCTGAGCTGAGAAAGGGTGTCCTGCAATGAATTAAAAGCGAGCTGCAAGTTGACTGTAGCAGCCTGCGGGCTATCCGCAATACAGTAAAGAATAGTGTCATCTGCATACAAATGGGCTTGGCAACCGGTTAGTGAAGAGACTAGCTCATTAATGTAGACAGTAAAAAGTACAGGCCCCAACACACTGGTAAGCATGCACTCATATGTGTAATGAAACACATAAGTGCATGCAATAGCAACTGAACATTTTGAAAGATAAAAAATAGAGCTGATGGCGGGTCTATTTGAGGCATGAGGGCGGCGCAGAGAGGGTTGCATCCTCCCGGTCATCATCACGGGACGTCCAACACTGGTCATCACTACGAGACAGCCACTCACAGGGAGACGGGACAGGCGTTAAACAGTTTGCGTGATTGTGATGGGTGGATCTGTGCTAATAGCCATAGATACATGTGGTAAGCAAGTCAAGTCAAGAGTTTTATCCATATATGTGAATAGAATAGATATATGTAGTAAGCATATTATGTGACATTCCACAGGAAAGTTATGCCTAAAGCCCTCCACTCTACACGTGTGCTCAGACAGCCCATGGCAACAGTAGCAGGAAGTCATGAATGTGATTGCAACTATAGCTAGAACCTTGGAACGGTAATGAAGAGTTTCATTTTCACCTAATTAGAATCCTTGATTTATTGATTGATTGATTGATTGATTGATTGATTGATTGAAAACTTTATTAACAGATTGCAGAATGGGTACAGTACAGTACAGCTCATGAGCTCAATACATACAATTGTTAAGGGGATGCAGACCAGAGAAAGACTTTCGTCTTGTTTACATCAGGGTCCCCCATTTTCAATTCATCATAACATATATGACACACACGACATACAGATAGACAGTACTGCTACATCTATACATTTATGACATACCAGATTTGCAAATACAGTACTGTTTGTGATACAAAAAGTGTCCAGAAAAGAGTGTATATACATTTGACGTGGAAACTGTACATTGGAGGAGATTGGGTAGGTGGGGTTGGGTGGGGGGGGGGGGGGGGGGGACTATACATTGGAATACTGACAAAGCCATACATGGTCATTTACTGTGACTAATACTTGTGTGATCAAGTCACACAACTAAGTGTCTGTGATCAAATGCCCACAGTGCCTGAAACTGAGCAATCGATGGCCAGGCCTAAATTTTCAGTTTTCTATGCAATAGCATATACCGGTATTGGGACAGTTATTAGTCCTATGTGCTCTTATAAAATTGTGGAATGCTACTGACACCGTTTGGTGAAAATACCATTTTATAAGCTTGTTAAATCTTCTGCGTGGCTGCTCAGACTAGACCAAAATAATGAGATTTGCTATGGCTGCTGCATGGCCATTAATGTTATGGAATCATAGGAGACTATAATTGGGTTTTCTTTTGCTTAATCTATTTGCACTGCATATTGCTTCAGTTATGCCAAACTGTGTTATTCTAAGGATTTGGTAGAAGTAAAGCTCAGCAAAGTAAAGCTCAGAAAAAAGCTAGTCAAGATGAGAAGCACGTTCAGCCACAGACTCATACCCCCCCGACACTCAACTAACCGCCTCGGACAGTCCTTCATACCAGCGGCCATCAGGCTCCACAACAGTGGGCAGGGACTGCTGCCAGACATCGACCTAGAACTAATAGGAACCCAAGGAGGACAATAACACTACCTTATGCATACTGCACCTTATGTGGATACTGTGAATAATGTATATTTCAGTTAGTTAGATAGTAAATTATAACACTACCTTATGCATACTGCACCTTATGTGCAATTCATATATACTATATGAATTGAAAATGGGGGACCCTGATGGAAACAAGACAAACGTCTTTCTCAGGTCTGCATCCCCTTAACAATTGTATGTATTGAGCCGTACTGTATTGTACCCATTCTGCAATCTGTTAAATAAAGTTTTCATTCATTCATTCATTCATTCATTCATGTGGATACTGTGATACTGTGAATAATGTATATTTCAGTTAGTTAGATAGTAAATTATAACACTACCTTATGCATACTGCACCTTAAGTGATACTGTGAATATATATTTCAGTTAGTTAGATAGTAAATTATATTGACCTATTTGTTTACACTGCTTGTGTTGTTTTTACTACCTGTACCCCTTCCCCCATGCTGCCATGATGCCTGAATTTCCCCAAGGGGATCAATAAAGGAATGTCTTATCTTATTTCAACATTTCACACTGCTCCAGTCCTATATGAATGTGTCTTATGACCTACCTGTGTTTGGACATGTTGTGAAGCGATTAAATGGGTGGGGGGGTTACACCCATAGCTGTTGGGTCCAAACACGGTGGTGTCTTTTCAAGGTGCACAATCAAAAAAGACACACCAAGTAATAACGTTACAAGTTAAGCATGTGGAGTCTGCTTGTTTTAACCTTTAGTTATAATATCCTATGATCATATTTTGTTCTACATTTTTCAAAGTGTATAGCTTCAATTTTAGAAGCTATGACATCTAGCTATTCAGCCCTGCGGTAAACATTGCCCTGCTTCCATACCCAGGCCATCAGGATGCTCAATGACTCCATGTAACAACCCATCATCTACACTCATTGCACACACATCCACATGCACACACTCACTTTTAAACAAACACTCACCTTAACACTCACTTTAGACACTTTAACACTACATTATATTTATCTATTAAAGAGATGTGCACTACATTCATACCTCATTTGCATTTGCACCTTACCTCAAAGTTTTGTACCTAATTTTCTGCATTGTACCTCACTGTTTACTCATTTTTACTGTATATTGTATATATGTATATTGTATATTCCTCTGTACTTACTTTTGACTTACTTTTATTTTTACTGTAGGAAGCACACTCTCAGGGGCTCATACAGAACCAAGCATTTCACCGTAAAGTACGTGTATTTTATTGTGATAATTAATAAACAAACTTGAAACTTGACAACTCCTCTCCGCTGTTTCTATGTGCAGCGAAAACTCTTGTCTTTGGAAAGACCAGTGACGTCAGATGAGCTTGATAGTGCTGAGAGATAGTTAACTGAGAATGGCCAGATAATGTTGATATTTAAACATTTAAAAAATAATTATACGGGGCGCACGCTCCAGTAGCACACCACATAGCGTGCTGAGTCGCGAAGCGGTCGTCCCGGGTTCGCTTCCCACACCCGGTGACCATGCCACATGTCCTGCCCTCTTCTCCTCCCGCTCTCCCCCTCCTCTATTTGTCCTGCGTGACCAGGAAAAAAGCTGTAAAATGCGAATAAAGATAATAAAAAAAAATGAATAATACGTAATAAATGTATACATGATCATGCAATGTACAGAAGAAAATAAAAAAGGTAGTAGGAATGGTTTAATTTCATGTGGTGTGTTAACAATAACTGTTCTAAATATCAGAGGCTGACTAAAGCTGTGACGAAATAATGTAGGACGGACACATGTAGACGTATCATGATCTGCAGGGTAAGATAGTAACCTGATGACAACCAACAGAATGGATTGTGAAATATAATGATAAAATCAAATAAAATGTATTTGAAACTGGGATAAATGGACAGACATATTTTCTAAACTTGAAACAAGGCACATGTGTTTTTTTTTTTTATATGCTTACACTAATAATTAAGCATGAATATATACTACAATATTTACTGTAGGTCTCTCTGCAGGTCAAGGAAGCTGTTCCGGAAACCCTTATCAAACCAACAGAGGTGTCCAAGAGCCCCTCCTGAACTTTAGCCCATGAATAGATGTATTTGTGGCGAGCCGGCGTAATATCAGCCCGCCACAAATAGGCCCAAACTCCAACAATAACAGCGCCTCCTGTGTTGTGCATGTACACAGTCTCTGTTGACCATATCTTACTCTCCACAGCCTGCCACCAAGCAACCGGTCCCACAGAGATATGTCATCATAGGCTCCTCTATATGCTCCCATGTGATGGCCCAAGATGTTAATGGTTCCTGCAGTCTAAAAGGAGAGGGGTTATGTGTTGTTATATGAGCCCAGACTCGGTAGCTCCATGTCTGTAGGAACAAAGGCGGAGAAATGATGAGCGTGAGGTGTCAAATAAACTTTATTTAGCCCCTCACTCTCAACAGTGTAAGAGCAGTCGAATGAACGTTGGCCCGTGAATCTAGATGTGTGATGTTATTGTCCTGTTATTGTAACTTGCTACAATGTTTTCCAACCCCCCCCAGTGTACAGTTTCCCCCACCCCTCTCCCAACCCCCCCAATGTACAGTTTCCTCCCCCTCAAATGTGTATATTCTCTTTTAGAAACTCTGTCTGTGTAAATAAACAGTACCCATTCTGCAATCTGTTAAAATGTTCAATCAATCAATCAATTGCATTGTCCCTGACAAATAAATAAATAAATGTTTATAATGTGTTACTTGGATTGGAGTGGGTAGATTTTGTGAACTCTATAACGTTTTTCTCTTTCTGACCTTCTGTTTCCTGTTTTAACAGTAACAACATTTACAAATATGAATTGTTTATTAACAAGCTGTGGCTGAGATGTAGCCTAAAGAGTAAAATAATCAGCCTTTTGAACAATCCCCTGTATAAGCTCTATTTTATATAAACAAAACAAAATTACAAACCTGCAATATCTAAGTACATGTATTTTTGGTTATCACCTGTTTTGTTCAAATGTTCAATGATATTTCATTCAGTTCAGTTAGCATTTTTTTCTCTTTTTACAGTGGCTCTGCAAAGTTGTAGAATTTTGCACAATTCATACTTCTCCGTCTGTCTGTCTGTGAGCAGGTGCTTTGTTGCCGAAGCTCACTGTAATATCTTAAGTCTGGAATAATCTTTCTGCCACTCTGTGGCAGCTCAACACAATACTTGCTTTCCACGTCTTCAGAAATGTTTACACGAGGAGGAGCCAAGAAAGCCTTTCTTCTTCAGTATTGTGGCAGTATGTGTATGGTGTCCCCTTGCTCAAACTCAGTATTGTGTTAAATAAACATACATTTAAGTTTAATGTAGCAATGGATTGATTGGTTGATGGATAGGGGGCGACAGTGGCTCAGGAGGTAGAGCAGTCATCTGGCAATCCCGGTTCGATTCCCGCTCCTCCCGGGCAGCGTGTCGATGTGTCCTTGAGCAAGACACTTAACCCCTAATTGCTCCCGATGAGTAGGGTGGTCGCCTCCGCCGTCGGTGTGTGAATGTGTGAGTGAATGGGTCAAATGTGAGAAACAAATTGTAAAGCAGTTATAAAATTATAAGCTTTATAAAAAAGCAGCCATTTACCATTTACCATGACAGGTCTGCACTGTACTCACTTTCAACTCAAAATGTGATAATGGACATTTTCGACACAGTCCCCAATTCAAAAACTCAGAATTGGATAACATCATACAATTGGGAACATAAAGAAAGAAGAAGAAAATTAGTATTCTTCCTTAAATATTAGAATTATTGTTAAAATTCACTGTTATTTGACTGAATTGAAAGTGTATTGACAATCTTCATTTGATAAGATTATTCCAAGTCCCTGTGATGGTTTAAAGTTTGTTAGCTGACATACTGTAACTAGGTGGGTCATTGTTGGCAAGGCTCTGGTTACCAGTGATAATTCATGCCAGCCTACTTGTTCTAAAGCTGATAGAGCCCGTCTACGTCTACAGCACTTGCTTACAAACTCCAATAAGAATTCAACCATTTGAATTTGGTATCTTGCTATTGGTTGACAATGGCATTTAAAAAAAAATATTGGCTCCTCCCTCATGAACTCCAAATGATCAGTTAACTATAAAGGTTGACTGTTATTGAATTTACTGTATGTGTAATTTTCTTCTTTTTATTAAATGTTTTTATTCTATTTAGATGTCCCTTTCTGCTTTTATGTTTTCTTGCTCATTAGCTTTTAGCATAATCTCCTGCGATTGTCTCCTTTTAGAAGAGAAACACAATTACTGTAGGCCTCATATTGTACAGATTCTGGTGTGCCATTCAATATATGATATTTGCATAAGCCTGTTATGTGGCCCCATCCATTCCACCCTCAAAGGGAAGCGCACGTCATTGTTTCAAAGTGAGCAGTACTTCTGCTGTTCTTACTCCAATGTTGCATGATCTTTCACAAAATGTACCCTCGCAGCATATTGTATATATATATATATCTTCAGTATGACGCTCAACTGGTATGAATGTAACTCATCTGCTCACTCACTCTGCCTGGAGGAGATCCAGTCTTGGGAAAACAACAACAAGGATGGATGGACAACACAACAAAGCAGCAAAATCCTGAATTATTATATGTATAATTTAAATTGCCTGCGGACCCAGTGGATAGCAATGACTGAAAGGTCACAGGTTCAACCTCCATGACAGTAAAGTGTCCGTCTCTGTCACAATATCCTTCAGCAAAACTGAAGGTGAACTTGTGTCCCAGGGGCATCATGCCTGGCTCACCCTGTGCTCTCACACCTCGGGGGAACGCGTGAGTATGCATTTTCTCTATGTGTGTGTGTGTGTGTCTCGGGGGAATTCCTCTTGATTACTAAAATAACTGCATGATTTACAGTGGCTGTCTTTGACATTCAGAAATTCAGAAGTTTACTAAGACGTGTGGTAGGGTGGAATGTCTATATGACGACTGGGAGTGTCTACATATCATGTGAGATAATGGTAACAAGTGGAGTATTGATTATGTGCGGGTGGGCACGGGAGATAGCTTTCACAAGCTGATGATAACAGACCAGTGGCACAGTGCCTCTTGCTAGAGCCCGCCCCATGTCGCCTTCATCCCACCACTTGCAGTTTCTTGAGACGGGCAAAACAACAACTCATAGACTGTCATGGAAACAAAAGTCTACAGGACCATGCAATGTGGGAAATTAGTTTCAGGCTTGAGAATATTCAGTGACTTTGTACTTATTATTTACCTTATTGGGGACATTGATCTAAGTTAAAAGTTATTATTAAATGTTATTAGGTACAATCATTATCGATATAGAATATTGAGTATGAGTTATGACATATTGTAAGTATTGTAAGAGAACAAACCAGGAATAATAATACAAGACAAACAAAACAAGGCGAGGGATAAACACTAACAAACAATAACTCCACTCAACTCAACCAGAACAAACCGAGGTGAAACTAAACAAGGCTAAAGCAAACATGTTCATAGGACACAACCTGTATGTGGTAAGCAGACCAACTGACCAACACAAAGAAAAGGCCTCCAAACTAAACCAGCCGGTTCACACGACCAAATGATAGTGGCAGAAGGCCCTGAATGATCTCAGGTTTTATCCACCCACCCCTTAACGAGTAATGGACCACAGCTGGAGTCAATCAATCGGGAGACTCTACAGGAAGGGGTGGGCGGTACCTGAGAAGAGGAGACAGAAATGATAATTACCAATATTATCAACTATAATATGAATAAAAAATAACTTACCTATACTAACCTGATGTTTAACATGGTATGACTCTGAATGTTACAATTAATGCAACAAATACAACAATAATAATAACCAACCTATGTAACAGGCAGCGGTGGTCGGGGGAAGATCCATAATATCCCTGACACTGTCATTCAGGGATATAATGGCATGGGACCCACATGTCAAAAACAGTGGAGTTATCCTTTAACTTCAGATATGTTACCACCACTGTCCTGACTCCTTGCGTTTGAGGCTATAAAGATTAAAGTTGAGGTCACATGGTCTAAGCATCAAGCCTGAGGAAGATGGAGAGAGTAATGAGCTGTCATGGAAAAAGAAAAAAAGCTGAGTTGATGTGATTAGACATTCTGAAGATGATGGGGGGGGGGGGGGGGGATTCCCCTGCATCAGAAGGGAAATCCTCAACACGTAAACAAGATGACGTAAGAGGTCAAGATGCTCTCCACCTGATATCATCGACCCCCCCCTTGTACCCCTCAGCCAGGGTGAAGTTGACCCTGCCGGTCCATACAGGTTGGTGTTACTGAAGCTGTGTGCTGACTCGGCCTTGATCCAAGCAAGAGAGGGCGGAGGGGGGAGAGACGGGTTGGGGTATCCCTGTCCCAAGGTGTCCTAGGCTGATAGGGACGTTCGTCCACAATACAGGCCTTATCTCCCCCCAACCCCCCCCCCCCCCCTCCGAGCGACTAGTGGCTTGTGGGGTGCAGTTTCTTTCCATCAACGTAGTTTCATGTGGGTGTTCCCTCCGTGTCGCGCTCTCTCTCTCTCTACTCCTCTTCATCAGTTCTAGATCACTCATCACTGGGCACGTCTACGCGTACGGTATTCGTCCTGTTTCTACGGCCACAGACCAGGCGGGGATACCTGTATCCAGGTAAGGGTGTGGCCTCCTCTGGCCTGGAGTCTGTCATACGAGACAGTATAGAGGGGTGGTGGAGGTTGGGTGGAGCACAGGTGAAATTAGATGGATTGAGGAGAACCTGGTCTCACATTCCAACTTTCTATTGACTTACACCTTCGTAGGTATCTGTAAGAACAGGCAGTAAGACAATAATTCAGGCCAGATTATTTTCTGAAGTCAGTCCTCCTTCAGAGGAAGGAGAAAACTAAGAATTTGGGGATTTAAAAAATTACAATATTTGGTATGTTTGAAACAACTTTTACTAACGAGTGGGTGGTGGGGGAGGGGGGGGGGGGGGGTCATAAGGAATTTTCATATTTGAAAAATAAAGTCACTTCAGACCAGTAATGATTCATATGACTTATGGCAAACAGTATTTTTTCAATTGTAATGTTCATATTGATTCTATGTTGCAGTATTTAGCAGTTTTAAGTTCACAGGGTGTAAGAAAAAAGGTTACTAGTGATCGTCACTGTCTCCTTATCTCTCCTATGGCAGCTGTTAGAATGAAATGTCAACGTCTGAGGATATTTCATGCTTAGTATTACAAACTGTGTCTTAATATGAAATATTGTTTCTTGCCAGGTGTGCTGACATCTCTGTATTTGTTCATAAGAGATATGTCCATACAGAATTACTGAAGCATTGAAATATTGGATCCGCTTTAACTATATAAATAATCAAGCCAATGAACCTAATAGCATAATTGCACAATTCATATCTTAATGATGCGTGTTTCCCATGGTGCAGACCTGATGTGCAACAGACAACCAAAATGTGAATTATATGTTGTTTAAATATTATAGATTTACTGTGTAAATCCCAGTTACTCTGTTTTGCCTTAAAGTAGGCTGTAGGCTACTGTACACATTTTCTATTAATAATAATAAGTACTTTTTTGTCCCCTGTGAGGAAATAGTTTCTCTGCATTTGACCCGTCCTAAGCACTCAGGAGCAGTGGGCTGCCACAAGCACCTGGGCAGCAGCTTAGGGGTTCAGTGTCTGAACACGCTGCCCGGATGAGCGGGGGATAGAACCGGCAACCTTTAGATTTCCAGATTATCTCCTGTATCTCCTGTCCGCCACACCAATATTATATTATATATTGCCGCAATATCATTTGGAGTTTGAGTTTGTTACTGAACGGCAGAGGAGTGCTGGGGTATCTGACAGAGGGAGGGCGTAACACAGAGATAAGACTCTGCACATCTCCCTACTACTCAAACCACAAGCAAGGTCTCAACGGCTGACTCGCTATCTGCCTTTTAGCCGGGGTTACGAGATGTGACCTGAGATGGCGGTATCTTTTGACAGGCGGGGGCCTCCAAATCCCTCGGAACTGAGCTTAGTGGGATATGTAGTTGTTGGAAAAACCAATTGTATTCAAATATTTCACCTCCTAAGGCACAGGCCAAATCAGTTATATTTCATCCGCTCCGGATGATGTACTGTATATACTGTCCGCTCAGGAAGAACGGCACGTGTCCTTTTCTGTATCATTATTGTATTATCTGGGTCCTATCCTGAGTCTATCATGATTTCTATTACAGTCACGTCTTGATTACGATATGTGTTCTCATCGGAATTATTCTCATATTAGAGTCATGTGTGTTCATTGATCTTGTCTTATAGGTAATGCATAAACGTAGCTGAGAATATAACAGACAGACGGCACAGCATCTGAAACACACACATGGAAAACGACCTGTCTTTTGGGGAGGTTAGCGAAAATGTTTGACCAGTTACAAAGAATGTGATGGTTGTATAAATTACCTTGATCACAGTGATGGTGACAGATATGTAATCCCACATTCTAGCAGTACCTCAGCCGTCCTCTTAATTTAAGCCAAATTCCAAGACCACTGTGCTTTGAAAACACCTATGAGAAGAGGTCATGACTTAAGAGTCTTGACTTTAGTCTTCTAAATTTGATTCAACCAGATTTAGCTTGAATTAAGCCACCCTGCAATATAAAGATCACGGTGAGGATCTTATACCATACTGATATTATATACATACATAAATACTTTCTCAGAGGACAGTGATCTTGGAAAGATTGACTGGGACAGCAAGTCTGCATTTTGACTGTGAGCGTGTTGTTTCTAACCTGCATTTTTCGGTCTGTTGATGCTCCTCTACCTCTGATCTCACCCGTCTTCCATGAATCCCTCTTTCTCCCTCGTCTCCTCCAGGGCAGTGACATGTCATATGTAGAGAATGACTCAGCCTTCCCCCCACCACTCAGATTGTGAGTCCCTTCTTTTTCTCCTTCTTCCTTCTTTTGATTGATTGATTGATTGATTGATTGATTGATTGATTGATTGATTGATTGATTGAAAATTTTATTAACAGATTGCAGAATGGGTACAATACAGTACGGCTCAATACACACAATTGTTAATGGGATGCAGACCAGAGAAAGACTTTCGTCTTGTTTACACCAGGGTCCCCCATTTTCAATTCATAATAACATTTATGACATACACGACATACAGATACATAATACAGTACTGTTACATCCAGACATTTATGACATACAAGATATACAAGTATACAGTACTGTTTATTTACAGGCAGAGTTTCTAAAAAGAGAATATATACATTTGAGGGGGAGGAAACTGTACATTGGGGGGGGGGGGGGGGGTTGGGTGGGGGGAGGTTTGGACATTTACCAGGGCCAGTTTCGAGTGGCAGCCTCCCGTAGGTGCTCTTTTAGAGCGGTTTTGAAGGTTTTGAAGCGGCTTTAACATATTGTCTGTCTGCACCGGGTTCCGACATTCTGGGAAATCAAAGGAGTGGGTTTGAAAAGTGCCATTCACTTGCTCTTGTCTGGGATGCCTGTCTGGGAAGTATTTTTGTTATCATCTACTGTGTCTGACACAACGCCAAGCTGTTCATAGCAGTGGTATAAAACAAGAAAAGATAGATGGCACAACCCTGCCCTCTCCTGGCCGTAGACAGGATGGCACGTCTGTTTTTTTTTTCAGATAACTTTTCAGAGAATTATCTTTAACTCACACCACTTGATAAAACACCCCATGTGTTAAAGGTTCTGTAAGTGGTATTTTTTTGTTTGTTAAAGTAAGTGGTCTATGTGTTAAAATAATAGCTCTACACTCCAACAGCCATCACTGATATAGATTGTCTGGTCAGTAACATGGGTCTCCCAGTCCGCTCTGCAGTAAACAGAGAATACATATTCTGGTATCCCGTTCCCACTTTATCCAATCAGGAGTGAGAACTCCACACTGCAAAAATGGTCTGACAACAATAAGAAATAAACACTAGTTTTAAGAAAATGTGTCCTTGGCTTGAAACAAGTAAAAATAATCTGCCAGTGCAGTAAGCAAATTTGGCCTGGCAAGATTTCTTGAAATAAGTTTAAATATCTAGGGTTCTCTCTCCTGATTGGATAAAGTGGATAAACACTCAGTGATGGCTGTTGGAATATAGAGCTAACACATTATTTTAACAAAAGTATACCACTTACACATTTCCTTTAAATATTTAAAGGAACACACCAACATTATGGGAAATGCGCGTATCATCTTCTCTAGAGTCAGACAACAAGATAGATACCTATTTACTCTGTGTGTTCAGTAGAAAGCTATCCGGCTGCAAGCTAGCCTAGTTTAGCACAAATGAATGAAAGCGGATAAGGACCAGCTAGCCTAGCTGTTGGCCAAAAACACCTTTCTAGTTTTAAACTAGGCTAGTCGTCCATATCCGTTTCCATTCATTTGTGCTAAGCTAGGCTAGCTGCAGCCGGATAACTTTCTACTGAAGGCACAGAGAGTAAATTGGTATCTATCTTCTTATCTGACTCTGGAGAAGATGATAAGCACATTTTCCATAATGTTGGCGTGATCCTTTAAACTGCAAACTCATACCTTTCTGGGTCTTTCTGACCTATACCCCCCCCCCCCCCCCCCCCCCCCCCACACACACACACACACACACACACACACACACACACACACACACACACACACACACACACACACACACACACACACACACACACACACACACACACACACACACACACACACACACTTCCAAGACCAAGAAAGCACAACAACACATCTTTCACCCTGTCAGGGCTGACTTGCATCGCTTCACAAGCAGAATGACCGGTTCCTGGCCTGTCCGTGTGGTCCGGTGAGACGCGGTGTGGAGCAGCACCCCTACTCTTCCTAACCTTTCTGTCTCTCTGTCTCCTCCCCACCAGGACCCCAC
Source organism: Notolepis coatsorum (assembly GCF_963971535.1). NCBI lineage: Eukaryota > Metazoa > Chordata > Actinopteri > Aulopiformes > Paralepididae > Notolepis > Notolepis coatsorum. The sequence goes on from NC_140178.1 coordinate 33,036,613, forward strand.
CAGGCCACAGTGACAGCTATGACCTGGAGCAGAGGAGGGGGGCGGAGGAGAACAACGAGCTGGCCATGGAGCCCTTCGTCCCTACTGACTCAGAGGGTAAGGGTGGTGAAGTGATACACAGCCAAGCAATTATTGGTCAAGGTAGATGGGCTACGCTCTCAACAACTGGCAACAGAGTGAAGCATTTGCTGGCATCGAGATAATAATAATAATAGATTGGATTTTAAGAGAGAAGCGCCTTTCTCAGACTCAAGGACACTGTACAAGGAAAGGATGGACAAATAAAAAAATAAAATTGAAAAAAAATATAATAAAATACATAAAGATAAAAAATAAATTATGAATATCTGTGTATAGTAACAAAAAAAATAAAAAAAAATAAATAAAAAAGGAAGCAAGGTTCTGTCCAATTGGATGAAGTGGTTGAAATTAACAAACAAAACAAACAACAGCAAAACAAAACAACGGAATCTTGGCTTAAAAGAAAGTCAGGGGTGGGCTACTTGGGAGCGGGGCCGTGTTACGTGAAGGCATGTGTGAACAGGTGGGTTTTTAGCTTGGTTTTGAAGAGGTTGATGGTGTCAGAGCCTCGGATGAGGGGGGAGAGGGAGTTCCACAGTCTGGGGGCAGCTACAGCTACAGCGAAAGCGAGAGATGTTCCTATATGATTAAAGCAGCAATGCCGAGGCAGCTGCTTGCAAAGCTGGCCGTTAGAGTTCCTTAGAAGGTGTCCCTGTGTGTCATTGACTAAAGTTCTAAAGCTCTGTGAAGCCATTTGGGTTTTACATTTCCGTCCCTGTGCATAAACGATTGATTATTCCAATGAAAAGCTGATGAACTCACGAACGATCATCGATGTGTTTCAGCCATGCCTCACCTGAACTTGAACACCAACGCCACCACCAGAGGGGATGCCCAGGTGAGTCTGCCCTCTGTCTGCCTCCCTCTACAGGAGACTGACTGCTCAAACGCCTCGCATATATTCAGACCAACGCAGGCCACACTCCTTGACTTAACAGCGTTCTGTTTACCGTAGGCCTACGTGGAGCTGAACGAGCTCCAGGACAGCACCTGGCAGGAGACCGCCCGCTGGGTGGGCTACGAGGAGAACCTCAACCAGTCAGGCCAATGGGGCCCCTCGCACGTCTCCTACCTCACCTTCAAGAGTCTGATCCAGCTCCGCAGGACCATGGCCTCAGGTGACAAGCAGAACCCTCGCAGAGAAGGAGATAAGATTGAGGAATTATTGTCAAATGTAGGAACTAAAGGGAATTAGTTTAAAGGAACACGCCAACATTTTTGGGAAGCTTATCGTCTTCTCCAGAGAGACAAGAAGATACATACCGGTTAGCCTAGGCATTGTCCAACACCTCTCCCGAAGGCTAACCGGTCATGTCCGCTTCCATTCATTGTGCTAAACTAGGCTAACGTGCAGCCAGATAGCTTTCTACTGAACGCACAGAGAGGAAACTGGTATCTCTTCTTGTCTCTCTCTGGAGAAGACGGTGAGCTAATTTCCCCAAATATTGGCGTGTTCATTTAAGAGCCCCTTTCTTGCCGAGCACTGAAAGCAACATTAACAGCAACGTCATGTTCCTTTGGTGACTGTCTCTGATGGTCCTACTGTTCTCAGGGGCCATTATGCTTAACATGAACGCCAGCAGCCTGTCTGGTGTGGGAGAGAAGGTGGCCGATGAACTATTAAACAGGAATGCGATCAGCTCCAGCGAGCGGGACGCCCTGCTGAGGGCTCTCCTGATGAGACGCAGGTAACAAGCTGTGTACAATTTACGTTTCATTATAAGGTATATATTACTGCATTATGCTTTATGCTCTCTCCCTGTTTGCCCTGACAGTCAGTCGTCTGCACCTGCACTTACTGGCCCAGGAGACATTGAGATGCAGACCTTCTCCGTCGCCAAGAAGGTATAATGCCTCACGTTTCATCCATCCTCGTATTCTTTCCCTCGTATTCCCTTATAAACAAGGGACTAAACACATTTCGCAATTATGCCACAATAATGTGGAACGCCCTACCCACAGCCGTAAAGGAATGTGAATCCCTACCCTCCTTCAAAACCGCTCTCAAAGAGCACCTACGGTTGGCTGCAATTAGAAACTGGCCCCGGTAAATGTAAAGATCCCCACCCCCCCACCCACCCAACCCCCTGCAATGTACAGTTTCTTCCCCTTCGGATGTATATATTTTTTTATGATCTCTTTTTCTTACACAGTTACGTATATTTGTATGTCTTGTATGTCATAAATGTCTTGATGAATTGAAAATGGAGGACCCTTATGTAAACAAGACGAAAGGCTTTTTCTGGTCTTCATCCTCTTAGCAGTTGTTACTATTGAGCTGTACTGTATTGTACCCATTCTGCAATCTGTTAATAAAGCTTTCAATCAATCAATCAATCAATCAATCAATCAATCAATCAATCAATCAATCAATCAATCAATCAATTCTCATTGCTAAATGCCGCCCATCACTCCTCGACATCTTGTGACTGAAACTCACTCACGCCAACATCCTATTGTGTTGCAGAGAGACACGTCTGACAACGTGGAGGCCTCCATTGTCCTGACAGGTAAGTGGATGAGGTGTGGGTACAGACACAGTAGCACAGCACTCCAGATCATTTGGTTTGACTAATGCTGTGTCTGGATCATCAGCATGATTGTGTGCGTCACCATATTGGGGACTTGTTGTTGTTTAATCGTTAGTTTAACTACGTTGTGTGTGTGCGTGTTGCAGGAGCGCATTCTACTTTTGGTCATGTAGTAAAGGGAGTTAAAGGAAAACTCCAACATTTTGGGAGATTAGCTTATTTGCCATCTACCCTGGAGTTAGACAAGAAGATACATACCCTTTTTCTTCTCTGTGCATGCAGTAGGAGTAGGAAGACGCGCGCGTTAGCCTAGCTTAGCGTCAGTCACTGGAAGTAGGTTCCTCCATTAGCCTAGTTCCCAACGTCTTCCTACTCCTACTGCATGCACAGATAATAAAGAGTTATGTATCTTCTTGTCTAACTCCAGGGTAGATGGCAAATAAGCTAACAGTTTTCCTCCAAAAAGTTATTTGCATCATTCATTGTTTCCATTTCCGCCTCCTGTTTCAATGCCTGTATTTCTTCAAATAAGTTTGTAATTTGCTGAGATGTTATGTAACTCCTTTCATGGTAAAATACAGTTTTAGAGTAATTTGCTGAGATGTTATGTAACTCATTCCATGGTAAAATACAGTTTTAGAGTAATTTGCTGAGATGTAATGTAACTCCTTTCATGGTAAAATACAGTTTTAGAGTAATTTGCTGAGATGTTATGTAACTCCTTTCATGGTAAAATACAGTTGTATCACTTGTTTGTTTCCCCCAGGTATCCTGGACTCACTGGAGAAGCCCGCTGTGGCCTTCGTCAGGCTGAGGGACTCAGTGGTGATGGAGTCCGCCCTGGAGGCCCCTGTGCCCGTGCGCTTCGTCTTTGTCCTGGTGGGCCCCAGTAAGAGCGGGGTAGACTACCATGAGTGTGGCCGCGCTATGGGCGCCCTGATGGCCGACTGGGTAAGAGAGAAGAGGAAAGACTCCCCTCCACTGTATCACCTGTCTCATAGAACTAACTCCCCTCCACCGTATCACCTGTCTCATAGAACTAACTCCCCTCCACCGTATCACCTGTCTCATAGAACTAACTCCCCTCCACCGTATCACCTGTCTCATAGAAGTAACTCCCCTCCACCGTATCACCTGTCTCATAGAAGTAACTCCCCTCCACCGTATCACCTGTCTCATAGAACTAACTCCCCTCCACCGTATCACCTGTCTCATAGAAGTAACTCCCCTCCACCGTATCACCTGTCTCATAGAACTAACTCCCCTCCACCGTATCACCTGTCTCATAGAACTAACTCCCCTCCACTGTATCACCTGTCTCATAGAACTAACTCTCCTCCACCGTATCACCTGTCTCATAGAACTATTAAACTCATCTCCACTGTATCGCCTGTCTCATAGAACTATTAAACTCATCTCCACTGTATCGCCTGTCTCTTAAAACCATTACACTCCCCTCCACCGTATCACCTGTCTCATAGAACTAACTCCTCTCCACTACATCACCCGGCTGTCTCACAGAACTAACTCCTTTCCACTATATCACCCGGCTGTCTCACAGAACTAACTCCTCTCCATTATATCACCTGGCTGTCTCACAGAACTAACTCCTCTCCACTATATCACCCGGCTGTCTCACAGAACTAACTCCTCTCCATTATATCACCTGGCTGTCTCACAGAACTAACTCCTCTCCACTATATCACCAGGTTGTCTCACATAACTAACTCCTCTCCATTATATCACCTGGCTGTCTCAGAGAACTAACTCCTCTCCACTATATCACCCGGCTGTCTCACAGAACGAACTCCTCTCCACTATATCACCAGGTTGTCTCACAGAACTAACTCTCTCCACTATAAAACCTGGCTGTCTCACAGAACTAACTCCCCTCCACTACATCATGCACCTGTCGTCCGCTATACCACAGAACTACTGTAACTGCCCTTCACATTGTTCTTTTAGGGTGGCATGGAACAGAGACTAACTCCCCTCTTTTGCCTGTCTCACACAGGTATTCTGTCTTGAGGCCTACCTAGCTGAGACTGACGTCGAGGTGACCAATGCCATCGCTGACTTCATGGACTGTAGCATAGTCATTCCGCCCACTGAGATCCAAGACCAGGGCATGCTGGCGCCAATCATTGATTTCCAGAAGAAGATGCTGCATGACAGACTCCGCCCCGCTGACACTCGGATTGCATTTGGGGACAGGGTCAAATGTCAGTATACATTATGCCTACATAAATAAACTGATTTAATTTTAAAGGGGAATTCCACCTAAATGTACCTTCAGGTTTAAATTCTGCAAAAGTAGACATTTGCCTAAAATGTGCTCGAAAGATTGTATTTCCTGTTGTTTTGCTAAACTAATCTGAAATTAGTTTATTATGAAGTTTATAACGTTTAATACAAGGAAACTTGTTTCATATTTAAAAATGGGAAAATGTTTAGGGGAAAATGTCTACTTTTACAGAATTCAGAATAGTGAAGTTTGATCCCATCCGACCCCAATGGTTAGATATGAGATATTACACGGAGGCGCAAGGTTTTTAACGTTGTGTTTGTTCTGTTCATTCACTCAGTCGACAAAGTTGACGAGGGGCCCAGAGAGGACCCTCTGGCCCGCACCGGCGTTCCTTTCGGGGGCATGGTGAACGACCTGAAGCGCCGGTACCGCCACTACATCAGCGACTACACCGACGCCCTGAACCCCCAGGTTCTGGCCGCCGTCATTTTCATCTACTTCGCCGCCCTGTCCCCTGCCATCACCTTTGGGGGACTTCTGTGTGAGTAGAAGATTCCATGGAGGCGTGAGAATGGTGTCTCACATGCGCCTCCCTGCCACTGGGTCGGAACAATGGAGCAAAAAGAGCCACAGGAGCCGCTGTGCTCCAGTACAGTACATCACCACCACTTTATTAGAATAGAATGGAATAGAATAGACTTTATTGTCATTATGCTTGCGTACAACGAGATTAGGGACTCGAACTTAAAGTGCTGGTAATAGAAAATAAGCATAAAATCACACAAGTAATAAAAAAGGAACTTAATATCACAATACTATACAATAGGATACTATACACACAAGTAATACAAAATAACAATCACAATTGCAGTGTCAGACAGTAGTGGGTAGATAATTGCACTTGTGAATATTGCACTTGAAGGGTAGAATATTGCACTTAGGAACATTGCACTTAATATTTTATACATTTTACTAATTACACCTTTAATAATAATAAAAATAACACCATTATTCATTATTCATATTAAATGTGCTGTAAGTGGTATTTTTGTTTGTTAGAATAAGTGGTATACATGTTAAAATGATAGCTCTGCACTGCGACTATCACCGATATAGATTGCCTGGTCAGTAACATGGATCTCCCAGTCCTTCCACTCTGCAAGTAAAGAGAAAATACATTTTCTGGTATCCCTTTCTCACTTTATCCAATCAAGAAAGAAAACTCCATACTGCAAAAATAAGAAATAAAAACTAGTTTTAATAAGTCAAATAATCTGCGGGTGCAGTAAGCAAATTTGGCAAGATTTCCTGAAATAAGTAAGAATCTAGTGTTCTCTCTCCTGATTGGATAAAGTGGGAGTGGGATACCGGAAAAGTTATTTCTGTTTACTGCAGAGCAGAAAGACTGGGGGACCCATGTTACTGACCAAACACTCTATCAGCGATGGCTGTTGGAATGTAGAGCTATTCAACACTTATTTTAACAAAGGAATACCACTTACAGCACCTTCAAATACAAATAAACAATGTTTCAGCCATGGTTCATCGGGTCTTATCAGGTCTGACGGCGCTCTGTGGCAGAAATATTGTCTATTTGAGTTTGAAGTGGTGATATATGGGAGCACAGTTGTTGCAGGTCCTATCAGTGTCTCTCTCTTTTTCTTTTCTTTTTAGATAGAGCCATAGAGATGTATCTGCTGCAGTGATGCCAGTAACTAGTTACTAAGTAACTAGTTACTCTAATCTGATTACTTTTTTCAGTAAATAGTCATCTAACTTGTTACTTTTTACAAGCCAGTAATCTGATTACAGTTACTTTTCCAAGTGGCTGTGCGTTACTATTTAGTTACTACCTCATAATGCTGATGATAAGAGAGCCAGGGGTACAGTCAGCTAGACCGGAGATGGGACGTGTGCTCGTGCACGCACGCACACAGCCACACACACATGAGAATAACAAACTATAATACCATGTTTTATATTACACAACGGTTTTACAATTTTATTTTTAATTAAAATTATATTATATACATTTTCTTATTTTATTTCGTTTGGGAACCACTGTCCTAGAGTGCCTGAGCAGTGGACAGCTGTGACCGTATATGGCCTGATGGCTGATGACGTCTCATGATGAACTGTCTGAGCAGCCAATCATGATTTATGACATTATGCACTTTCAATAAAGCATTATTAAAAAAAAAAAAAAAAACTGTTGTCATTCTTATGTTGTGACAGCAGCAGGGGACGACGACGACTTCGTAACCTAGTTACATAATCAAGTAATCAGTAAAGTAACTAGATTACTTTTTAAAGGGATAATCAGTAATCAGTAATCAGATTATTTTTTACAAGTAATCTGTGGCATCACTGCCATCTGTGGCATACAATCTGCTGGCTGTATGACGTCTGCAGCAGTTCAACGTGCTTTGATGTTACCCCTCACTGTGATGTCATTATGATGCTAATGTAACGTTTTCTTCTCTGCATCTTCTGTTTTCTGGCTCCAGCTGACAAGACGGAGAAGATGATGGGTGTGTCAGAGCTGATGGTCTCCACCTGTGTCCAAGGTATCATCTTCTGCCTCATCGCTGCTCAACCTGTTCTGGTGATCGGCTTCTCTGGACCACTGCTGGTGTTTGAAGAAGCTTTCTACGCAGTACGTACAAGATAGATATATGATTGATTGATTGATTGATTGATTGATTGATTGATTGATTGATTGATTGATTGATTGATTGAATGATAGGACAATAATAGGAAAATATCCCTAATATGCAGTGCCTCCTCGTTGTAATGCACTGAACCATACACACATTTGAACATGTTGACACAAAATGTACATGAAGACATGATATGAAATATCATTGAAGTATCCATATTGACTATATACTGTATATTGACTATGCTATTGTTGGGTAACTATTGTGTCCAGTCTAAAAACTCTACATAGCCATATAATGTGATAACATTGCCTTATCAGTATTTTATCTTTGATACTTAGTGTATTTGTCATATTAGAACCCTGATTTTAAACATTTAGCCTTTTCCCCCTCACATTTGCTTTTAGCTTAGCTGAAGATATCTAAACAATGCAACTCTACAAATAGGTCTTTATGTTCACATTAGTTTTGTTCTATGGAATGTGAACATTTTAACCGTCTGTAGTGTGGTAGTGAAAGGGTTAAAGCTTCATATCTTAATACCAAACTACTCTGAACGTGGACGGTATCTTATAACTCCAAGCTGATGATTTTATTCTTCCACACTCTAGTTCTGCAAGAGCCAGGGCATTGAGTACATCGTGGGCCGTATCTGGGTGGGGATGTGGCTGATAGTGATCGTGATCATCATTGTGGCCATGGAGGGCAGCTTCCTGGTCCGATTCATCTCACGCTTCACCCAAGAGATCTTCTCCATCCTCATCTCTCTCATCTTCATCTATGAGACCTTCAGCAAACTCATCAAGGTTCCTCCACCTCAAATAATCCTCCCATTAATTTCATACTCCTCCTGGATCTGACGCCATTGACCATATTTACACGGTGGCCATTTTGCTATTATGTCATGCTCAGGGTGGGATTCCCCTGGAAATTAATCCAGAGGAACCCCAACCTGAGCATGACATAAGAGCAAAATGGTCACCGTGTAAATATGGTAAATTATTCCATCATCCACAGCTTTTAAAATAAAATTTGTATTCTAAAGACACACTTCTTCAATATCTGAAATGGAGAAGAAGAAAATACTACTAACCCTCGTACTGTCTTTTACTAGTATGCACTCTGCTACTAAGGAATCCACCTTGCCTACTGTATATTACTACCTAGTGCTGTCTATACTACTAGGCACTCAAGACTGTAGCATCCAAGTTTGACACTGTTTGACGATGTACCCTTAGCTGCTAGAGTTGTACCCTTCCTAGTACTGACTTGTTGTACAGAACTTGTAAGTCACTTTGGATAAAAGTGCCAGCTAAATGACTAAATGTAAATGTAAAGTAGATTTCCTAATTTGGAATCTTTATTTTCTTCACTTTCCTTTTCCTCTCCCCCCTCTCTCTCTCTCTCTCTCTCTCTCTCTCTCTCTCTCTCTCTCTCTCTCTCTCTCTCTCTCTCTCTCTCTCTCTCTCTCTCTCTCTCTCTCTCTCTCTCTCTCTCTCTCTCTCTCTCTCTCTCTCTCTCTCTCTCTCTCTCTCTCTCTCTCTCTCTCTCTCTCTCTCTCTCTCTCTCTCTCTCCTTGCCTTTATTCTGCTATGTCTCTCTCTCTCTCTTCTTCTTTTGCTCAGATCTTCCAAGCCCACCCTCTGCTTCTGAACTATGACCATCTGAACGACACTATTGATAATCCCTTCCACCCAATCATCAAAGAGCACATGGAGATCCATTCAGACGGCAATGTGACTATTAAAGAGATGGAGATTGATAGACCCTACCCCAACACTGCCCTGCTGTCCATGTGCCTTATGTTCGGCTGTTTCTTCATCGCCTACTTCCTACGTACATTCAAGAGTGGTCACTTCTTACCTGGCCCGGTAAGACCCATACCTATGTCACTAACTCATTCATTCATTCATTCATTCATTCATTCATTCATTCATTCATTCATTCATTCATTCATTCATTCATTCATTCATTCATTCATTCATACATTCATTCATTCATTTAGTCACTCACTGATGAATGGCCACTAGTGGTGGCTCACAGGAATGGCACTTTGTGTAAAACCGGTTCAATCTATGTGAGAATGATTCGCATCTATGACACTGTCTGTTTCAATGCTGATTTATTTTGTACATAATCTCACACGTCCAAAAACTCTAAGCAGTTGTGCGCACATTAATTTAGTGTCACAGTTATTGAGAGCAAAGGAGTTTGAATATGGCCATCAGTGATGTCACTGGGACATTGCATCCTTGTGTTGTGTAAATTATAGCTCAATGAAATGATAAGGTAGCAGTCCCTATAAGACGAGGTATGTATTTTGTATCTACATCATTTGATGGAGCTGTAATTAACACAAGCATTATTTGTATTTGTAGTGTGGTGTTGGTAAAACCCTGCACCTACAGTATTATTATTGTCCTTCTTTCTGAAGCTTCTCTTACCTCCTACTGTCTCAATACCCGATTGAGGATAAAACATAAATAGAGATACTTCCTTAAAAACCTGTAGGCCTATTGATGTGTTGTGCATAGCGAAGTCTGAATAAGTCATTGCCAATATCATAATTATGCTGACTGGCTTTCCCCTTTTAAAGGTAGAATCTGTAATGCCATCAAACAACGACCTTGAGGCAAAAGAGCCTCGGATGAGTTAGCTTCTTTTTCTTTTTGGTCTGATGTGTGGGTTGGAGTTTAGTAATAGATTATTTATGATTCTGCAGACGTCTCTTGGCAGAGCCTGAGGTGTGGTCCATGCAATAGCAAACCCCTCCCTTATCCCCACTCAATTCCAATCGACACATAAGACCAAAACAAAAACATTTTGAACAAAGTGCAACACCATTACAAATTCTGCCTTTAAATAGTATTAGACATTATTTGAGTACTTTGCATAAAACACTTTAAAAAGGAATCCCACAAATAATTGTTTGTGTCTGTGTCCATTTCCTCTGATCTCTGTTTTACTAGATCCGTCACTTGATTGGAGACTTCGGCGTGCCCATCGCTATCTTCTTCATGATCGCTATAGATATTGTGATTGAGGATGCCTACACTCAGGTAAGGGGTTTGTAGAAAATGTTTGTCTCTATTGGTAGTGTATTTATGTGGGCAGTACGTGTTATTTGGTAAAAGAAAACGCCATATAACATTAGAGTTACAAAATCTTTTAAATTTTTGAGCACTTTTAATGACAGAGCACTCCACGGTCCACACCCACACACACCTGCTAGCCCACCTGATGGCGGGGTGCAGGAGAGGTCCCGGCCCCTGCGTAAACCGCGGTAGTGGACGGAGCGTGCTCGTTCTGGATGGTGTTAACCACAGTAGAGTTAAGACGCATCCCCTCCAGATTCACCCATTCAGCAGCCAAGCCATTAGAGGCTGCTCCAGAACAGGAGTCAGAAACAGTGTTCCGCGTGCCTGAGAGAGGGCCCGCGGTGACCACGGAACAGGCCACGGCGGGGCCACCAAGAGCTAAATCAGGGCCGGGAACCACACAGCTGTTCCCCGGTCCGGCGCGACCAGGATCAAAGTCCTGCGCTCCTGACATACCCGCTCCAACAGCTGAGCTATCAGGTGTATGGGGGGGAACGCGTACAGAATCCCGGGTGGCCACGGATACATCGAGAAGGCATCCACTCCCAGAGAGGGGTTGTCCTTCCGACTGACCGAGAACCACAGAGGGCACTGGTAGGACTGACTGCTTGCAAACAGGTCCACTGCGGCCTCCCCAAATCGGTCCCAGACCTGTCTGACTATGTCTGGACGTAGTCCCCACTCGTCTGGGTGGGGACCGCCCCACGACATCACGTCTGCACCCACATTCTCCCTGCCGGGGATGTGGAGAGCCCTCAGGCTGCGCAGATTGAGAGATGTCCATAGCCAGAGTTCGACCGCCGCCCGGTGGAGACAGGGGGAGCGTACTCCTCCGTGTCTGTTGATATACGACGCCGACGTCATGCTGTCCGTCCTGATCAGAACATGCTCGCCCACCACACGATGGCCGAGCTTTTTGAGGACTAGAAGCACTGCCTTCAATTCCAACACATTGATATGTAGTGCAGACCAGGCAGCATGGTCTTGCCAGCTGCCCCCTACTGCGTCGGTCCGACACGTCCCCCCCATCTCGTGAGGGAGGCGTCGGTGAAGACCGTGACGTGTGATAGTCTGCTGCCCATGGGGACCCCGCTGGTGAGGGCCCCAGGCTCCCCCCAGTGGGCGAGGTCCCCCAGTACTGACATGGAACCTTCAGCTGCTTCCACTTGCCTCTCACAGGGTCTATTTTCATACTGAAAAACCACCTCTGTATCCTCCTCATGAAGAGGAGGCCAAGAGGGACCACAGTTTGAGCAGATGCCATCATACCGAGCAGGCGCATCACAGACAGCGCCGTAACCATCCTGCCAGGACGGAACCTCCCGAGCGCGGCGAGAATATCCTCTCGCCGCCGCTCTGAGAGGGTTGCCCTCATAGACCTTGAGCTTAGAATTAAGCCCAAGTACTCCACCTGTTGACTGGGAAGAGGGGTACTCTTCTTCCAGTTCACAGCAAAGCCCAGGCTGGTGAGGAATTCCACCACCTGCCTGGTATGAGACCTGGCGATCTCCTCTCACCGGCTGAGGACCAGAATGTCATCTAGGTAGAATAAAATTCGTATCCCCTGACGACGCAGAGGTCCCAGCGCGGTCTCCACGCACTTGGTGAAGGTGCGAGGAGCCAGAGAGTAGCCGAACGGTAGCCTCTGGTACTCGTACGCTATGCCCTGAAACAGGAAGCGTAGGTATTTCCTGTGAGGAGGGAAGATCGGGATGTGAAAATACGCATCCTTTAGGTCTATGGAGGTGAACCAGTCTCCCACTCTGACAGCGCATAACAGGTGTTTGACGTTCAACATTCGGAACCTTCTCGCCACAATTAACCGATTGAACGCGGACAGATCCAGTATGTGTCTGACACCCCCTGATTTCTTGGGCACCAGAAAATATCGGGAGTAAACGCCACTCATCGCGTCCTCCCATGGGACCACGGCGATGGCCTGCTTCGCCAACAGAGAACAGATCTCGTTGGCCAGAGCTGTCACTGCCACGGACTCTGACAATAGAGTCTGTATCAAACACAAGCCCCACCCTCAGCGTTCTCTCCATCCACACCGACATATGGCACTTCTGTAGCCATACGTGGTAAAAATCCCAAAGCGCCCCCCGCTGCCAACTGGCGCTGGTCCGCTAAGAATCGTAGATAGGTGGCCCGGTCCCTCCCGCTGTGCATTGCAAACCCCGGTTTCGCCAACCGCACGAGCAAGGTATCTCGCAGAGTCGGGATTTCGCACCCTGACTCTACCAACGAGGCAATTGCATCCAAGGGGGGACCCAGACAGAAAGGGGCGGTCTGACACGGGGGGAGCGACAGTCAACACTCCTGGTGAATGAGGTAGTTCCCCCGCTGAGCATTGCACAGAAATTAACTTGCTGAGGATGGCCTGCTCTGTGGCTGGACATGCATGGTGTGTGGTCCTCACGCTGCCCGATAGGGTGGGTCTCTACACACCGTAGCCCTGTAGTGATATTACTACCACAACAAATTACGTGTGCCTGACTCACTACCGCTGCTAGGATTGGAAGTCCGGACGGGGGAGGCACTAACGTAATACCTGGCCTGGCGAGGGCGGGGCTGGGGGAACCCACGCTGCGACTTCCTGGGCCTAGGGTTCCCACTCTGACAAAAAAATTTAGATACAGGGATCCCTGCTCCGTCGTCACATACAACACCAGGCTCACCAAACGGACACGCAGGACGTGTGGTGTGGGAGCCTCCTGACAGTACAGCATTCTCATAGACAGACCCAGGCCTAGCTAGCAGCTGGATGTCAGCCCCTGTCTTCATGAGAAGCGATATGTGGGGCCGCTTGCGCTTCACTGGAAGAACGCGGCCCACAGCCAGAGGGGACACAACAGAGCCCTGAATCCCGTAGTGTAGCGGGGGGGAATGAACGGAGAGCGTGCTAGACACAGCTAGATGGCGACGGTTACTCCTCGCGGAGGCGTGCCCATCTAATTCAGCCAATCCCTCGGCCGAAGCTGTCGGCACCGTGATAGCCTGTTCTCTTTGTTTCCAGGTTATCTCAAGTGGGGGACACATGGCCACTGGTCGGGGGTCTCGCAGCAGCCGCTGGCGAGACCGTGCTCTCACCTCTGACTGCACAGTGTGGGGCGGCGTGGAGCCCTGGTCAAAAGCCGCCCGCGCCTCCGTCGACAAACCAAAAAGTCCATCCACGGAGAGGGGGGCCCTGAGGAGGAGAATTCTCCTCTCCTCCTCCAGGGGAGACTGCTCCAACCACAGATGTCTGTGAATAAGAGTCGACAGCATCCTAGCCCCCCCTGCGGTTATAGCTTGCGGCTGGGTCAAAAGCTGAATAACCTCAAAACCCCATGCAATGGTTTTGACGTCGCCTGGCCCTAAGACCCCATTACCCGACACCATTTCCGACAGAAAAGCAGCCAATTGAGCAATGTTATTAGTCGCTGCTACATTCTGTACTGCGGCGATATAAGCCTCGTCAGCCCACTCAGCCACCTGCCGGGCCGACTCGCCCCTTGGCGTCGGCTTCCGGGCGGGATACCGCTCTACCATGTCAGGGCAAAGGACCGATGCCACCTGCCTCAGCCAAACCCGCAACATTAGACACCGTTTGACCTTCAGTAATGTAATGGTTAAGCAGGGGTTAAAACTGGATACAATCCCGGCGGTACACATGGAAGCGGCGTCCCGAAGGCATTAGAATTAGCAGTAGCTGCGCGCGCCATGATAATTGGAAAAACATTTAACAACGTTTCATGTTGACCATATTCATCCAAATACACAGCCCCCCGCGCTATCACACCGCCCGGTCGTCTCACGGGACAACGAGCAGTAGTGAAAACGCTAGTACTATGAATTGCCGATGACGGCCCTACCTGTGCGCGGCGTGGCTCGACCGCCGACCGCCGTGCGAAGTCCGTCGGTCCACTGTCAGGAACCGAGGCAGTATAGGGTCGCCGTTCCGTCTGGACGCGCCGATGAGGATCCGGGGGCTGGGGAAACTCTGGCTAAAGTCCAACATTTTTCAATTTCTCCCTTCGCTTCATAATAACGTTCCACTGGTTGCACGTGCATATGAACAATCTCACGCTTGGAAAAAGAGAAGGAAGATAAGATAAGATATTCCTTTATTAATCCCCTTGGGGAAATTCCAGTGACACACACATACAGCTCATCGTCTCATTAATAACAACATATCACAATCATTACATTTTTACAGTAACAACGGCACAACATAAATTCACACAAACATGTACATTTGTTGACACATGTCATCTAAGGGTGTAAGCGTGACCACTTCCTGTGTTTTGTAGGAACACGCTGTAGTCAACTTTTTCACATGCACAATATGTGCATGAAGATGATATCTCAATATGGCAGAGCGAGACACGATGTCAGATGTAATATAACTGTAACTTCCTCTACTGCAATTATGACAGCACACGTTCTTGATATTACTGATTGGATTTATTTCAATCCGAACCGAACCGATTTTAATCCGAACCGTGAGAACTGTGAACACATACATGAAATACAATAAATCACAGATCAAACCATAACAACATACATCCATATTATCTCTACTTGTCTCGGAGTTTGCAATGTTGTTAACCCAATGAACTTAACCTACAAGCACATTACGGCCGTCAATCATTGATGCTTATGTAGCAGGGTGGATTATCCCTGCTTTGTGGGAACGGTTGCTGGCAGTCACAAGATAGCTGGACGCAGCAGAGCTCCGTCTGACTGCACCCTCGTCTTTGGGCCTGGAGCGTCAAACTGGGGCCTGGTAGTGGGAGTGAGTGGGGCCCGGGATTTACCAACCTGGTTTGGTACTCTGGTCTTCCTCGCCTCTCCGGGGCGGTCAGCAGTACTCCCCAACTCGCTCTCACTTCCCTGAATACCTCCGTTAACCCTCCCACACCTAGTGACTGATATGCATAGATAGATTTGTTCCTCCCGCAAGCAGTACCCTCCCTCGACGACCACTAGAGACCTTAATGACTGGAAGGAGAAAGAGTTAAATAATAATAATATTACCTGCATCAAAAAGGGTTAGGGTTAGACACAATAATGGACAAGCACACACACAATTCCCGTCTTAGTTCGTTTAGTGTTACTTATACTGGGCAGTGACAAGTATTACTGGCAGTGAGTCAAATGGCATATACTATCATTATTCCTAATTACTAATAATTATAATAATAACATATATAACACTTATACAATAATACCTTCCTCTAAGGCTTTACATATTACGGCAGCATTAATGTACCCCAGGAAGAAACAGTTTTAACGAGACGGGAAATTAAGAGGCATGGACATACACGTTATTACACTCAAAATAAATGAAAAGGTGGGCCCACTCTACCTAACAAAAGTCCTAAACTAATGCCGGCATGTAATGTTTATGGGGTACCCCTATGAACTGTGGTTAGCAACATTAGCTTCACCCGTAGGCCGCATCACACGGTGTACTGTGCAATAAGATCCCGAGCACCAAAGCTCTAATGTACTCAACCAAGATGGAGGCCTCGCCACCACTGTCCGGGTAGCAAGATGGCGTCGAACGCTCTCGTCACGGGCGCTAGCAAGCGGGGCTGGAGCAGAGGGAGCAGTAGCGGGCTGAGAGCGCGTGCTGGGTGATGGCGACCTCTGCTGGTCGGGACGAACTCCCGTGCTGGGCTGAAGACAGCCGGTGCAGAGCAGATGTCGAACGCCGGCGAAGACTGGTTGTTGACGGCCGGCGCTGGGTCGACGCGCGACAATACTCTGGCCCTACCTTAACTGAAGCTACTCTGTGGGTCCCAGACAGCCCTCCTGCTATTCGGTTATACTGTTAACGCAACGTGGCTGGCTACAGCGCCTCGCGCCCGGTGTATACTGGAGTCAATATAGCCGTTAGCAGCATGCTAATACACCGCCCACACTGCTACTATAACTCGATAACGTTAGATGTTAGCCTCGTTAGCTTAGACGTTAGTCCTTGGGTTCGGTTTCTCTTACTCACACACTATCACGGATACTTCTAGGATAACCCGTCACTAGCAAGTATGTCTCATCACCCGTTGCTCGCTCCGGCGGGGCTCTCTGGCTTCACTTCTTTAACGGGGCTATTCCAAAGCACCTCCCGTTGTAGCTGCGACCGTTCACTGCTACATCCAACGCCGAAGAGAGCTTCCGGTTCCCTTCACCTCCAGGTGATTCCCTCTTCCTCGTTGCTTGCTTCTCTCTCTCGTGCGCTCCGCCTGCCACCTGCCGCCCCCTGCTGGAACCGCCACCTAGCCCCACAGGAAGAGAACTGGATGGATTGAATATGATTCAGCGTACTGTTTATAATCCATATTCCAGCTGGTGAGAGAAGGAGAAACTTGCGTCATTGTTCGAGAGAATATCAATGGAAACTAGTCAACATGTCTTTGTGCACAAAGGGGAGATAAAAGGCAAGTCAGCACTTCTGAATAATAGTTGAATATTCAGGGTGCTACACTTAGCAAGCCTTTAGCTAGCACCCGAGCTACATGGCCGGGGCCTACACATACGACACACCTTTACGACCCCAAACGTACCTTATTGGCTGCATGCAATACGAGAGGAAATTAGGGACTCTTGTGACTTCTTGTGGCTGCTACCCAAAGGACTGTTTGTGCAGCAGCCTCCACTTATAATGCGGGATGGGAGCGGTTCTAGAATGTTCAGCTATGACATCATCACGAATTACGAACGTTCCAGAATGTTGATGACAGAGCTAATGTTCTAGCCGGTTCTACTATGACATCATACTTAAACTTAAACTTGAACACGGAGGCAGTTACAATAACAACATGTTAACCATAATCAAGGAAAAATATCTAAGTCAGTAGCAATATTGTATAAATGTAAGGATATATTAAACTACAAAGCCTTGCACATCATTTACTGCTCACTTATACTTCCTTACATATCTTGATGACAGAACTAATGTTCTAGCCGGTTCTACTATGACATCATACTTAAACTTAAACTTGAACACGGAGGCAGTTACAATAACAACATGTTAACCTTAATCAAGGAAAAATATCTAAGTCAGTAGCAATATTGTATAAATGTAAGGATATATTAAACTACAAAGCCTTGCACATCATTTACTGCTCACTTATACTTCCTTACATATCTTACTGTGTGTGGGAGTATGGGGGTCGACATTTAAAAATACAGTAAATCCAATAGTCTTACTGCAAAAGCGGGCCATTCGGAACCTTTTCAAGGCTGGTTACTATGAGCACACAAATCCATTGTTTATAAAGTCTCATATTATGAAATTGAATGATTTGGTTTATTATAAAACTATGCAAATAATGTACGCTAAAGCAGTTACTCCCAGATGGGGTGCAAAGGTTTTTTTCAATACATGAAAGAAAATATGATTTGAGAAATATTTGTAAATTTAGGTGTATTTCTATTATTGGGGTTAACTTGTGGAACAATGCTGATATATAGTTAAGAATGAGTAATTCGCTTTTGGTTTTTAAGAAAATGGTTTGTAAAGCTATTTTTGAAAACTACAAGGGTGAATAATACTGTTTTTTTTATATTTTCTTTTAGAATACTGTTTTGGAGTCTTAATTTTTGTTAAGAATATAGGACAAGCATATATAAGCATTATGCTTCAGTCTGTACCTTTTCAGTCACTGTAAAATCATATATTGTTAAATGATGGTGTATATTGTATTGTGTGAGATGATGACTGAATAAACTACTACTACTACTACTGCATGGGTTTCCACCGCCAGCACACCTGGTCCAGCTAATTAATACCTCATTAAGTATGTTAATAATCATATTAACAGCTATTTTATTTTTGTCTATATCTTTAAAGACTGGTTGTACCAAACCATGTCAGAAATGTTAATCCACAGCAGTACAGAACCAAAGATCCTGCAGTGTGTGGGTAGACTTTATGTTTGTTGTTAACCGAAATGTTGTCCACCCTTGAGATAATATACAGTAAATAAACACAGTTTATGTACACACACTGTATATACATTTATATATATATATATATATATATATATATATATATATATATATATATATATATATATATATATATATATATATATATATATATATATATATATATATATATATATATATATATATATATATATATATATACCTACTCATATTAGTTAAACCACTGGCTAGTATGGTTTATTACCATAGTGTATTCATTCTCATACCACTGTATATATAATAATACTGTGCACACATTATTTTTGCATATTTACTCGTGTATATACTCCACATATTCACATGTTATACTGTATACTGCTATGCACATTGCTGCTACTTTGTACTCCGGTTAGATGCCAACTTAATTTCATTGTACTCTGTAATTGTACTTGTGCAATGACAATACATTTAATCTAATCTAATCTAATCCAATCTAATCTAATTGATGCCGTACAGAAACTGGTAGTGCCGAAGGGTATTGAAGTGACCAATCCCGCGGTCAGAGGTTGGTTCATCAACCCCATGGGAGAACATAAGGACTTCCCCATCTGGATGATGGGAGCCTGTTGTGTCCCGGCAGTGCTGGTCTTCATCCTCATCTTCCTCGAGTCCCAGATCACTACGTAGGTGACATCTAATAACGTCACCATGAGTCCATGACAAATAAATTAACCAACCATTTTTGCTAACTCTTTGCTAACTATTACTTGTTATTATTAATATTGTAATAAAATAGTAATAAACTGTATGTTTATTGTGTAATGTTATATATGTAATGTTCAAAACAAAGGTGTAACATCCCTACCTTGCGTGTTGTTACTTGTAACACTGACCCCTGCCTGTCTCTGTGGAACTCCAGGCTGATTGTGAGCAAGCCTGAGAGGAAGATGGTGAAGGGTTCTGGCTTCCATATGGACCTCCTCATCCTCGTCATCATGGGGGGTATAGCCTCTATCTTCGGGGTGCCCTGGCTGAGTGCTGCCACCGTGCGTTCCGTCACCCACGCCAACTCCCTCACCGTCATGAGCAAGGGCCCGAAGCCAGAGATCGAGAAGGTGATTGAGCAGAGGATCAGTGGCATGCTGGTGGCCGTCATGGTCGGTAAGTGCCTCAGACTGCTGTGAGACGTTTTTATTTTATTTTAAACCTTTATTTACTCTCGGAAAAGAGAGTAAATGTCACTATATGTCTTGTGTATGTATGTGACGATTAAACCTCTTGAATCTTGAAAGGGACATTGAAGTTTTACCCTCATTTGCAATGCTGTCAAGATTACAAGCGCAAACTGTTCAGAATACATGTAAAAGGGATGAAATACATTTGCAAAAATAGGACAAAACACAGGTGTAAAGGGAAGAAGAGAGATCAAATAAATAAAATTACAAATTTGTAGGGAGGTTTGTGATCATGTTCTTAAATTGTCCATGGGATAGTGGGGGTATTGATTTTGAAAGTGAGTTGAAGATCATTCCAGGAAGCTGGTGCATCAACACAAAAGGCAGACGTACCAAATTCAGATTAAACTTGCGGGACCTTAAGTGTAAACCAATCATTTAAGCGGGTCAGATAAGGTCCATAATTCCAATCTAGCATCATTGTGATATATGGTGGCAATTTTTCATCAATGGCCTTAAAGAAACATGACCACTTACCGTCTTCTCCAGAGTCAGACAAGACTCTGATTTGATAGATACAAATGTCCTCTCTGCATGTTCAGTAGAAAGCTATCTGGCTGTAAGATAGCCTAGTTTAGCACAAATGAATGAAAACGGATACGGACCACTAGCCTATCTTAAAACTCAGGGAAATGTGTTTTTGGCCAACAGCTAGGCTAGTTGGCAGCCGGATAGCCTTCTACTGAACACACAGAGAGGAAATAAGTATCTATTTTCTTGTCTGACTCTGGAGAAGACGTTAAGAGCATTTCCCATAATGTTGGCGTGTCCCTTTAAAGATAAACAGATGCTTATTTCACGTCTCTATCATACAAGATGTAATGATGAGTGCCGTAATTATCAGCAGTAATGAATCTAACAGCAGAGTGATAGACTAGGGGTAAAAGGGGCAGCATTTCTATAAATGACATCACCATAATCCAAACGTGACAAAGACTGCTTCAACAATCCTCTTTCTGCTAATCAAAGGGAAGCTGGGTGACAGAATGTTGTCCTGGCGAAAGTTACAATCCACTCCCTCTGTGATGAATTGAAAATGGGGGACCCTGATGTAAACAAGACGAAAGTCTTTCTCTGGTCTGCATCCCCTTAACAATTGCGTGTATTGAGCTGTACTGTATTGTACCCATTCTGCAATCTATTAATAAAATGTTCAATCAATCAATCTGTTAATTGTTCATTAAATATTCGACTTCCAGGTGTGTCTATTTTCATGGAACCTCTACTGAAGATGATTCCCATGACAGCCTTGTTTGGAATCTTCCTCTACATGGGTATCACCTCCCTCAGCGGCATCCAGATGTGGGACAGGATACTTCTGCTGTTCGTACCAAAGAAACACCATCCCAACATGGCCTTCGCCACCAGGGTACGACAAACACACAGACGCACTTAACTACAGTCATGAATAAATAAGGTTACACAGCAGACCCTCGCATCCTGGGATGATGTTTCACTCACAAGCACATCAAACATTTCAAACCTATTTTTGATAATGCAGTACAAATTTCACTTCACCGCAAGCTTTTATGACATAACTGTGCACCCAGGCCTAGTTAGAAAACATTTATTTTTAAATACAAACCAATGTACCTGTAAGTGATCAAGAGACGCCAGACGGTGTAGATATAATGCTGTTATAAATTTAAGAATTAGTCATTCACTATTGGTTTAAAAAAATAAAATGTGTATAGCTGTTTTTGAAGGTTACAAATGTGAATACTTTTTTGTCTGTTTTGGAGGCTTAATTTGATAAGAATATAGGATAGGTGTTGTGAAGGGCCAGATTAAACCGAATATATATATTTATTTATATATATATATTTAATTGTATTTGTATATTCTCTAATATTCCCTGATATCCCTTGTATATTCCTTGTACAATATGCATTGAATATCCATTCTAGCCTACTGAACATCCCATAATAGTCTCCATTCTACTATTGGTCGAGACCTTGGTGCCAGGCTGCCATACCCCCCAGACCCAGTTCAAACGTACCGCTCAACATGTACGAACAAGTCCTAGTTCCGCGTAGGAATCTGGCTACCGCACCACTAATGGTACTATTTGTTCATAGTGCGTATATATACTGCGCTACTAAAGTAGGACTTTCTTTTTAGTCCAGTTTCTTACCCTCCAATAGAGTGACAGACGTAAAGCCTCCCGCGACGCCACGTGTGGGAGTAAGGCCAAGTTCGGCCTACCATCGGTATTGAGACATCGTGTATATTAATATTTGAATAGTCATATTTGGCACTATATCGTCGAGTTGGACGTAGTCTATTAAGCTAATAATAGTCTATTCATATGTAGTGCTTCGTGCGGTGAGAATACTATCGTAGTCAGTACCCCCATCGTTTCGGGTAGAACTGGCTGCTTATCCAGGGTGGCCGACCCCATGTGAGGCTGCACCCGAGGAGCCCCAGAGCCGACGAGCGAGTGGACCTGCATACCGGATTATTCTACCGACGACAGCCCGCCTTCCCAGGCACGGATTATGCTTTGTATACAGTGATTATTCTATGGATAAAGACCAACACTGCCGTGTGTTGGAAAACCCCCCCCCGGAGAGGACGACAGGTGAGGAGACGCTCTACACGACGAGGTCGCTTCACGTCTCTCCATCGTGGACCGGAGGAAGCCGGCCCACAGAGAGTCCAACTGCTTTCATCTGTGGATCGAGGATCGCTGAGGCACCGAGCCGCACAACCGTGGGTTCTCCCAGGATACCCTCGGCCAGACGGATACAGCCAGACTCTACCCCCCCCCCCCCCCTCTCCAGTTGTCTTACAAGCGACCGGAATCCCCCCCTAGTGTATCCAGTTCTATAATCATTAAAGTATCATTGCTATTATTCCTTAAATATTCCAGGTTGTATATTTACCGCCTGCGCCACCAGAGATTGGACGTTCTCTATTGATATACCAACGAATACTCATTTGCCATAAAAGTGCATCCTATTTCAAATCATAAATGTAATTAAGTGATTGCTCTACATACCTTTTGCTATGTATTAATTATTATTAAACGCAGACTTTCGACTTGGTACATTTGTGTTGGATCGTTTCATCTACGTGGGAGTGTTTACCATAATTATTTATGCCTAGTACTGGGTGGCCAGAGTCTAAAGTACAAGAGGTAGTGGTAGTAAGTATCATATCTAACAATACAGTCAGGGAATTGTACCCCTCAGTTACAATTGGTCCTTCGAGCCGGATGGTAATTAGTGTAATATTAATATAGTGTTATTAATATTGAAATGGCCTATGATGAACACTCCACGAAACGATCCTCCTAACCAACGCCCGCAGCGCGAACGACGGCTCCCTCAGTACTTAGAGGCTTACGCTGTCAGTCAACAACCTAGTCTTCTACTAACAGTAAACGCGGTAAAACTAGAAAGTAAAAGTATGTCTAACCCCAACGCCCAGACTACCCCGACCATAGAGGCCCCTACGGGTTCTAATGTAACTGACCAAGCTCACGGTGGGGACCAGTGGGAACCAGACATGACTTCACACCCCGCCAGTACTGAAGAAGTAGTCCCCGATGAGTCCCGGGAGGAATACAACGCTACCGAGAGAGAACTCGGCACGGAAGAAGACGGGGAGAGCACCGTGGAGATAGAGCTCCAAGGCTCCGCAAGGAGTACCCCGAGGGAAGGCTCCCCTATACAACCGCCTTCTCCCAGCGAGGCAGAGAGGACCCTACAGCAGGCCTTCCTCATCAGCCTGAACGCCGCTGCTGAACGCGACCGACTGCAGATCCAGCAGCGGAGCGAAGAAGAGCATATACGTCTAGAAATAAGACGCATTCAGATGGAAGAGAATGTGGCCCGAGACCGAGCAGACAGCCAGCGAGCAGCTGCTGGTGCTCTACGGGACGCAGAGCGCGACAGACAGCAAGCGCAACTAATAGAACAGCTGATCAGACGGACAACACCCTCTCCCTCCGCCAGAGGCTCCAGGAACTCGTCTAGACACACCTCCAGGGCGGCATCCCCTAGCCGAGTAAACAACCCTGAACTTGACCAACAGACGAGGTCTATACCCCCCACAGACCACCTCCCCCCACCGGTCCAAGCGAGACCTAGCAACCGGGAAGGAGCAGCATATCCTGTGGAGAGGCTAAACCAGAGACTACAAGCACTGGATGACCTAACTGAAGACGAAGAGGAAGAGGAGGAGAACCACGCCCGACGACAGCACAGTACTCTACCGGAATAAATACGCCATCCTACTGAAGCACTTAAAGGTACCCCGCGCACATAATATAGCGCTCGCCTACGCGACTTCCACCACCCCATACACAGCAGCGCTGGTAGCATTGGACCAGAGGTATGGGCGCATATGGGATTACGTGATCCAGGAGATCCGACACATCGACCGCTTACCCCCAGCAACAGACAATCGAGCACTGGACGACCTGTCCATCAGAGTGCAGTCCCTGGTAGGGATGTTGGGAGCGCAGAGAGAGAAGGGGAGGCATGAACTTTACGCCAACTCAAATGTGGAAAGGATCTTGGAGAAGCTGCCGCCCGCTCGACAGGAGCGTTTTAGGCGGCAGAGAGACCACCGAGACCCGAATGGCCCCGAACCGAACCTCCTCGATCTAGCAGACTTCCTGGCGCGAGAAGTCAGCAGCCTACGGCTAGATACATTCGGACGGAGCACCCCTGGCTCCAGAGAAGGAACCAGACGACTAAATGATGGAAGAAGATCGGTGACTGTGATGCACCAATCGGAGTCAGTATCGAGCAGCAGGAGCCACAGTACCCCCTCCAGAACGGAGAAGTGGAAGATAGTGTGCCCCTACTGTGAGAAAGAACACTGGCTAGCGCAATGTGACTCCTTCCCCAAGCTGAACGCGGAGGAAGCAAGTCAATGGATAAAGTCCAACAAGCGCTGTTTTCGCTGTGCGCGCTCACACATGGCAGCCGAATGCCGCTTAAAGAAAAGGTGCACCAAGTGCGATGGAGCCCATCTGGACATACTTCACGACAGTAACAGACGGCGCCCTTCACCCGCACCATCCAGCAGCAAAGCGAGCGTCATGTACATCGATCCCGCCAGCAGCAGTGGAGCCCGAGTACTCCTAAAAGTAGTGCGTGTGACACTAAGCTACCAGAATAAAGTCCTGGACACTTACGCCGTCCTCGATGACGGGTCAGAGAAGACCCTTCTGCTCGCCTCCGCTGCGGCCCAGCTAGGGCTGCGGGGAAGCGAAACCCAAATGACAATTCGGACAATAAGACGAGATTTGAAGACGATAAAGGGCGAGAATGTCTCATTCTCTATCGCAGCAAGCGGCCAGCCTGAGCGACGGTACCAGATTACAGACGCTTTCACCAGCCAAGAAATAGGACTGTCGCGGTACACATACCCCGTCGCCAAGCTGATGGAGAAATATGCACATCTGCGCAAGTTACCGATCCCGCTCATAGACAATGCTATGCCGACCCTGTTGATAGGCTCCGACCATGCAGACCTCATTGTCCCGATAGACCGGGTTCATACCGGACCCCGAGGCTGTCCTGCAGCAGTCGAGACCCGTTTGGGATGGACTCTCCAAGGCCCGCTCGCCAAATCTCTCAACCGAAGTACAGCCACTAGATGTCTCCACTCCCGAGTCACAGAGGGAGAAACCGCACTCCTGCAACACGTAGAGCGGCTATGGACCTTGGAACAAATGCCCTTTAAGAACGGAAAGAAAGACATTCGCTCTAAAGATGACATTTACGCCATTCACCTCCTCGAGACAGGGACCAAGAGAGTCCCGGTCAACGGCGTGTTGAGATACGCCACGCCACTCCTGCGGCGAGAAGGAATGCCTACTTTCCACGCCAAGACAGACGCCACAGAACGGTACCTGCTGAACACGGAGCGGCGCTTAGCCAAGAACCCCGCCCAAGAGAGTGTATACCGCGCTGAGATTGAGCTCATCACAGCGGGACACGTCACAAAGATGGACATTAAAGAGGCTGACCAGACCACTGAATCGTGGTACGTGCCTCACCACAAGGTCCATCACAACGGTAAAGACCGCATAGTATGCGGTCTTGCATCCACCTGGAGAGAGTGGGAGATGGAGCTCCACTCACTCCCAGGCGTTAATATGCGCCGAAGCTACTTCCCACCCACGGTGAGGCCAGAGACATGTAAAATGGACTTACACGTCTTCAGTGACGCCTCAGAGGTCGCATACGGATCAGTAGCCTACTTGCGGGCCCAAGAAGAGGGGGGAGAGATCTACACAGCATTTGTCCTCGCCCGCTCGAGAATAGCCCCACGCAAGCAACAATCTATCCCACGTCTAGAGCTCTGCGCAGCCCTAGCCGGAGCGCACCTAGCCACGCTCATCCAACGTGAGCTCACCATACCGGTGTCTAGAACAATCCTGTGGTCAGATTCCACGACAGTACTCGCCTGGATCAAATCGGACTCATGCAAGTACAAAGTCTTCGTGGGAGTCAGAGTCACCGAGATTCAAGACTTAACCGAAGAGTTAACCGGAGAAACAGAGTGGCGCTACGTTGATACAAAACAGAACCCAGCTGACGTCATCACCCGGGGAATGCCCCTAGATGACCTCACCCGTCGCAATGTCTACAGTGACGGCCCAGCATTCCTAAAGCTCCCGGAAGGAGAGTGGCCCACGCCTATCCCGAGGGAAGCCAGTCAAGAGGAGGCTGAGAATAAGAAACCTATGTTCTGTGGATTGAGCACTGTTATCTCCGCAGACCCCAACATAGATGATTGCACTACCATAGAGAGTGCACAACAAAGGACATTCCTACTGCACTACCTACCGTCTCTACAGACCCGCCAGAAGTGGGTAAAGGAGAGAGACAATTTGACAGAAGGAACAGTCGTCATGATTATTGATCAATCACTGCCCAGAGCTATGTGGCCGGCCGGCCGCGTAAGCAAAGTGATCACCGGTGCCGACGGCAAGGTCCGAGCAGCTGAAGTGCTTGTCCAGGGTCGCACTTACACCCGTCCCGTGGCGAGGCTCATAGAACTGCCCCGACTCCCAGACACAATCGATGATGACCATGACCCTATAACCCTATGACTTTGTGAAGTTGACTGACCCCTACAGCAAACCCTTATGTGTAAATAGACAACGCGATTAATCTGTCTCTGCTTAACTGATTAGGTCTGGGACGGCAGCGATGGTGGCTGTTGTGAAGGGCCAGATTAAACCGAATATATATATTTATTTATATATATATATTTAATTGTATTTGTATATTCTCTAATATTCCCTGATATCCCTTGTATATTCCTTGTACAATATGCATTGAATATCCATTCTAGCCTACTGAACATCCCATAATAGTCTCCATTCTACTATTGGTCGAGACCTTGGTGCCAGGCTGCCATACCCCCCAGACCCAGTTCAAACGTACCGCTCAACATGTACGAACAAGTCCTAGTTCCACGTAGGAATCTGGCTACCGCACCACTAATGGTACTATTTGTTCATAGTGCGTATATATACTGCGCTACTAAAGTAGGACTTTCTTTTTAGTCCAGTTTCTTACCCTCCAATAGAGTGACAGACGTAAAGCCTCCCGCGACGCCACGTGTGGGAGTAAGGCCAAGTTCGGCCTACCATCGGTATTGAGACATCGTGTATATTAATATTTGAATAGTCATATTTGGCACTATATCGTCGAGTTGGACGTAGTCTATTAAGCTAATAATAGTCTATTCATATGTAGTGCTTCGTGCGGTGAGAATACTATCGTAGTCAGTACCCCCATCGTTTCGGGTAGAACTGGCTGCTTATCCAGGGTGGCCGACCCCATGTGAGGCTGCACCCGAGGAGCCCCAGAGCCGACGAGCGAGTGGACCTGCATACCGGATTATTCTACCGACGACAGCCCGCCTTCCCAGGCACGGATTATGCTTTGTATACAGTGATTATTCTATGGATAAAGACCAACACTGCCGTGTGTTGGAAAACCCCCCCCCGGAGAGGACGACAGGTGAGGAGACGCTCTACACGACGAGGTCGCTTCACGTCTCTCCATCGTGGACCGGAGGAAGCCGGCCCACAGAGAGTCCAACTGCTTTCATCTGTGGATCGAGGATCGCTGAGGCACCGAGCCGCACAACCGTGGGTTCTCCCAGGATACCCTCGGCCAGACGGATACAGCCAGACTCTACCCCCCCCCCCCCTCTCCAGTTGTCTTACAAGCGACCGGAATCCCCCCCTAGTGTATCCAGTTCTATAATCATTAAAGTATCATTGCTATTATTCCTTAAATATTCCAGGTTGTATATTTACCGCCTGCGCCACCAGAGATTGGACGTTCTCTATTGATATACCAACGAATACTCATTTGCCATAAAAGTGCATCCTATTTCAAATCATAAATGTAATTAAGTGATTGCTCTACATACCTTTTGCTATGTATTAATTATTATTAAACGCAGACTTTCGACTTGGTACATTTGTGTTGGATCGTTTCATCTACGTGGGAGTGTTTACCATAATTATTTATGCCTAGTACTGGGTGGCCAGAGTCTAAAGTACAAGAGGTAGTGGTAGTAAGTATCATATCTAACAATACAGTCAGGGAATTGTACCCCTCAGTTACAATAGGCATATATATATAAGGATTCAACGACGAGCTAGTCAAGATGAGAAGCACGTTCAGTCACAGACTCATACACCCCCGACACTCAACTTAACCGCCTCGGCCAGTCCTTCATACCAGCGGCCATCAGGCTCCACAACAGTGGGCAGGGACTGCTGCCAGACATCCAACTACAACTACTAGGAACCTAAAAAGGACTTAGAAACTTAAAATATTGTTTACACTGCTTGTTTTTACTACCTGTACATCCCATCCCCCTCCCCCATGCTGCTATGATGCATGAATTTCTCCAAGGGGATCAATAAAGGAATATCTTATCTTATCTTATTATGCTTCAGCCTCTACCTTTTCAATCACTGCCAAAATCAAAGACTGTTGACAGTCTGGAATGATTGTGCATAGTTGTAATGTGTGTGATGACTGAATAAAACTACTACTACTACTACTACTACTACTACTACTACTACTACTACTAGATAAATTAGTATATCAAATAATTAATTAATGTTGTGCATTCACTGTACTGCTTCCTCATCCCTCTGCTCACTCTCTCCTGTCCTCTGCCCCGTTTGCAGGTGCAGACGTACCGGATGCATCTCTTCACTCTGATTCAACTCGCGTGTCTGGGTGTTCTGTGGTTCGTCAAGATGAGCCCCTTCTCCCTGGCGCTGCCCTTCGTCCTCATCCTCACCATTCCTCTGCGCATGTTCATGACCGGCACGCTCTTCTCAAACTTGGAGATGAAATGTGTAAGTTTACCATCCAGTTACACTATTATACACTTGTGAATTTGTATTTGTATTATTGTATTCCTCCTGTGATGATGCCTGAATGCTTGTTATGTCGAGCAGACGTACTATGGATGCGAGTGTTTCTCAATTGTTAATGTTATGTTGTCTTGCAGCTGGACGCAGATGATGCCAATGTCAAGTTTGACGATGAAGAGGAGTTAGCATGAGTCCCCGCTGTTAGAAACAACAGCACATCATTATCACAGTCTTTTAATGCACAAGAATCGAATTAACTCAATGCTCTTTGTTCCAGTATGTACCTAATAAGGAATTTGTATGTAACACGTCTTAAACAAAAATCCTTACTTGTGGCCTAAGACGTGGCAATCAATACTTGTGAACATATCCTCATAAAACCCCTCTGGGTGGTCTCACAGCCACATTTCCCAATTAAAGGAGCTGAAAGTGGTATTTTTTTGTTAAAATAAGTTAGTTAAATAGTTCTACATTCCAACAGCCATCGCTGATATAGAGTGTTTGGTCAGTAACATGGGTCTCCCAGTCCCTCTGTTCTGCAGTCAACACAAAATACATTTGCTCGTATCCTGTTCCCACTTTATCCAAACAGGAGAGAGAACATATATATATATTTTTTTTATCTTGCCATGGCAATTTTGCTTATTGCACTGGCAGATTATTTTACTTGTTTCAAGCACATAATATTTGCTTTTTATTTCTTATTTTTGTCCGACCATTTTTGCAGTGTGGAGTTCTCTCTCCTGATTGGATGAAGTGGGAACGGGATACCAGACCATTTATTTTCTGTTTACTTACAGAAAATAGGAGGAACAGGGAGATGCATGTTACTGACCAAACAATCGATATCAGTGATGGCTGTTGGAGTGTAGAGCTAATATTTTACCACTTATTTTAGCAAAAAGAAAAATACTACTTACAGCACCTTTAAGTCTTGGGCTGTGTCAGTGTGCCATCACAGATTAAGGAGCAGGATATATTCCTCTCTTGTTTCTGACTGGGATAGTAATAAACATTGACTAAGTAAATACAGAAATTCAGTGTTCAGGTACAGTAGCTAGTGCTACATTACAAACGTATAGCTTGAAAATTACAACCAGTATTGTTACATTGTATGCCTACCTGTTTGAATGATGAAGGCCCTTCACTTAGCCTGACCTCAGACGCACTAATAATGCTACACAGAAAGTAAAGTGTAACCATTTTATTTTTAACGACATAGCTACATAATGTATTCGTGTGGGACTATCATATTAGCCTTTTTCCTAGATTTTTCTTACAATTTAAGTTATTTCCATTTGTTTTGTCATAGTTAATACGTTCGATTCATGCCTTTGTTGTAACCGATGATTGTATTTGTTGAGAGAAGCTTAGCATTTTATTGTTTTTTTGTCTTTGCAATTCAATATTGACATTCAGAATGTGTAAATATGAAGGTTAAATCAAAGTAGGCTTAATTATGTTTGAGTGAGATCTCCCCGCTCCTAGCCAAAGACCAAAAATAAATGTGTGTAATTGCTCTCATTGCTTAGTGAACCGGGATGAAAAGTAGTAGGTGGGTAGCTCTAATTATGGACTTGATGGGATTAATTGTATTCATATTAGGACAGGGAAGAATCAATGGAGATGTATGCCCATTTGTTTTACAGTACATATTGTCTGAGTGCTTGGATCACTGTACAACATGTTTTGACTTCAAATAAAATCCAAAAAAGTGTGATTCTTGTGAAGTTATTGACTTTTTCACTTTCAAAATAGCATCCTTTCACTTTATCCTGAGGGGAGAGGAGGGGGTTCGATTGCTGGACCATTGAGAAGCCTGCCACTCTGCTGTTATTTAACGAGGCCGAGTGCTCATTGGAAAGTCATTTGTTTTCGATGAATCCGGGTGACTGGATTGGACGGCTGGGTTACGCCCACAAACAGACGAGGTGGAGTTGAAAAGAAACGCATGAGGGCAAAATGAAGTTGTCAAACAGACGCATAGAATTTGCCAAAAGAGTATAGGCCAATGTGAAATGCACAGACTATATTATACCTATGAGGATTTTAATCCATAAATCGAAAACCGCCATTAAAGGAATGACACCATATTTCCCCCAAAAAATACCTTCATGACATTCATTTTAGAAGACACATTTATCTAATCCTACATGCGTTTGGATATAATCTAGAATATACTGCTCCACTAAAAATTAAATAAGGCACCGTGCGATTTAAACTTTATTATCAAAGCCTAAACAGACACACACAAAAAAAAGATATTGAAAAGATTCGCGGTAGATGCTACTCGGCATGGCGACCACCACGCCAGTCCTGGAAGTTGTGGGGAAAATAATCGCCTTCTCGCTGTGGCTCAAACGCGAGGCAAGCTGTGTGGAGGGGAAATGGAGAAAAAAACGTGGATGTTCTCCGCTCAGAGAAATGGTTGGATCGAGAGAGCTGCGCGTTGAGTGGAGGGAGAAAGCAAGTGAGATGGAGGCGGGGGGAAGTTCCATCTCTGCGGGGACTGGAGCGCCTGTGCCCTGGACCGACGGCGCAGTGCTGGCTAACGTTCAACCCACCCCTTCTTCCACAACGAGACTGACTCACGCGGAGACAGGTAAGCCACACAACCGCCATCAAAGATAATACAATTGCGCGATAAAAAGAAAACCCCAATATTCGCACACTTCCCCGCAAATAATATATGCTGCCAGTTTTTTGTTAGTTTGTTATTATTCGCTTTGACTTGTATACAAAAAAACGCCGTAACGTTCAGCCTTGTGCAGCTAGCAAAACACGCCGCTGACTCGCTGTAGTAACAGGGTACAGACGAGGTCGCCATACCCGGATTTCTTGTCCTCTATAGCGGGTAAAGAAATCGGGACGTAATGGCGTGTGAGAGTCGGCAATTTATCGAAAAATTTCATCCACCTTCCGTTTGGCATGGAAAACCCTATCATCGAAAATGTGACTATCCATGTTCTGACGGGGCTATTGTGGAGCCTTAACGGTGGTCTCCGCGCTGAGACCTCCATGCGGCTGTTGTCGGAACTCTGGTTTAGCCATCAGGGAGCTCGCTTTAATATCCCCCCGTTCAACATTCGCCCTCTTTCTCGCCCCGACTCACATAAGCACCGCCGACGCCGAGCTCCGAGAACCCGCCTTTCATTATCACTATCCCGCCTTGTGCTTTCGGGGGTGAAGACGGCTAAAGTTTGCAACGCCCTGGCTTTACTTTTAAGCCCGTTTGTGGGTTAGTGAGCGTGCAGTGCGCCATTGGACCTTGTCACGGTAGGTAGGTCTCCTTGTAGCCTCCTCGCGCTATGGCCGCAGCATGGCGGACCGAGAACCGTCGTCGCGCCAGTACACGACTCGCCAGTCTCGGTTCTACATTTTTTCCCTTCGAAATGAAGTTAAATCGATACGTCTGGACGATATGAATGACGGGGATTCCGAAATAATACTTAACGTTGAATTGTGACGATCGGTAAAAAGCTTTTTTGGAAATTATTTCCAGTTTTTTAGTTCTTCCTGCACCGACCGACCCTCCACCGCGACTGTATCCGTTTCAGCCGTTCGTTTGATCGACCAACCGCCCGTTTATCCAGAATCCCGCCATAAGGTACCGCTTAGATAAGTAAAATACTGTGTAGGTGTTATTTAGATAATTTGTTTGAATTAATCGCCGAGTGAGACCATAGAAGTTCTCCACGCGGAAACGAGCTTTACCTGCGGGCTGCAGGACAACTGTCGTTTAAAATGATCACGTTTTCAAAAAAAATCACGGCAGTTGTAAAGTGTAATCGATGTTTGTGCAACTATGCAATGTCCTTTTTAAAAGATGCATTTATCGAACACGCTTGTCCTCAGCCACGGTAGAAGGACGTTACTAGTGGGGGGTTGTCGGCTCTCACATTTCGCTTGTAAACCACATCATCATCCGAATGTTCAAATTACCAAACTACGCTTTAGTTGTTACGATAATCTGCAATCCAACCGATGGTTTACTCATCGGCTGGGATGTGAAGCGAGCTTTGCTGGGTCACTACTGCTCCTCGAAACGAGAACAAGCCGAGACCAGCAGCAGGATGGACGGGCGAAAGCAGCCGCCATCACTGAGAGTTGACATCGAGCTACGCCTCGCCAAAGAATGCATGGCGTTTTTGTTTTAAAAGCCCCGACATAGAAATGCCTAAATAAACTAAACGTGTCTGGGAGTATGTATGATATCACTTTTATTGAATATTCCATATTCCAATAGTTTAGTAAACCCTCAAGAACTCGAGTATTAGGTTCATAAGCGGAGCTAGGTCCACGTCCAGCGCATAGACGGTAGCGAGGTTCGTGTCGAGTGGTTGCGTTGGGACGCAATGGTCCCGAGCCGCACCATTCCCCCGCTCCTCTCGGCGGAGGTCGAAAGCAGATCCCCGTCCGTGGTCAGCTGGTCGCCTACAGCTGCATGTTGTCCATGAACGTTCCGCTTCCTTCTTCCGTGGAACCTCCCCACGTCCTCTCCGCTCCGAGGAAACACTACATTACCGAGACACAAGGGAAAATGGTCGCTCTCGGGAGAGCGTCCGGGAGACTTTCTTGTTGTTGAATAATAATTACACCGAATTCCTGCTTGACAAATTTGCTCGGGCGAAGCTCTTGCGAGGTGCTAGTTGAAGCCCATCCGCACTGTTATTTGAGATTTGAAGCCGTCACAAGCGATAGCCTCTGTCTCTCACCATGGAGCGTACACGTTTAGGGGCGGTAATGAACATAAAGCACATTTTAATACCACATGGGTTGGGAGTTTTTTTTTTTTTTTTTTTTTTTTTTTTTTGACGTAGCTTAGATGATATGATGAAGAACGTCGGAAATAAATAAAAATGAAAACGACAATTATATTTAACGATATAATTTAGATAATTTATAGAAAAACACAATAATTGTACATACGAATTGTGGAATCCTTCTCTAAACTAATCCTGGAACTTTGGTATTCTGTGGTTTCAATATTACACCAGGTTTCCCCCACATCTGTGCACTATTATCCCGCTAACCTGATGTTTGTTTTATTGTATAGCTATAGAAGACTGTATACCTACAGATGAATGGAGAAATGGAGACATCCACGCAAGACCAAGGTGAGAATTAATTATTGTGCTCATGCAATCTTTTTACTTGACATTATACATTTTAAATACTGAAATAATGGTCCAAATGTAGACACATGGCCCATTACTAAAAATAAGAAATAAGTATGGAGACATATTGTCATTCTCTAGTTGACTGACTGAACCCTGTATTTCCTGTATTTTATGGCTGTAAAATGTGTATTTACATTGATAGCCTAATGTTTTTTAATACTGGAGTTAAACAGATCTTCTGATTTACAGTGGGTTAAAGGAACACCAACATTTTGGGGAAATTCGCTTACTTCCCCCCAGTCAGACAAGAAGATGCATAGCAATTTCATCTCTTGTGTGCTCAGCAGAGATCCGGTTGTACGCTAGCCTAGCTCCATAAAAAAATGTAGAAATACACTTTCCACCAACACCAAAACTGTCTTATTTACATCATGTCAGGTGTTTGGGATGCATGTATATTTTCCCTAACGCACTTTCACTTCCTCGTTCGGGTTCCGCGATCTGACGTTTCTCTCAGCGCCAATCGCGTTACGCCTAGTTATGTCTCTAACAGCCTGCTAGCTAGCTAACGCCTAGTTCTATCACTGGTTAAGCTTGGCGACTCTTTCGAAGTTGGTTAAGGTTAGAGTTTGGAATCAGGGCTGGTGGTCTATCGCCCTGCTCTAAACCAAACTCGAACCTTAACCAACTTCGAAAGAGTCGCCAAGCTTAACCAGTGATAGAACTAGGCGTAACGCGATTGGCGCTGAGAGAAACGTCAGTGGCCAATCAGATCGTGGAACGCGGAAGTGAAAGTGCGTTAGGGAAAATATACACGCGTTTGGGATAGTAATGAACATAGAACATACTGTCGATAGTAACGGTAATGAACATGGAACATACTGTAGATAGCAACGGTAATAGAAATGAACATAGCACATACTGTAGATAGTAATGAACAGAACATACTGTTGATATAGTAATAAACATAGAACATACTGTAGATAGTAATGAACATAGAACATACTGTAGATAGTAACGGTAATAGAAATGAACATAGCACATACTGTAGATAGTAATGAATGAACATAGAACATACTGTTGATATAGTAATAAACAGAACATACTGTAGATAGTAATGAACAGAACATACTGTAGATAGTAATAGAAATTAACATAGCATGTTGTATTTTGTGTATTTACCACGTTTAGAAATAATGTAAAAATGAGACATTGTAATTTTCAAAGCAGATGCATAGTTGGAGCTATTTTCTTGATGATGACGATGATGGTAATGAATAGTCACTTACTTGATGGACCTATTAGGTCCAGCCAACTAACAACTCCAGGTTTAGTTAGAGCTGAAAATCTTCCTTTGTTGTGACACAATCTTTTTGTGCACTGTCCTCTTCACCAGATATAAAGCCAAGCCTTCCCATCGATGACAGCACCAAATCCCACCCCGTGCAGCAGAGAAACGTGATTTCTATCGGCATAGGTTGGCAAGCTCCACATTTACACCACCAATCCACGTCGGCCCTGACTTTCCCCTCGCCCGCCCCCCTCGACTGTTTGACTGGCTTGTCCTCCCTTTGTGCCACTCGGCCTCTAAATCCCATAGTTCCTTTTCTGTAAATTCTGCTCCAATAAGGTTTGGGATCTTGGTTTGTCAAGAAGTAACGGAAGGCGGCACATTTCCCAAAATGTTGGCGTGTTTTCTAACATTGATGGGGCCCAAAAAAAATCACGGATTGGGACTTAAACTTTGCTTTATTCCCTCAGTGTGTTGACTTATTAAAGGCACTGCTAGGAGGATTTTGACATTAGTATATCATCGATATCCTATATTTTGTATTGATATTGTGTACACTAGTTTCGCTGAAGGCATTACAGCACATTTCCACACAAAACCGGCTTCATCACCAAAAATTACTTCACGTTCACAGCTAGCAAGGCTATTCTCCTCTCCCCATCAAAACAAATCACATGTCGGGGGTGGGAACAAATGGCAAAATAGGACGTGGCAGGCTTAATGGGAAATATGGTCTTATCATGAGAATTAGGCTACCAATTGTTTCAGCAATGGTCTCATGCGTTTACTGTAATTATACCAAGGTATCCCAACCAATCTGACAATGATATATTCAGTTGAAAATTCTCCTTGTAGTAGCTTTAATGGGTCACGTACAGCGCGCTGGTGATTATTGTGAAATAAACCCGACGCGGGTGTTTCAAGATCCGGGTGATTCTAGGTTGTGTAAGTGCCGATAGCAATGCTCATGGATTTGGGGTCTATTCTTCTTGTCACAGTGTGGCCACAGGATGACCTCCTAAAACTGCTGGAATGCATGAAAGTGGCCCTTCCCCAGAAGGACCTGACCAAGTACAAGACGTCGGAGTCTCACCTGGACTGGGAGAAGGTGGCCTTCAATTCTTACACGGGAGAGATGTGCAAACAGAAGTGGCAGGAGGTCTCTAAGGAGGTAGGCCAGTGAAAGTGATGTTCATACTGTATGTAGTGTGAATGACTTGGGACACGCGTGCAGTGTCGCTCAGAACGGACACGGGCAAGAGTCAAATCTGGGCCTAACATTTTTCATTGTCTAAAGTTGGTAGGCCAAACCAAAGATAATCTAATAAAGGAAGATGATGTATTGTATTGAAAACGGGCCAGTTCCTGTCTGATAAGGTGGGGGGCCGTAAGCCTGCCAATGCCACCCCTTCTGTAGCTCATGTGACGCAGTACAGGAAGTCAGAACAACTTTGCTGGTCTCTCTTTGAAAGGTCTTTGACCAAACCTTATGATCACCACACCCGTTGGAATTTTGTAAACAGGAAGCGTTACTGATGAAAGCTTTGTCCAATTTTCACCAAACGTCACACACGTGTTTGCTCTGTGACAGGGAAGAGGTGTGCAAAGCTTTTTGTCATTCAGTCATGTTGTCACAGTGATAGATACTGGTGGGCCAGTGCCTCACAAAAAATCTGTCAGATGGTGCCACTATAGTCAAATGGTCAGAATGTACAACTTCGAAAGGCTTGTTATGTTCCATAAGTCTGATTGACACAAGCTTTTGTATACATATCCAGCTAGCCTTGTCTCCAACTTTGCCACTAGATGACTGCATAGAGATAATGGCTGTATAGAGATAATGGCTGTAGTCCTTGGGTGGTCAGAATGGGGAGAGATTGGTCACAGCTCATCACAAATTATGTTCTTTTGTTTCAACATTCTCTCCCAAAACGACATAATGCATCTTTTAAGTATTCATGCTCCTTCCTCTGTCTTTAACAGATACGTAAATTCAGGACGCTAACGGAGCTGATTTTTGATGCCCAAGACTACATCAAAAACCCTTACAAGGGAAAGAAACTCAAGGTGAGATTCTACTAAACAACTGATTACATACCAAATGTCACGTGACTAGCAAGATCAAATGTCACGTGAGATCATCAACTTTTCCTTCATCCATTTTTTTTTCACACAGAAACATCCAGATTTCCCCAAAAAGCCCCTGACTCCATATTTCCGGTTCTTCATGGAGAAGAGGGCCAAGTATGCCAAGCTGCACCCCGAGATGAGCAACCTGGATCTCACCAAGATCCTCTCCAAGAAGTACAGGGAGCTGCCTGACAAGAAGAAGGTCAGTGGAAGGGAGGGAGAGACAGCTTGGGTGAAAATAACGAGAGAGGAGTTAACAAATGTGAAGTTGATTGTACCTTTCTGACTCAACTGTTTTGACAACCTTGTTTTTTTTACTACAGAAAAAATATGTTGAGGACTTCCTAAGAGACAAAGAGACATTTGTGCATAGCATGCTGAGATTCAGGTAAGATGCCGGTCCTCAAACCGGAGCAATAATAATGATGATGATGCAAAGGAATTAGTCCCACCTGCCAGATCAGGACAGGGCTAGAACTCTGTGTATTTTTACTGTTCTTGCCATGGGGATTCTTGAGACAAATATATTATGTTTGCTAAGCCAGATACCAGAGCCAATAATAGGAACTGCCTCGCTATTGTCAGCTAACATTACAATACTAGATAACAGAGACATAACTAACTGACATGAACTCACTAGCATCAACTGCCAGCCACCTTTTTGATATTGTTACAAAAACTTTCTCATACACATGCACACGTCAGCAAAAGGTCCCAATCCAGCAGGTTGGTCACTCAGTGACATACCTACAGTGCATTTGCTTTTATTCTTATGAATGCTAGTTACTTGAGAAGAAGGACAAAATAAAACGACTAACCTTGTAATGTAAATATGAAATCTAGGGAAAACCACCCAGATCTTATGGAGAGCATGACCAAGAAAGGTTCAAATGTCCCAGAGAAGCCCAAGACGCCCCAGCAGCTGTGGTACAGCCACGAGAAGAAGGCCTTCCTCAAGACACACGCCGACGTGAGTCAGGGCCTCTACAGTACACACACACACCGTAGACAATACACACTCCTCCTCGATGCTGTGACACCACTGACATTTTCTCTCGACACCAGGCGACCACCAAAGACATCAAAGATAGTCTTGGGAAATCGTGGACACAGTTGTCTGACAAAAAGAGACTCAAATGGATTGGCAAATCTCTGGAGCAGCAGAAACAGTATGAGGTCAGTTGGATGGTGAAGTGTTTTCTTTGTCTGGTGCTGTGCCTTAAAATGTCTTAAAGTCTTGAATTCATAATTCGCAATTTTTAAGGCCTTAACAGGTATTAACAGGTATTAGGGGTGTAACGGTACGTGTATTCGTCCCGCGAATTTACGGTACGGCCATCACGGTGCGGTACGCGCACCCATGCGACGAATACGGCCCACAGCGCAAACACACCCACATGCAGGCACTCGCGAGGTCCGTGCGAGAACAGCGCACGTGGCCGGGCACACCAAGTCA
Organism: Notolepis coatsorum; assembly: GCF_963971535.1. Taxonomy (NCBI): domain Eukaryota; kingdom Metazoa; phylum Chordata; class Actinopteri; order Aulopiformes; family Paralepididae; genus Notolepis; species Notolepis coatsorum. The sequence goes on from NC_140178.1 coordinate 33,075,756, forward strand.
GACTTCAGAGCGGCGAAAGTGCACGGAGGAGAACATTTACATTGGAACAGCTGCAGGGTCATTACAGTTTTCTTCCGTTTTCTTGTGCGCCCAATAACATTAACCAAATGAAACCAATGGAAAGAAACACACACGCGTCGCCGACACACACGCGCCAACAAACACATCAACATTCTCCCCCGCCGGACTCACAGGCACAATCAAATAAAAAGAAGAAACATACTTTTCCGGTGATCATCTGAGCTCCACTGTGTTTAAATCCAAATAATCCTCTGCCATTGTTGTAATATGTCATCTCATCTGTTCTCTAGTATTTAGTCTGGTCGTTAAGTAAAATTCTCTCTGGAAGTGAAACTGAAACTTAGCAAGGATAAGTTTAAAGGGGCAGTAGGCAAGTGGATGCCTGAACACAGAATGACACCAGTATTACTAGGGATGCTCGATATTGGCTTTTTTACCTATACCGATATTGTCCAACTCTTAATTTCCAATACCGATATCAACCGATACGATATATGCAGGGTCCCCCCCCCCCCCAAAATGGGAATAATTTCAGGTAATTAACATTACATATCTCTTGTTGTGGAATTAACACAACATTATGCATACTTTTGACAATAAATAAAACCAGAATTTGTTCTTACTTGCTTGCCTGGGTAAATAAAGGTTATAGAAATGTAAAAAAAAAAATTTTGGAAAACCGATACCGATATTTTCCGATATCACATTTTAATGCCGATATCGGCCGATAATATCGGTAGGCCGATAATATCGGACATCCCTACTAATTACCATGGCAAGCCTATAGAAAATTATTCTATTTAATAATAATTATTATAATAAATATATATAGATTAAAAAAAAAAGTATTTCAATTTTGTTTTTAAATTATATTAATTATTATTATTATAAAAATCTGTTGTACCGAACTCGTACCGAACCGTGACCCCAATACCGAGGTACGTACCGAACCGTGGCTTCTGTGTACCGTTACACCCCTAACAGGTTTTTGGGGAGATTAAATAATATTAAATATATGAATTTTTTTTTTGTATTCAAGTCATTGTTTTTTGCGGGGCTACCGGGAGCTTGGTGCATCTGGCGAGAGCTTGTATGGAACATGCAAGAATTTTAATTGGCGTGCAAGTGCGGCCACCAGTTCAATGTCGCTATGTGTTGTTTTTTTGCTAATATGGTTGTTAAATTGGTATTAAAAAGTCTTGAATCTAACTTGTTGAAACCAACAGATTAACCTGATTAAGCATTTAAACATATTTTACGAGTATGGTACTTATTTTTCCTTTTCTTACACAGTACTAGTAGGGGTGTAACGATGCATCGATTAATCGAAATGCATCGATTCTAATGTGACGATTCAACTGCATAGATTTGAATATGTTAGAATCGATTTGAATAGAAATTGATCTAAATAAAAAAAAAAAAAAAAAATTGTGTGTATTATGACCTATTATAGTCCATTCATGCTGAGTGAATCAGTTCCCCCAGCCACATTTGTGTATTCAAAATGTTTTGGGGAATTAACTGATAGAAAATGTATCGAAAATGTATCGAATCGAATCGTGGTCAAATGAAGAGATTTCATGATGCATTGAATCGTTGCCTGAATAATCGTAATCGAAGTTAATCGTTGTGAGGTCGCATCGTTACACCCCTAAGTACTAGGCTTGACCATGAAATGTGGTCTACTATTTCATAATTGAAGGGCTGTTGTATTAAAAGCATCAACAGCCACGGCAAAGAGCATCGACGTTCCCTTCAACACTTTGTTTATGCCGTGTTTTCAGGAGACCATGCGCGAGTACATCCAGCAGCACCCGGAGGTGAACATCACTCAGCCCATCAAGTCCACCCTGACCAAGGCAGAGCGGCATCTGAAGGACAAGTCTGACGGCCGGCCCGACAAGCCTCCCCCGTGAGTCCCCTGTGTGACTGGTCGTCTACCTCCTGCACAGTGCAGCGTTTCCCCACATATAGGTTTCACTCAGGCCTCTCACACACACACGCACACACACACACACACACACGCACACACGCACACACACAGGACACGTTTCAGAGTGATCTCGTCATCTCCTCTTCTTGGAGTCATTTGACCTGCCTGGCTCTCGTCTCTCACCATTCCCGCTTTGGCTCCTTGTCTTTTTTAAACTTCCCCAAATCGTGCATCCAGATTTTAACGCTACCAATTCAAAATCGATTCACAAATTCCAAAAATCTATTTTGAGGATTTATTTTTAGTTTCGTCTTCCTTTTTGCCTTGCTTTGTTATTGCAGAAGACTGGGAGTAACACGTTCAAATTATTGCATTTATGTTTCATATTGAGTAAATTAAACTGTAAAGTAAGTCTTACTCAAAGTTTACATTTGATTCTGTGTGATTTCTGTCTTTCAGACCTATTTAAGTGTCTACGAGTGACTCAAAATGGCAATCTAGAATCAAATTTATGCATGTATCGAATCAAGAATTGACTTCTACTCTAATCGAATGATCTGATCTCTGTGTGTGTGCTTTCAGTAACGGTTATTCAATGTTCTGTGCGGAGTTGATGTCGAGCATGAAGGACGTACCCAGTACGGAGCGTATGGTCATGTGCAGCCAGCGCTGGAAGCTTCTGAAACAGGGAGAGAAGGACGCCTATCAGAAACGCTGCGAGCAGGTCAGTACAGTCGTTTACTTTCACACAAAGGTTTCACACGAATCCTAAGAAGAAGAAATAAATGTTCCTCAGTTTTGTCTAACAGATCTCTCTTCTCTCTCTCTTCAGAGAAAGAAAGACTATGAAGTGGACATGAACAGATTTCTCTGCGTGAGTTTCTCTTGCTATGTTTTGTTTGAGTGGCACAAACATTGGGGTGGGGTGGAGAGGAGAGGAGAGGATTATCTAGAGGATCTGTTTTGAGAACTGCTGATGAGGATTACTCTGACCTGGAGGAGGGACCGGGTTCATTCAGCAAATAGTACGGCCAACGACAATGTGCCCGGCCTGTTTGATCCCTCCTTGCCGTCTGCACACACCCATTGCTGTCACGACTTACAAAAAGTACATCTTTATTCAGATGTTTTAAAATGGTCTCTATAGCATTCTCAAAAACAAAATGACACATAAGATAAGATAATCCTTTATTGATTCCCTTTATAGGCAATACAATTAGATTTGAAAAAATAAATGGTGTAAACAATATAATTATCTCTGAATATAACAAATATGAGAAAAATAAATAGTGAACAAAAGTGCAGATGAGGGTCTGTATGCCCCTGTATGCCCTATCGGTTATATCATACATAATCTGTGGAGAGAGTGAGAAATGATAATGAAGGGGTCAGCTGGTTAAGATCAATAGCACACTCTCAGTCTCTGTGTGAGCTCCCTGGTGCTATACATCCTCTACACAAGCGATTGTATCGGCTCAACCAGCAACCATTACATTATCAGGTTTTCCGGTGGCACGGTACTACTGGCCCTACTGAACGATGACGGTGACACTCCCAACTTACCTGCACAGTGTAAACAGGCTTGTGCAGCGGTGTGATAGTAATTCACTTGTTCTCAATGTGTCGAAAACACATGAAGTAATTTCTGAGCCTAGGTCTGTGGCGGATCGTAGCCCAGTCCTTATTATTACACACAGAATAAGAGCTGCTACCCTCACATAGGAGCTTCAGATCACATGTATTACACACAGAATACAAGCTGCTACCCTCACATAGGAGCTTCAGATCACATGTATTACACACAGAATACGAGCTGCTACCCTCACATTTGTGCCGCATTCAATAAGCCTACTTAACAAGTAGGATAGAAATGCTGTTGCAACCTACACAGGATATGAAAGGGCTGTGCATTACGTAATAAGCTCGGACTTATGGGACTGTGCCATATCAAATGAATAACGTTGGTTGGGAGGGAAGGAAGGGGTTAATTACATTGTTTCTCTGATGTCTTGTCTGTATGTCCTGTGTGTTCTGATTGTGTGTTCTCACACTAATTTCTATATCAACAGACAGAATTATCTTATCAGGCATGGTTTAATTTGTAGGTATATACAGTAGGCCTATGTGTATGCAGGTTTTACCATGTGCTTGTTTCTCTATTATGTTTGTATGTTCTCCTTTTTTCTAGGTTGTTAACTATTCCCTGTGTTTCTGCAGAGTTTATCAGAGGAGGAGCAACAGCGGGTCTTGGCTGAGCAGAAGATGATAGGCTTTAAGAAGGGCATCGGGGGCAACCCCGCCTCCAAGAAGAAGAACTCCAAAGCAAAGGTAAACAGCCTGTAATTCCCTACAACCTTTACATTTTCTATTGCAGTTGCACCAGACGTGGCCTGCAAACGTGTCATACCGTAGAAGAATTCCTCTACAACCTACTGGTTGATAACAGTTGTTACTACTGCAGTTACGATGCCATTCTATAGAAAGAAAAGTATGTTTTTAATGTCAAAATAGCACAGTCTTATCAAGCTCAGATCTCACTGTCTTCTGAATTGTTTAACGACAAGAGCTACAGATCAGGTGTGCCTAAACGTGTCACTACGAGGTTGTAACACTCCTCCATGATATTCCATTGCTCCGTAACTTGTAGGCCAGCCCAGAGAAGCCCAAAATGCCCATCTCTGCCATGTTCATCTTCTCTGAAGAGAAACGTCCCAAGCTGCAACAGGAGAGACCAAACATGTCCACCAGTGACCTCACGAGACTGCTGGCACGCATGTGGAACGAGCTCTCTGAGAAGAAGAAGGTACGCCTCTCGAGTGCAGTATGACGTTCTGCCGCTTCGGTCAGGAACACTGACTGGTCATATGGCAACAAATGGTTACAGGGTTGTATTTGGCAGCATAGGCTCTGCTCGGTTAAGTATAATACTATACTGTTTAGGTCATGAGCACTCTGGTCATATAGATTAACAGCAAATGGGTCCGCAGTTGTATTTGACTCCTCAGTGATGTATAATCAAAGTCTGTCTAAACAGAAGTATAGGTTCACTCTGCCGCCATCTTTGTAACAGGGACTAACAAGACCAGACTCCTGTCTCGTTTGAGTGGGGAGTCATCTTTTTGCTGTCATCCATGTAGTTGTTTTTCTTTCATGTTTGAAGTCACTGGTAAATTACTGACGACACAGAATGCTTAATATGGTCAAAAAGGATAATTTTGTAATCGAAAAATGGCTTATAATTCTACTCTACTGGTTTTTGCCATGGAGTCCATAGTCACAACCACCCACTGTGCGATTCCCAGCATTTTGGCGTTATGGCATTAGATCTCTATTAATTTAAAACACCTCTAAAACTCACATTTTATAATTATTTTCTCTTAATGTTTATTTCGCAGTAAGTAATTTAGTTGTTGCCACCATCTTTAGTGTCACAGGATTCCCCATTTATAACTTACCACAGTGATCCATCTCCTTATTGTAGACTGTCTCTGGAATAATACTATATAGTTTTAGTCAGGAACACTGGTGTTCTACAGATATATTTGGCGGTATAGGCTCTTCTCAGTGCAGTATAACACAGTAAAATACACAACAGGACACTGAATGTGCATCAAGGGATGAGGTGGAGCAATAGGGAGCACCAGAAATCCAAGTTGCATGATGGAATAAAGTATTCAAAGTCGTGGATGTTGTTACTTGAGATAATTTCCTGGTTGTCTTGCTCCCTCAGGAGAAGTACAAGCGCCTAGAAACTGTCCTGAAGGTAGAGTCGGCCAAGAAGGACAAGGAGGACCGCAGTCGTCTGCCAGACACACCCAAGACGGCACAGGACATCTGGCAGCAGAGCGTCATTGGAGATTACTTGGCCAGATTCAAGGTACAGGCCCGACTATTGACCTTCAAAAACAGCACAGAGTTGTCTTGTTTCTTTCCATTTCCGCTATGAAAGTTCTCACAAGAAGACCAAAGAGTACTGTGATTGTCTTGCTTTTTTAACAGAGCGATCGCTCAAAGGCCCAGAAAGTAATGGAAGCCACATGGAACACCATGGAGAAGAAGGAGAAGCTCATGTGGATCAAGAAGGCAGCAGAAGACCAGAAAAGATACGAGGTGAAAATAGTGAACTCCACGTCCTCTTTCAAGTCGAGCTGTATCATCGTGTTAGATTTCGACAACTTTTAATTAATGTTACTTATATCCTGTATTCCTTCAGGGTAGGACTCTGCTTTGTGTTGGTTTGTTGATGAAGAAAAGTCACTCAAATGAAATCTCCCTTTGAGATAATATTCGACAAACAGGCTCCCGGTATTCTCTTTATAACACAGGTTTATTGGCATTTAACGGCAAAATGGTTACAAATAGATTAGGTTGCTCTCGGGTCTGTGGATCCTCTCAGTTTGAGCTGCCATACCGAAGAAGCCAAGATTCTCTTTCCCTGGTCTAATGTTCCATTCTTTATCACCCTCTCCCATGAGGGCTGGCCTTTGGTTATCTCTCTTTCTGGCGCCTAAAGTTCAACACAACCTCTGGCCTCCTAGATTTGCTCCCTCTGCGAGAGACGCCATCTTGATACCTATCTAGTCTAGCTAACTAAAATGTTGACACTCTGCGTAATATCAGGTCAGAAGTAAGAATAGACTGTTCTTTCATATTAACACATTCTCGCCTTAAAGGAAAACTCCAACATTTTGGGAAATTAGCTTATTTGCCATCTACCTTGGAGTTAGACAAGACAATGCATACCTTTTTCTTCTCTGTGCATGCAGTAGGAGTAGGAAGATGCGCACCGTTAGCCTAGCTTAGTGTCAGTCACTGGAAGTAGGTTCCTCCATTAGCCTAGTTCCCAACGTCTTCCTACTCCTACTGCATGCACAGAGAAGAAAAAGGTATGTATCTTCTTGTCTAACTCCAGGGTAGATGGCAAATAAGCTCATTTCCCAAAATGTTGGAGTGTTCCTTTAAGGTCCAAGTGAACTTAGACCTACTGTATATAATTGTCTTAATGGTTTTACCTTCTAAGAAAACGCTGCCCAAGTCCTTCAATCCCTCCTCTACCTTCACTAGGGCTTCCCACTGCAACCGCAGCGTATGCCATGCTGCTAAAACTTTAATAAGCGGTACATAGAATCCCGTGATATGTGTTGTTTATGTCTTTGCTCTGTCCTGTGAGGTCCTATTCTTCCTTGTACCATGTGTGTCAGTACTATGTCCTGTGGAATTCCTGTGCATTTATTGTAATCGGCTTATGAAGTGATTCTGATGGTCGGCTGACGTTCTGCCCGTTCCTCGACAGAGAGAGCTGAGTGAAATGCGTTCGCCTGCTGCCGCCATCGCCTCGGGGAAGAAGATGAAGTTTGAGGGAGAACCCAAGAAGCCGCCCTCGTAAGTGTAGATTTCTTTAGATAAACCACGTTGGAAAAAGAGCACTGCAGAGGGTCTTAAGCGGACGGGTGCTCTTTGGGTTCAGCTATCACGTGGGTTAGCCATAGGCCAAACAATTGGATTTTTCCTCAAATGTAAACATAACCAGTCCAAAAAGATTATACATATAACAATGGTCCAACTAGGCACTCTAGAATCGGCCTACTAGCCGTCATCAGGTGATTATTTGTGTTTTGAAGATTATTATTATTATTATTAATAATTATTAATAATGATAATACACTTTATTTGTATAGCACCTTTCAGAAGAAGAATCTCAGCCCAAAGTGCTTCACAGCAGCAATGTAGACATAAAATTAGCATAAAAGTGGCATAAATAGGGACGGGCATAAAATGAGCAGATAATTTACTAAATAAAAGCAATGCATAAAGTGCAGACATAAGATTTGTATAAAATAGACTGAATAAAAGCAGTGCAATAAAATAGCTCTCATTTACAGTGCAATGGCTATACAAATAGACATAAGATTTGCATAAATTAGACAATAAAAGCAGTGCAATAAAATGGCTAATTTACAGTACAATAAGTGTATTGAAAGATTGTAGATTTTCATTAGGGATTAGAATGACTGAAGGACTAGTTCACCAGATGACAGTAAAAAATACTAGTCCATTAATCTGAACTGAATGTGTCCGTCCAGGGGTGCCAGAACAAAGCACTGCATTTCCATGGCTTGTTAATATAAGAATACATCTTATGTGTGTATTTAAAGGTGCGCCCTATTTAGTTTTGTGAGAGTCAGAGAAGTGAATAATGTCTATATGGTATATTTTCATAACCGAATAAACAAACTGTCCTCAGAGGACAATTGGATCCCTGGAACACTGTTTGACGCTAGAAAGCTTCCTGAAAAGTTACTGTTTCTATTTCACTGCTGTCGTTTACAAAGGCAGGGCCTGCAATTTTGATAACAAACATTATTATTCTAAGAATTACAGTAAATGTCTTGCAGGCTCTGCAAACAAATCCCCCTTCTCCAAACTGCATAGTGCACCTTTAACTTAGGGGGGGGGTTGTAAGTCAGCATCAGTCTCCAGTTGTACAGAGGTTATGTTTTTGTCCTACACAATAAGGGCCCTTTCTCACTCACTGCTCTGTGTCGAATCAGACCCGGCTCGCATCAGAAAAGGGTGTGTCTGTCTGAGTGAGAACGCTGTCCCCCGTCCCCGCCCCCCGCTGATTCGTCCCCGGGGGCGCTGAACCTGGACCGCTGAAATAGGTGGTCTCAGGTGCGCGCTAGTGGGGGCGGTTAGGCCTGGCAATTTTGTTTGCCATTGCTATGTCTATACATTGTTCAAATGCATTTATTTCTATTAGACCAGTGGTGCCCAACCAGTCGGCCATGGTTGACCAGTAGATCAATGACATGCAATATAATTGCCACAAGCGATGGGATAATGTTAGCTTCTGAACAGGCTAGCTAACTAGCGTTAGCCGTTAGCCATTGCTGTATACTATACTTTCTTGTTCGAATGCATTTATTTCTATTAGACCAGTGGTGCCCAACCAGTCGGCCGTGGTCGACCAGTAGATCAATGACATTCAATATAATGCATATAATCGATGCAGCAATGTTACTAGTAAAGGCTAAGCTAACTAGCGTTTAGCCGTTAGCTTAGCGCTATCGTTAAAACGCTCAAAAGCGGACTCTACAACACCATCCATTCGTGATAAAATAGGGTGGGTTATATTGACAAGGCTTGACAACAGAGGTTCAAATATAACTTCATATTTATTGGCAATTTGTTCATTTATATCATCATCCAGTCTCCGCAGTAGTGTTAAGACACTTCCTGTTTACATTTTCGAACGTGACATCATGGCCTACGGCAAGCGTAAACGCTCAAAAGGCAAACCGTAAACAGAACCCGAAGCGAACCAAGACCGCAGTGTGTACACAAACTAGAGGGGAGAGAGGGGGGGGGGGGGGGGGAGTTCGCATCAGATTCGGAACGGGGCCAGAACGGAACGGAATAGAAACGAATAGGTGAGTGAGAAAGGGCCCTAAAGGAACTCTCAATTATGTCGTGTGTTTTTTCCCCCTCTCCCTGATGTTAGCTGATCACATAACCTTTGATTCGTTGTCAGTATTTAATCCTCAGCTTTGATCTTGAATGTGCACCCACTAGAAACGGATACCAGAAGTTCTCTCAGGAGATGCTGTCCAACGGCGAGCTGAACCACCTCCCAATGAAAGAGCGAATGACTGAGATCGGCGCCCGCTGGCAGAGGACACTTCAGAAGGAGAAAGACCGCTACAAGAAGATCGCAGAGGAGAAGCAGAAGCAGTACAAAGTACTTCTAGAACAGTGGCTGGCGGTAAGCATTCACCAGCGGGGATCTGAGAAAATGTGTCCTGGACACTTGCGGTTACAGTCTTCGCCAGAGTCAGACAAGAAAATGGATACTAATTTCCTCTCTGTGTTCAGTAGAAAGTTATCCAGCTGCAAGCTAGCCTGGAAGCGGATACAGAGTGGCTAGCCTAGCTTAAACCCCAGGGAGAGGTGTTTTTGGCCAAGCCTGGGCTAGCCACTCTGTATCCGCTTCCATTAATTTGTGCTAAGCTAGCTTACAGCCAGATAGCTTTCTACTGAACGCACAGAGAGGAAATTGGTATCTATCTTGTTGTCTGACTCTGGAGAAGACGGCAAGCGCATTTCCCATAATGTTGGCGTGTTCCTTTTTAAATATCCTAATGATATATATTTTTTAATGTTTAAATCATGTCTAACCCAAGTTTCCACATGCTTCCACAGAGCCTGTCCACACAAGAGAGAAACACGTACAAGGAGTATAACTCACAAGTAAGTCAGTCATTTCACACCTTAATGGCTAGCATGCCTGTACAGTTCCTTCATACTGTCATGGCTAGCATGCCTACAGTTCCTGCTACATGGTTAGCATGCCTACAGTTCCTTCACACTGGCATGGTTAGCATGCCTACAGTTCCCTCACACTGTTGTGGTTATCATGCCTACAGTTCCCTCACACTGTCATGGTTATCATACCTACAGTTCTTCACTGTCATGGTTAGCATGCCTACAGTTCCTTCACTTATTCTCTCATCCTCTCCACATATTTCTAAACTGCTTCTTTGTCTCCCTCGACATCTCAGAAAAGGAGGTGTACAGCAAAGCCAGGAGGCCCCGCCGCCAAAGTAAAGGCCAAGTCGAAAAAATCTGTGAGTTTCAACTCAATTAAAATGTGAAAACCTAACTTTCTCTCTCCCCCTCACCCAAACATCCTACCCTGTCTCAGGTCGCTTTCACACAGGGGCTGTTTGGTCCGGACTTTCGGACCAGAATTCGATAGTCCGGTTTTTCGGGTCTGTGTGAATGCGCGTCGAACTCGGTCCGCGGACCAAGCAGGCGAACTCTGGTCCGCCTGAAAACGTAGGTCTCGGTTCGGCTTCAGCGGACCAAACGCGAACCAAATATAGGAAGTGATTATTATTACCACTGCTCGCAGCACTCACTGCAAAACAAGCACACTGCATCTAATCTCTCTATCTATCTATCTATATATGTCTGTGCATCTTGGGAAGAAGGAAGAAAAAACGCTTATTATTACCGAGGCGCGCGGCTTATTATATTATTAAAACAGCTACTTGTGGGCACTCATAAAAACACCGTGGTCTACAAGTTGTTTAGCGAGAGGATGGTGGTAATGTGCTTCAATAGAACAATGGATCAATGCCATGTCAAAACTCGGCTCCGCTGATCTGGGCTCCGCAGTACACACACAGACACACACACACGCGCGCACGCACACACAGGATCGCAGCCACACACACATTTCCACTGTCCAATAGACAAGCGCCCTTTTCGACCGCGTGACATTGTTCAGAAGGTCTCGGTCCGCCTCACAGAAACCTGTGTGAAAGCAGGCGAACCAAATGAAGAATGCAACAATGTTGCAACTTCACCCCCAGAACCGCACCGAGTCCTCCAAAACTCTATGTGAAAGCGACCTCATTGTTCAAATCTCTCTCACTCTCACCCAACCCCCCCCCCCCCAGCCTGTCTCATTGTTAAAATGTGAGAAGCTCTCTCACCCGACCCTCATTTTTAAAACATGAAAACCTCAAGCTATTTAGCTATTCTCACTTGGCTGTTGAAGAGCAGTGGCATCTCTTTCTTCAACTGGTTGTAGTCATAATTTATTATCACGTTCTAGCTGTATAGAACGTGTTATTACAATCCCTTACTCTTGGTGTATTGCGTAGGAATAGGGGAAAACACTTCCCTGCACTAGCTGGGCTAGACCGCTATAGACTATACAGATGGTGCTGAGTCGCAACTAGGGGGTGGTCCGGAGGGGGAGCTATGACCCCTGTCCAGGAGATTTTAAATAAAGGTTGAAATGAAATAATGGCCCGCGCAAACTTCACAAACCATATTATCATGTAGTAATAATTCTCTAAAGCCACGGTGGCTTTTATCTCAGAACAGCAGGGCTAAAATTGCGTAGCATGCACCATTACATACCATTACGAGATCTACCATTCAGCTGGACTCTGTATCAGTCTGAACACGGATATCTTTCTTCCCACAGGAAACGGAAGAGGAGGAGGATGACGAAGAGGAGGAGGATGATGATGATGACGATAAGGAGAAGGCTTCCTCTGAGGCAGATTCGTCCAGCGCCAGCAGTGAGGAGGATGACGATGATGATGACGATGTGAGTACTTTTCAATTCTCTATCAAGTACCCATGTTTTACAGGGTATCTTAAAAAGTATTACATTAATAATTCTCAATTTAAGGCCTTAAAAGGTATTAAAGAGTCTTACATTTCATTTGCACAGGTACAGGGGGGGGTGGGGCGGCAGGAGATTAAATAATATTAAATATATGAAATGTTTTTGTATTCCAAGTCGTTGTTTTTTGCGGGGCTACCGGGAGCTTGGTGTGGCTGGCGAGAGCTTGTATGGAACACACAAGGATTTAAATAGAATTTTTTACTTTTGTAACTTATTTTCAAGAAATGACTGATATTTTGAAACTATTTAAGTCCAAAACATGTAAAAAGAAAAAAAAATTATTAAATAATTTTTTTTAATATCGGCCCATATTGGCCCTATCTTGATATCGGACCGATACCGATGTGTAAAAAAAACTGCCATATCGGCGGCCGATATATCGTGCATCACTATAAATAATGCATCTACTCACACAAAACGGCCTAGCTAAGTGAATTATCCTTGTTAACTAAAGATATCTGTAAAGAAATGGTGGCCTGGCGTTTTTTCATTCAGAAATGACAGGCTTCAAATGCTTCCGTGACAGTTGTGATTGAAGGATCAAGAAAAGAGGGCGGGGCTTGAGATACGTCAATTATATATCTCTTCCTTTTTTTGTGTTTGTGTTACTTTGCTCGCAGGACGACGACGACGACGAGGAAGACGAGGAGGCCGAAGATAAGGAGAACAAGTCCGAGGCCAGCAGCAGCGGGTCGAGTTCGGCGGAGTCGTCGGACTCGGACTCGGACTAAAACCGTTTTGAATTTGTGTCCTAAAGAGAGACTGAGCAGCGCTGAGCTGAGCCAAGAGTCCGGGGAGCTCTGCCACTGTGCCAACCCTGCTCTCCTCCCACCACCAGGGGGCGTTCCCCTTGCATTGCCTCGTCCATTTCACACTCACCCCTCTCCTGTTGTCGTTTTTTTTTAACGTTTTTTCCATTGGGGATCTGTCCATGGAGGGACCACGTTGCTGTGATATTGTAATGTCCCGTTATGTGTCGCCCTATTCCCTTCCTACTCCCGACGGCCGTATCTCACACCTCTGCGTGTTAGACCAACACGACCGGGAGAGCATCCCCACTGGCTTGGTGATGTTGTGGGCATTTTCTACAGTCATGCTTCAGTTTTTCAGTTACAGGTCAACGGTGTCTAGAGCTTTCAAAGAGCTGTAATGAGGTTTTTTTTATATCCCGGGGGGGGGGGGGGGGGGCAATTAATTCCCCCTCCAGTGTTTATTTGTTGTTTGTTATGACAGGTCTACATCCGATGTGAGGGAGCGGTGAATAGGCTTAATAGAGCCAAAGAACCTATTACTATGGTGGATAATGTTGGGGGGGGGGGGGGGGGGTGTTGCGGTTTGGGGGGGGTGGGGGGTTTGCGGGGTACTGGAAAAATTGCACTCTTCAGAATGTTTCCTTTTAATCTTTTGCTAAGCCTCTTCTTCCTCTCTACTCTCAATTTCTGATGTACATTTTTTTTTATCGGTTGGTTCTTAAAGAGGTGGTATATTCAGGAAAAATCAAGCCATTATGAATGTCTTTTTTTTTGTTGTCGTTGCTGGAAAAGTCTGAGAACTTGCTACTAAACCACACGTTTTAAAGGTTGAGGCGCGTCTGCCTCTCATCTGTCCTTGACGGGTGTTCCGGGTTAACCCATACATCTACTAAACCACACGTTTTAAAGGTTGAGGTGCGTCAGCCTCTCTTATTCTGTCCTCGACAGGTGTTCCGGGTTAACCGATGCATCTGTAAAAACCCGTAGGAAATGTGTCGCGGACGCCGGGGACATTCAGAGGATCTTTTGTGTCGAAGTCTGAAACAATTCAATTGACTCAATGCAATTTGGAGGCTTCATCCTGGTAAGATGAATGTTTATTGTGGAACCGGAGTAGTTTTGTCGTTTAAGCGATAGAGATTCTAGTTTCCACAATAAGAGGAATTATTTTAGTTTTTCTGAATATTTGACTTATTCCAAAAAAGAAAAGAAAAAAAAATTGTAGATGGGATCTATTTGTTCTTTGAACCACTGTTTTGATCTACAGTTAAATTTGCTAAATGGTTTATGGTTTTGTTGTGACTATTATGGTTCATTTACACTTGAAATCATACACAGATTTCAAATTTGCAAATGATTTCCCATATAAGTTTCCTAAATCATTTTTGTTGTGAATTTTAAACATAATTGACTCCGATCCTAGTGGATTTTAGTCAAATACTCATCCCAAAAAGGTGTGCACTTAATGTAAACCTGTCCCTGTGTGTGTGTGTGTGTGTGTGTGTGTGTGTGTGTGTGTGTGTGTGTGTGTGTGTGTGTATATATATATGTGTGTCTCTCTCTGTGTGTGTGTGTGCCTGGGTGCATGCATTCACAGTATCATGTACATACTGCTTGAGGGTATGTGTGTTGCTTTGCTTTAACGTGCGCTTTCACTGTGCATACTGTACGATGTGACGGCATCGTGCGCGTATGTGTCTGCGTGGGGGCGGCAGGCTCCCATCACACCAACACCAAGAATGTAGATATTATGTTTTTTTTTTTTTTTTTTTTTTTAAACCCAAAGTTCTTCAGTGACCATTCTGCTCAGGCGCTGTCTTGTGGTTGGTTATTTTGATGTGTGGACGAATGAGGTTATTTCATGAGTGTGATATTCTGTGTCTAGGGAGGGACAGATCAGTACATGGCAACTATGATTTATAGTAGCCGGTTAGTGTTGGACTGAGTTTTGACTATTAGGAATCAAATTTAAAAAACCAGCGTGGTGGACTATTTATATAATTTGGGGAGGGGGGTGGGGGGTTGGAAGAGCCTTTGCAGCATTGTATTGGCTATATTGGTGAAAGGGATTTGGGTAATACAGTTGTAATTATTTGTAAATATTGCTTTTTTTGTATTTAGTGGTTATTGTTTTATTAGTAATTTGGCAAAGCCTCGTCAGTGACTTCTGAGGCCAGTGAGTCCTTAACTCACAGGGGAGACATTTTGGTTTAATTTGCCTGTTTTAGTTTGTCACATCTCTCCCCGTGTTTGTTTCTTTGAATAGAGAATAAAGCTTTACAAGTTTGTACTGCTGATAATTTTGATGTTTTCTATAGCTGAGGGTGTCCTTATGTCCTTGCAATGTAAGTATTTCGGCAAATAAAATTTGGTCTTTAACAGTTGTCTGTTCTCTTCTTCTGTAGCAAGTAATGTGGCTTAAAGGTGCTGTAAGTGGTATTTTTTTTGTTTGTTAAAATAATAGCTCTACATTCCAACAGCAATCACTGGTATAGAGTGTTTGGTCAGTATCATGGGTCTCCCAGTCCCTCCATTCTGCAGTAAACAGAAAATACATTTCCTGGTATCCCGTTCCCAAATAAATTTACAGAAATAAAAATAGTTTGAAGCAATTGTGTCCTTGAAACAAGTAAAATAATTTAACAGACATGGGTCTCCCTCCCAGTCCCTCCATTCTGCAGTAAACTAAATACATTTCCTGGTATCCCATTCCCAAAGAAATGTACAACAATAAGAAATAAAAAATAGTTTAAAACAAATTTGTCCTTGAAACAAGTAATATTATTTACCAGTGCAGTAAGCAAATTTAGCTTGTAAAGATATCTAGGGATTTCTCTCCTGATTGGATCAAGTGGGAAGGGGTTACCAGAACATGTGTTTACTGCAGAGCGGGGGACGGAGACCCACTGATAACCAAACAGTGATATTTTGTGAATAACAGTAAATACGTTTGTTCAATTACGTGTTTTTATTTTTTATCAACTTATTTTATTTATATTTGTAGCATAAATAAGCATTTCCTGAAACCACAACAGTAACACCCTCCGCCTCCTCCCAACAGGGATGAATTAATGAAAACTTTATTTAACAGATTGCAGAATGGGTACAATACAGTACGGCTCAATACACACAATTGTTAAGGGGATGCAGACCTGAGAAAGATGTTTGTCTTGTTTACATCAGGGTCCCCCATTTTCAATTCATAGACATTTATGACATACACAACATACATGACATTTATGGCATAGGGACATACAGGTATTTAGTACTGATACATTTGTGACATAAACGGTATTCAAATATACAGTACTGTTACCCATAGATCCTGACAGAGTATATACATATGATGGGGATGGGACTGTACATTAGGAGGGGGTGGGTGGGTGGGAGAGAAATATACATACAGTGGGGTGGAGACTGTACATTTGGAGGGAGTGGGAGAGAAATATACATACGGCGGGGAGGGAATATATACATGCGGTGGGGAGGAGACTGTCTATTAGGAGGTGGTGGGGGGTTTGGGCCAGTTTCGAATTGCAGCCTCCCGTAGGTGCTCTTTAAGAGCGGTTTTGAATGTGGGTAGGGATTCACATTCCTTTACAGCTTTAGGTAGGGCGTTCCACATTGATGTGGCATAATTGCGAAACGTGTTTAGTCCCTTGTTTGAGCCGAATCTGGGTTTAACATGATTTGTTGAGCTTCCTCTGGTGTAGTGGTTGTGGTATTCACTGACCTTTGGGAAGTATTTTGACATGTAACATGGGTACCTTAGTCGTATAGTGTATCTTGTAGACCAGGCCCATTGCAAGTTGCTGTACTCTGTCGTCTGGCATCCTAGGATGTCAAAGTGGGCAGGGGTGAGGTGGGTTCTGGGGGTAATGTCAAGTAGTAGTCTGACCAGTTTGTTTTGTGATGTTTGTAATCTTGTTTTTAGCACCTTTGAGGTGCTTTGGTACCATGAGTTGCAAGCATAGTCGTAGTACCCTTGAATGAGTGCTCCTGCCAGAGTCTTCAGGGTATTCTTGTTTACCAGAGAGGAGATCCGGTACAAGAATCTAGTTCGTTGGTTGACTTTTTTTTTTAATTACATTGGATGCCATTTTGTCACAGGAAAGATTTGCCTCTAGGATGGAACCCAGGTAGGTAATTTCATCTTTCCTTGTGACAATATTGTCACCCACTGTAACTGAGAAGCCGTCGGTCTTGCTGAGTTTGTTATTTGAACCGAAGAGGGCGGGTTTAAGCATAGATATATATATATATCCTATATATATCTATGGGTTTAAGCGTGTAATCGATCGCGGAGTACGACGATTCGCGTGAACGAAGAATTCAGAGTTCATTTATTCACGTCTGAGCCGAAAGGAGGAAACACATTATTCTCGAAGTCAACTTCCTGTCTGTTATTGCTACGCAACTGCAGCGTGGGGGGAAACTGCCCCGCCTGGTACATTGTGTACACTATTTAGTGGAGAAACGGATAGTTAAAGCGGCAAATTAAAGACAATCAAGCAGACATTTCTTCAGTCCTTCACAATGCCAAAGAGCTGCTGTGTTACGCGTTATACTAATGACAAAAACAGAAATCTAAATCGGAAGTTTTATACCATCACAGAGGAAAAAGTGGCTGGTGGCTAACGTTCGGCTAACTCGCTCTGATGTTGTGGTCGTGGTAATCAGGGGGAGTTTCTTTGACTCATATCTCGCCTTAGAATCACCAGAAAGGCTTTCGAAATAGTGAAATGCCATGTTGGCCTCAATATTTTCAAAACAAATCGTATGAAAATGTTATGAAATGAACAAGAATGTGATAAAACATGTAATAAAAACGGAGCTCAATGCATGGATTTGATGGTAGAAATCCGTATGGTCCCCCTATACCAAGATGGCGGCGGTCTCGTGACATCAGAGTGTCTTCGAGAATAGACCACAGCAAGCCGCGTTATTTCTAAACCTAGCCGCATTTCTGGCAAGACGCTCTCTGATTGGCCGACGCCTGTTTCTACACTGGTTAAGCTTAGGCACTCTTTCGAAGTTGGTTAAGGTTAGAGTTTGTCTTAGAGCATGGCGATAGAACGGCAGGTAGATTGCAGGCTGTTTGACGTGGAAATGGGCAAAAGACACAGCTCGTCACGCGATTGGGCAAACGCATCAGTGGCCAATCAGAGAGCGTCTCCCAGAAATGCGGCTATGTTCAGAAATAACGCCGGCAAGCCGTAGCTACAGAGTAGGGTATATCTGCAGAGCCGCAAGCCCAACGTCTGGGCGGGGCTTCGTGGCTTGTACTCTGTTTGAGGCGGGGCTTCGGGGCTTGTACTCGGTTTGACTGTGCGCCAGACGTTGGGCTTGCGGTTCTGCAGATATCCCCTATTGTAGCTACAACAACCTACGTCAAGGCTCTAATCAACATTAATTTTGCCCCCCTCCCTTACCTTACCCCGCCCCCTTCCATGAGCTCAAAATACCGGAAGTGGTGCGCTGGTCTATCAGCAAAGATGGTCGTTAACGTTTATTATATACATCAGGTCGCGAGCTTTTGAATTGCTCGCTGTCTTCCTCAGCTACGGCATAAACAACGAGGACACTCAGAAGAAGATATTCGCTACGATGGATGCGAAAGTATGGCAGCGGAAGGTTGTGCTGACAGAATAACAGCCGCCTGGGTCACAGCAGGGTGAGTTCGCAGTGACAGGAGGACAGGAGGAAACAAACGAGGAGAAACACAAGTTACAGTTGTGTGTCAGATGATTATTTCCTACCAGTAGTAGCGAGGAGGCCACACCGGTGATCTTTTGGTTAAAACATGTAAAGTTATTATGCGGTGATATTTTTGTATTCGATTGGGGGGGGGGGGGTGATTTAGTGGTTATTATTGGCATAACTGCTAACCATGTTTATGTTTACGGTTTATGTTAGGATCCCCATTAGAGACACATGAAAGAGCCTCTACTAGTCTTCCTGGGGTCCAAATACAATACAAATGTACAACTAAAATACGAATTAAAACAAAACATAAATTAAAAATGAATACACATATACAAATTCACATTATAAAATCTAACATTCCAGTCAATTTTTTTTAATACACAACAGTTACATTACATACTTCTTGACAAGTTTGCAAGATATCTCTTAATATATTTTTTGAAAGTAATTTTGTTATGTATTGTGGATAAGATGTTTTTCGGCAGAGCATTCCAGAGTATGAATGAGAACTTTATTTAACAGATTGCGGAATGGGTAACAATAATACAGTACGGCTCAATACACAAAATGTTTAAGGGGTTGCAGACCAGAGAAAGATGTTTGTCTTGTTTACATCAGGGTCCCCCATTTTCAATTCATAGTGATTACAATTAACAATTAATTAATTAATTGACAATTAATGACATTTATGGCATAGGGACTTACAGGTATACAGTACTGTTACCCATAGATCCTAACGGAGAATATATACATATGATGGGGAGGATACTGTACATTAGGAGGGGGTGGGTGGGTGGGAGAGAAAATATACATACGGTGGGGAGAAAATATATACATACGGTGGGGAGGAGACTGTCTATTAGGAGGGGGTGGGGGGGTTGGACATTTACGGTGGCCAGATTCTAATTGCAGCCTCCCGTAGGTGCGCTTTAAGAGCGGTTTTGAATGTGGGTAGGGATTCACATCTTTTTACGGCTGTGGGTAGGGCGTTCCACATTGTTGTGGCATAATTGCTAAATGTGTTTAGTTAGTCCCTTGTTTGTGCCGAATCTGGGTTGCACATGATTTGTGGTACTCCCTCTGGTGTTGTGGGCGTGGTATTCACTGACCTTTGGGAAGTATTTCGACATGTACATGGGTACCTTAGTGGTGTAGTGTATCTTGTAGACCAGGCCCATTGCAAGTTGCTGTACTCTGTCGTCTACTCTAAGCCATCCTAGGTAGTCAAAGTGGGCAGGGGTGAGGTGGGTTCTAGGATTAAGGTCAAGTAGTACTGTCTGACCAGTTTGTTTTGTACTATAGTATTGACCTATATATATGCCAGTGTGTTTGATCAAATTTTATTTTGGTGCTGTTTTTGTTCTGATGTTAGTACCAGCAGTGTGCTATCTGCTACCGTAATTGTGTAATTGTACTTTCTATTTGGTAACATAGCCTACTAGTGTTGCTCTAACTTCCTTATTTGTTGTAGCTTTATTGTCTAATGTTAACGTATATTAATAAAGTTGTCACTTGGCCTTGCTATCAGCGTTTGCTCCATTCCAACAGAATGAAGATAGGGACTCAAACAAGGGACTAAACACGTTTTGCAATTATGCCACAACAATTTGGAACACCCTACCCACAGCTGTAAAATAATGTGAATCCCTACCCACCTTCAAAACCACTCTAAAAGAGCACCTCGAAACTGGCCCCGGTAAATGCCCAACCCCCCCCCACACACACACACACAATCTGTTAATACAATTTTCAATCAATCAATCAATGTCTTTAAAGTGATGTTAGCTATTTTAAAGGTACAACTTACATTGGGGCTGATAGCAGGGAGTGGGACTTTTGCTCACCAGTAGGTGGCTTACCTGGCTACTGTAATGGGACTGATGACATGCAGGTGTGTGTGTAACCTATAAGAGTTTACAGTTTTGACCGTCATTTGCGACGTCGTTTTGTTTGTCGTTTGTTGTGCAAGGTAGTACCGTTTACTTTATACTACAATGCAATTGTGCATTTGTTAATTGTATGGATACACTGTTGAGTATTATCGTAACAGACTGTCAAGTGTGGACATTCTGTCTTTGACGAGTAGCCAGACGCGCGTCAATTACGTTCTAGCCGGTTTGCAGCCACCTCACTGGCTTGTAGGTTCATTGGTTTTTTTTATTCTGACACTAGTTATAAATTCAAGCCTTTATAATAAGTATCTTGCGTTTGTTGTTCAAAATATATTTCTCTCTCTCTCTCTCTCTCCCTCAAACTATCAAGACATCCCCTACAGTTTTTCCAATGAAAATGGAGGACATGACTCTGTCAGGTCTAGACAACACCAAGCTGGAGGTAAATTAGACGAGGCATAAATTAATACTTTTAGAATTATTATTATTTAGTTTGTTGTTGTTTTATCTGTCACTGATCCTTCTGTCCAGTTCAAGTCTCTCTCTCTCTCTCTCTCTCTCTCGGGTATGCTGTAGGCCTTGGTCCATGACATCTACTCGGAGCTAGTGGAAGACGCCTGTTTGGGCCTGTGTTTCGAGGTGCATCGCGCTGTAAAGCAGGGCCACTTCTTCCTCGACGAGACCGACCAAGAGAGCATGAAGGAATTCGGTTGGTGCCAACAGTTTCCCCATTTGGGCTGGCCGGTTCCTTCCTCCCATGTTGTCTTCCGTCTCTTTGCTTATGTTCTCTCTCACTCCCTCTCTCCTAGAAATTGTGGATCAACCAGGAGTGGACATATTTGGGCAAGTGTACAATCAGTGGAAGAACAAGGAGTGCGAGTGTCCCAACTGCAAACGATTCATCGCAGCTTCCCGCTTCGCCCCGCACCTGGAGAAATGTCTGGGCATGGGTCGCAACAGCAGTCGCATCGCCAGTCGCAGGTCAGTCGCGGAGGGTCCCTTAAAATAAAATGAATGGGTTATGAAACTATTTACATCTGTGGTTCACACAGGCTCTTTGCCCTTTTTGACCTCATCTGCTTCCCATAGTTACTTTGACTACCGGTTACTCCTGGGTGGCTGGTGACCTGTTTGTTTACATTTCTGAATCACATACCTCACAGGGAAAATAGTACAGTGACCAGACAAAGTTTCCGAATGCACTTTTGGATTAAACCAAGATGTATGCAGTGATGAACAGTCTCAACACGTGTTACTTAACGTTACACAGGTCGAGCTACGCATGCTTTGCTTGCTAACATTGGATAGCTGTGTTGACAAGAAGGAGCCGTCTGCCAACAAAGATGCTGTTTCAACAAATGGATTCACAAAATGGATTACCATTCAAACATTATTGAAGGCTCCTGTGATCAGGAGCACGTACTACGTACGTACGACTAACATTTTGTGACCACAGCATTTTGCTACATTATGTGCGCAAATATAATGCATATATGCATATATATATATAGCTCGGATTTTGATACGTAATGTGAGAAATTGCGGGCTTTCACTCGCATGCATTCAGCACACACACACACACACACATTTATATAATAAAATTGCAAATCACAGCCTTTTTTGCCGTTATATTATTGCACAGGCTAACATTCCGATTGCAATTGTGATTAGTTTAATTGCGCAGCACTACTGAACGTCGCCAGCTTCAGTGCATTCTCATAATGGTGGTATAACAAAATGCATCACTGTCTCACCCCAAATGCCATATGAACGACAAAACGGGAAAGGAAAACAGTTAATTTGTCATAGGTAAATAAAAACTCAGTGTCATGTTTTTTTATTTGTCAAATCTATGACATAACTTAAAGGTGGGGTAGGCAATTTCAAATAAATGAGCAAGAGTTAGCTTACATGTCTTGCAGAAATAGAGCAAGCTTTGCATGACAATAAGATTCAGGCCTGAAGTTTACAGTAACAACCAGATTAACTGATTCACTGCAGTCTCATTTGATCAAATGTTCTATTTACGTCACTCACAGACTAGCTAACAATAACAATGTGAACAAATCGGAGAGCGATCAGGAAGACAATGATGACCTGAATGACAACGACTGGTCATACGGAACAGAGAAGAAGGGTGAGCAACATCTTTATTTAAACAAATAAATACGTTTATGAACTCCTGAATGCCTCTAGATTTCTTTCTTACAAACCTTTTCTTTCTCTGTTCACAGTCAAGAAGAGAAAGTCGGATAAGGTATTTGAACTGTACTGTATCTGACAAGTTGTACTACTGGGCAAAATAAAACATCCTCAAACTTGCTTGAAAACTGATGTTCAATTTCTAGATTCATATGTGTGAAGCTGGACCAGCACTCTCAGGTTCAAGTATTTAATGGCAGCCTGAAACAAACATGTTTCGGAATTCTTATTCCTGAGCAAGCTATAACACTGACTAAGGAATAAGAATTCCGAAACATGTTTGTTTCAGGCTGCCATTAAATACTTGAACCTGAGAGTGCTGGTCCAGCTTCACTGCTTCTTTTTTATATATCACTTAATGGGATTTCAGCACCCAGTGTCGAATTTTGAGAGCGCGGTCTATCTTGACATTAGATTCATATGTGTGCAATGTTCAGATAAGTAGCCAAACTTTTGTTAAAATTAATCTAAATGTTTTGTTTTTTCATGCAGAATACAAATTCACCTAGAAGATCCAAATCTCTAAAACACAAAAATGGTGAGTTTATTTTTTAATAGAACAAAATTCTACAAAATGTTTTTTTTCTTTCTTTAAACTATTTTATTTGAGCTTTATCGAGTGTTCGGAAAGAGCACCTCTAGAACCACTGCGCTCTGTGTGATCATCTTTTGTGTGCGTTCGGTCCACTCAACTAGAAACGAGCACACTTGTTTGATGTGAGATGAGATGGGAGGAGAGGAGACCTCAGGGAAATAGGCAGAATTTCCAGTTTTTGTGAGAACAATGAACAGTTTGGGATCATATTTATATGGCATTATAGTGAAATAATATGATCAAACAATTTAAACAAAGATAAATATTCTACCTGGCATGTAGTTAGTCAGTTCCTTATTCTTTAATAATTAATTCTGTTTATAGCCTAATATGCCACTACACCATAGATGGGTTTCTTGTTTGTAAACGCACTGTGTTCGAGCCAGTGTGTTCGAGCCAATCAGCAATACCCACTGCATCACGTGACTGAGTTGCCCCCTACCTGTGTTGAGCTGTGGCTCTAAAAAAAGAAAGTACAACGGTGCTCTATGGAGAAACCATGGCACTCCTATGACTAAAAGTATAACAGGGCTCTACAGTATGGAGAAACCATGACACTCCTGCTCTGACTAAACCTATAACGGGGCTCTATGGCGAAACCATGGCACTCTAAAGTTGTTTCAAAACGAAAATGGCTGGATGTAATTTAGCCAAATTGGCATGGCTGTGTGTGAGTGAGTCTTTCACCATTTACATATCTATCTTAGGCAAGGTTTGATTGTTTAGATCGCTAGCATGGCTAACAAATGCAATATATATTGCAGTCTGCCCCGCTGTACTGACCAGGATTACGTTCCTTTTTGCCTCCTTGATGTGTGCGCACACTGAATCTGAGGTGGATGAGAAATTGTATGGGATCACTCCAATGATCTAATTTTAGCTACGGTTGGTGTCTCTTACAGAATAGGTGGATAATGAAGTCTCCACTAACCAGCACGTCTCAGTGTATCTTCACCAAAGAAGCAATGACGCACTGTTCATCAGTGTTAATTTAGTCAACTAAAATGATGACGAAAGATGTTAGTCAACGAAGATTTTTTTCATGACTACAACGAGACGTGACGTCACATTATTGAAGACCATGTGACGTGACGCTAACGAGACTAAATAGTTTATTAAATATCGTTGACCACAACTGAGGACACAAATGTAATTTACAAAAACCAGGATGAAATTTCTCTTGTATGTTGATATTGTTGACTAAAACAAGACGAGACAAAATAATTATAACTTTTCTTAATGCTATCGTCCCGACAGAGCAGTGTGACGGGGAGTTCTGTTATTAGCTGAAGAGCTATTTGAAAAGCTAGTTTTAGCTTAACGTTACCTTGGCTAAAGTTGGGACTATTCATAATCCAGCTGCAGACCTGCAAGCAAAGTACAGCAAGTTGGCAAAGGAGTATTCCAAGGTAAATCACTTTTTCACCAGTAACGTTACATTGTTTGTATTTCCATCTAGCTCGCGTTAACTAGTGGCTAACCTAGTTCACGCTAATGTGGCTAACTGATCGACCTCTCGCACACAATTAATGACATGTTGCGGACAGCCATACCGGTGACAATGTTTAGCTTTTAGTGCCAAATGATAAGAGCCTGAGGCGGAGTCTCAAAAGAGAATGTTGAATATTTATTGTGCATTAAAAATCACAACAGAGCCTCTGCTACTAGCTAACCTAAATGGAGCCTTCTGGAAGCAAGTGCAACAACGTATAATGTCCGTGTGGAACCAATGTGCCAACAACCTTTCCGTGGGTGAAGCATAGTTGAGCATAGTTGTCATTTAATGATACTAATACTAATCTATACAATCACCTGTTGTTGAATAAATACCATTACTTTCTAGTTATTACTAAAAAACAGTATATATAAAACAGTAGCTGTAAAAAAGAAAAGAGAAAAAAAGTTTTATAATTTATATAATATAAAAAAATTTAGTACATTAACTAAAAATAGACAAATGTCGTCCGTTTTCGTCGACTAAATCTAGACTAAAACAAAAAAGACAAAATTGAGACAAAAACTGACTAAGACTAAAATGCTCAGACATTTAGTTGACTAAAACGAACTAAACGAAAAACAAATGAAGATGACTAAATATGATAAACAAAAAAGGAGCACTTGACAAATGACTAAGACTAAAACTAAAATATCTGCCAAAATTAACACTGCTGTTCATTTGAGTACCATAGGTGTATATTTGAAATGTTTGGTGTTTTTAAGGTGCTCTCTGGTTTCATCGGTACCGGGGGCCTACCCGGCAACCTGGTCCCCAAGTGGGAATCGAACCCAGGACCTTCTTGCTGTGAGGCAACAGTGTGTTAACCACTGCACCATTATGATGCACAACTGAACGGCTCGACAGACAACTGGAGTGATAACAATAGCACACAATGGGTGATTCCATGAGTCAGAATATGCTCAGGAGGTAGAGCAGTCATCTGGTAATCGGAAGGTTCCCGGTTCGATTCCGGCTCCTCCCCGGGCAGCGTGTCGAAGTGTGCTTGAGCAAGACACTTAACCCCTAACCGCTCCCGATGAGCAGGTTGGCACCTTGCAGTCGCCTCCGCCGTCTGTGTGTGTGTGAGTGAATGGGTGAATGTGAGGCATACGTTGTAAAACGCTTTGGATAAATGTGCTATATAAATGCAGTCCATTTACCGTTTATATATATATGTTTTCTGTCCTTTTTGTTCTGAATTATGTTAAACATAACTCTATTACGGATTACAGCTCATTAGCTTGCAGCTAGCAATGACTCGTACTGTTCGTACTGTACGCCGAAAGTAACATTTAATGTGTTCGCCGAAAGTAACATTTAATGTATTCAAGTGATACTAGAGGAACCTAAATTACTAAAATAAAACAATCTTTCTATTTCTATACTAGTTTATGAATGATAATATACCTGACTGTGCATACAATCCCATATCTCTGAATGTACCTGCATACAATCCTTTATACATACTTATACACCTGCATATAACTCTGTATGATACATCTTGTCATCTGTAGATACTATATCTGTACATATCCCTTACCTACTCTTACTAGTTATGCTGCTGGCCAGTATGACTTACTACCATAGTGTCTTTATACCTGTATCACTGTACATATTAATACTACAACTCTGTACATACATCTGATTAGCACTGTTACTCAGTAATACTAATTCATATATTTTATATACCCAGTTTAATCACCTGTACATTGTATATTACTATTGCACTTTACTGTTACATTTGCACTCTGGTTGGAACTTATTTCCATTGTACTGTACTTGTGCTGTATTATGACAATTTGATTTGATTTGAAATCTTTATTTCGAACATGTAAATGAATACAAACAAAATAAATAACTAAACAAAATCAAAACATAACTCAAACTAAATAAATAACCAAGCATAACATAACTCAATTTACATGTTCGAAAAGGAGTAGGAAGAAGTATACTTATTAATAGGGATGTCCCAATCACATTTTTTTGCTCACGATCCGATCCCGATCATGTGATTTTGAGTATCTACCGATACCGATCTTTCCCGATCCGATTTAAAAAAAATAATAATAAATCTTTTATTTTTTTATCCTTATTTCTCACATTACATTCACCCTGAATGTTGACGTTATCCAGGTGAAAAGTTAACTTCATTCAAGCGAGGCATTGCGATCCTTGACATAAATCATTTGATGTATAATTAAATCAAAGGAAATGCGTTTGGGTCTGAGAGTGTGGCTGGTCTGCCGTTCTGCAGCTGGATACTATTGGTTCGTTTTGGCAATTCTTCTGCTCTGTGTGACAATAAATAAATGAATGATGATATGCAATTTAAAACCAAAACTAAGGCCTCAGTATGAGTTTAAGACGTGAACATGATCATGTTTGTTGAATAAAAAAAAAAGTAAATCGGATCGGGACATCCCTACTTATTAATCCTACCCCTTTTCCTCTACTCAAATGAGTGTACTAATTTAAAACATTTCAAAACAAATATATATATGCAAAACAAAAAAATTTATGTAAAACATGAAAGGAATCAAATAAAAATGTAAACACCCGTGAATATCGAGTCCCTTCCTCATCCCTGTACCTCGTGAACATCATTTCCTTATAAATCAGTTTGAATTGTCTCATATTTGGACACATTCAGACTGTTCCACAGTTTCACTCCACGTATTGAGATGCAGTGTCTTCTCATGGTAGTGCGTACACTAAGATTTTTTTTTATTGAGTTCTCCCCTCAGATTATAACCCCCCCTCCCTATCAAAGAACAGTTCTTGAATGTTTCCTGGAAGTACATGACCTTTTGCTTTATACATTAATTGTGCCGTTTTAAATTCCACAAGTTCATTCAACTTTAATGTTTTTGACTTTAAAAATTATATGTTTGTGTGATCACGATAACCTGCAATGTGAACTATCCTTATGGCCCTTTTTTGGAGTATAAAAAGTGGTTGTAGTGTATAATTATAAGTGTTTCCCCAGACTTCAGCAAAGTAATTTAAATATGGTAAAACTAGTGAACAGTAGAGAATGTCGAGTGATTTTTTTTATCCAGAATGTGCTTTACTTTACTCATGACTGAAATGCTTCTTGACAGTTTTTATGGTCTCTTATTACACCTAGGAATTTATTTTCATAAACTTTCAATAATCACATTTATTTTAACTTCATTTCAGATGTGATGACCTCTAAAATCTGCTGGATATTCTCACCAGAAAAAGAAAATATTAGTCTCATCCGCAAATAAAATACATTTAAATATATTGGATACTTTACATATATCGTTAACACTTTCACTGCCCAAGTGTAATTTCTTATTAGCCCTTGAATGCCCACATCCACTCCAATGTTAACGTTAATATCGCCTAATCTATGTTTTAAATTATAGCTATGTGTCTAATCTGCCCGTCGCTTATCTAAGACTCATATTCCAGTCAACATTGTCATGGCAGATTGTTTTTTTATCGCTTCATTTCCGTTTTCTAGCATTTTGAAAATCACTCGTTTTCACGGAAAAAAACAACACATTTTATGATAATCGCCTTTTACTGGAATATTCTAGAACGTTGTCATTTTTCGGCCTATTTATGAATCGTTTTCAAATAAACGCTAGATGATCGATAGTATATGTGTACGCATGCACGCTCGTGCCGCCAGTTGAAAATCGATTCTCCTATTTCCTGACCGCGAGCAGAGTCAAACAGCCTATCACCATAATCACATAAAAGCTTATATCCGTGAAAACGGGTCTGATTATCCTAATACTGATAACATAGATTTCTTACCTGAGATCAGATGGTATCCAAATGGATTATTCCAATTCCTGATCGCCATTAGAAAAAATCGCTCATTTGATTGATCCATCGTGTATACAGTAAAACACATATTCCCGCGCCTCCGAGGCTCCAGAGTGAAGCTGGTAGACCCCGGTTACATGAGTGAGAAGTAAAATGTGGAGTGCAGGTTTTTTTTTCTTCATTTTCATTGAGTCCAATCCAAAAGGGTGATTTACCATTTGGGAGACGATAGGGGGCGCTTTTTTCACATCTGAGCGCCTGGGGTGACTGGATCTCCAACGGTAGACTCGCTTGATGCAATATGATTTCAGATCGCTAAAAAAATTCGAATAAAACGAATATTCTCGTGATGGGCATTCAACCCGCGGGGGGTAAACCCGAGAAATCTCGGGCGTGGCATGCAAAGTGTTAATGTACTAGATGAACAGTTTTGGACCCAACACTGACCCCTGGGGGACACCACAAGCAATACAATACATTTGAATCTAATCTAATAATGATTTGATTTAATACATTTTTCAGGTGAGCTCAGTAACAGTGTCAACACGGAGCCCTACAAGGTAACCGATGCCTCCTTCCCGTTACTTACAAAGTAACAGTTTCCTCTTTCTGTCACAGAGCATTGACCCCTGACCTCTGTTCTCATCCTCTCCGTGTGCCTCACTGCAGTATAACTACAATGCCGGCATCAGTTACGAAACGTTAGGCCCTGAAGAACTGAGGTCCCTCTTGACAACGGTGAGCAAGTTTCTTATTGATCCACCCGCTCACTCATCAGTCCATCCATCCCATAGTCCACCCCTTCCTCGTTACGTGTTCGCTCAGTTTACAGCAGGTCTGACTCAAATGTTTATTGCTAAATAATAGCTCCTCTCGGGGGCCTGATAGTTTCTGCCTTTTAATTTTCAAATGATATTCCATATTATTCAGGGTATCAGCGGGGTATTAAATTACATAATTTGTCGGTTATTAAATAATATTAAATGTATGAAATGTTTTCGTATTCAAGTCGTTGTTTTTTGCGGGGCTACCGGGAGCTTGGTGCGTCTGGCGAGACCTTGTATGGAACACGTGACAAGTTAAATTGGCATGCATGTGCAGTTGCAGGTTCAGTGTCGCTATGTGTATTTATTATTTTGCTAGTATGGTCGTGAAATTGGTATTAAATGTTGCTCTAAGTGGTATTAAAAGGTCTTAAATGTAACTTGTTGAAACTGCAGATACCCTGTTATTACAGTCACTCTAACTTGATTATGAATTAAAAAAAAAAATTCCTTCCATAGCAATGCGGGGTGGTCTCTGAGCACACCAAGAAGATGTGCACCAGGTAATGAGTGGAGAAATCATCATTACACACACACACACTTTACAATGAAACTTTCATCCAATGCACAGTGTAGAGGTGTGGCAAGTCATTAATAATGCTGCACTTTATACTGCACACTTGTGGTCAAGCTACAAAAAAGCAAGTGTGCGGAGACTTTAGGTATCTTATAATGATGCCATGAGAATATTACTCAAAAGACCTAGATGGTGTAGTGCAAGTGAAATGTTTGTGGCTGCACGTGTCAATACCTTCCAAGCTGTTTTAAGAAATCGTATGTATAAATTCATCCGTCGGCTAAATTACTCTGGAAATGAGATCATTCTGGTTTTAACGGACATTAGGCTCAGTGCCACACGTTACCACTCATCGATGTGGAGACATTGGCACAGCTGTCTATTTGTGGGACGTTGTGTATTTTTAAGTGATGTTATTTTTGCCTGTTGTGTGTAATTTTATATAGGTTGTGTATATGATTTATTTGTTTTATCTGGACCATGAGTCTGTATTAAAGTTTGATTGAATACTGTACTCGCTACTGTAGCTACAGTCGTTTATGGCACTCCTCTTGGTTTTGCCTTCCGTGAAGCCGTTGTCGGGTTGCATATGTTTGTATTAAAAAAAACATTGAGTTGCTGACACCAAATCAGATCACTTTCTACTCTTTAAAGGAACATGCCAACATAATGCGAAATGCGTTTACCATCTTCTCCAGAGTCAGACAAGAAGATGGATATGAATATGTAGACATGGATCAGCTAGTCTAGCTTAAAACTCTGGGAGAGATGTTTTTGGCCAATAGCTAGGCTAGCTGATCTGTGTCCGCTTCCATTCATTTGTGCTAAGCTAGGCTAACTTGCAGCCGGAGAGCTTTCTACTGAACGGAGAGTCGACATTTTTATCAACCTTGTTTTCCGACTATGGAGAAGACTCGAAGCACACCCCACATTTGACAATCTCATTGGTTGGTTACTGGCTGTCTGTTCCCACCACCTGTGGCCCTGTAGTAGTTCTTAGAATAACGGGGCGACAGTGGCTCAGCAGGTAGATCGGTCGACCAGTAATCCGAAGGTTACCCAGTTCGATTCCAGCTCCTAACTGCTCCCGATGATGAGCATGGCTGCCTCCGCCGTCGGTGTGTGAATGTGTTGAGTGACCGGGTGAATGTGAGGCATAAGTTGTAAATCGCTTTGGATAAAAGCTGCTATACAAATGCAGTCCATTGACCATTTAGTAGTGAAGCACGGCTGCCCTTTGCCGCCGTCTGTCTTGTAATGCCACGTTGTCTCCCACCAGGTCCCATCGCTGCCCGCAGCACACGGACGAGCAGAGGAGGGCCGTCAGGGTGTTCCTCCTGGGACCGTCCGCGTGAGTGTTCCCCCTTATCACCCACCCACCCACTCCTCCTTAACACTACTTTTGACCTCTTTTGACCTTTGACATCGGACGACAAATACTTGTGTTGAGACTTGGCATTTAAAAGTGGAACAGCACCTCAATCGAAGCATCCCAGTGTTATTCCCATGGTGTTGGGACGGTCAATATTTACATTTTAGACATTTAGATGATGCTTTTATCCAAAAACGACTTACAGATTGTGTACAACAGCAGGTGGGCTACACCTCTGGCGGTTAACACATTCCTGGCCAACCACGTATATATATATATGCGTTATTGGGAGCCAGCGGTTGACGGCCAAAAACATGTATACGTTTTTGACTCGTTTTTTCTTTTATTCTAATTTAATAACTTATTCAATGTCAGGGAGCTGTATTTTGCCTGGAAAAGGCATATTGGGACTCCAAAGGTGCAGTGCCGGCCTGATCCTGCTAGTGGCGCTGTATCGAGAATGCAGTAACCCCTGTTCCAGACCGCGTCATTGCTTTACCCAAACGGTGCATGCTTCCGCGTTCCCGTTTTGCGCTCTGATTGGCCACTGATGTTTCTGGTCGCACCAATCGTATGACGGCAAGTTCTTTCCCCGGTTAAGCTTAGGCACTCTTTTGAAGTTGGTTAAGGTTAGAGTTTGTCTTAGAGCATGGCGATAGAACGGTTAGGGTTTGCTGCTGGTCGAGGCGGAAATGGGCGCATCACGCGATTGGGCGCACATGTCACATGACCAGAAACGTCAGTGGCCAATCAGATTCGCAAAACGCATGAACCGTTTGGGTAAAGCATAGACTCTTCCAGACCGGGTGCCACACTGAAAACGCTCCGGGCTGACTTTTCTACTAACGTGAACCTATGGCTTCACCCGATCGCATTGAATAGTTTTCGGGACCCCCGATTTATTATGCTGTGGTGGGTTATATCGTGGGCCAAATGGACATATGGTGGCAATCAAATAATTGGAATATTCTTTTTGGAATCCCACTGGCCACAGGTAAGGACAATTTAACGTCAATTTCAGCTTGATCGTGCAAGGATTTCATAGCCATCCCCCTGATCAGCGTATATGTTGTGGTAATAACGAATGCCGTTATTGGCAATCAATTAATCAGAAACGACCCCCCCCCCCCCCCCCCCCCAATGGATTTGGTATAATACACGTCGCGGCTTACTGTATAAAGCCTCACAGGAATTAGCCCCGATCATTCCGAAATAACACTCATATTCACCACGGTATAAAACGGGAATGTATGGATGGAAAAGATATTTCTTTTTTGCATCTTGAACGGAAGGTTCTTACTGTCAAATGACCATGATATTGTATCCATAGCTATAATATAAAATATAGATTTAGCTCTACAAACAACGTGACGCACAGTGAAAGTGTGTAATGGAAAGCTGGCGTTCTAGCCACATTCCAATGGCAGTGAATGTGTTAAGGGTAAGTTGTATTGTTCGTGTAGCATAGTAGAGAGTAGTATAGACATAGTAGCATAGTAAATAATGATAAAAGACAGCAAGATTTTGTCGTGTTACTTTGCACGGTAACAAATACGTGAGTCCTCTGCTTTGGTTGTAAGTATGTTTATTAGCTTAGCCTCGCTACGTTACACGGGTGTGCATCCTAGGTTCCTCTCGAACTCTACCTGACCCCCAGTACGGTGGCCTGTACCTTCGCGTATAGCGCACACACATTAACATAACACCACATCTCCCTTTCTAGAATCAATGGGTAGACTGCCATTGATTCCCCAGACCTTAGAGGATTATTCTGCCTCTATATCTAAAAGGTCTGTTCATCTGAACTGATCTAAACAATTTCTTTAACACCATATAAACCATGGGTTATATTAAACATAGCAATTGCTTTCTTTCGAAATGTATATCTAAACGAATAATATATATAAACATGAAACAATGTCTTATCTTAACATAAACCTCTATCATTCTATCGCATGAATGTCACTTTTCTTTACTCTCTCTCTCTCTACTGTCTCTTACAAGTCCAACCTAGTTGGTTTCACCACACATCTCCCAGACCTGGTTCTGGGAGTAGCTGGTGGTTCCAGGACCTCCTGCTCCGTAGGTTCTGCTGCACTCTGCTCCGGTGAGGGCTCCATGGGGACGAGATGGCGACGGTTTCGCCTTAATGTTCCATGGGGTCCATCTATGATGTACGAACGTGGAGTGGGGTGGCTGCTGACCACAACTCCAGTTGCACTTTGATCTGTGACCCACACCTCCTTTCCTGGAGTGAGCCTGTCGAGACTTCGCGTACGATGACGCCGGTTGTAGCTTTGTGCATCTCTCATTCTCCTCTCCTCCTCCTTCTGAACCACTGCCTTACTGTCAGGAAGAGTAGGGACCAGTAGAGCAGGAAGCGTTGGCACCGTCGTGCGGAGTCTCCTCCCCATAAGGAGCTGGGCTGGACTGTACCCGTTATGCAACGGGGTGGCTCTGTATGCCAGCAGAGCACGGTATGGGTCGGCTGCCTTCTTCAGGAGGCCTTTTATTGTCTTGACAGCACGTTCTGCCTCCCCATTACTCTGGGGATATCTCGGGCTGCTTGTGACATGGCGAAACCCATATGATGTCGCAAACGCTGCAAAGGCCATTCCGGAGAATTGCGGCCCGTTATCCGTTACCAGTTCCTCTGGGATACCATGGCGTGTGAAGATTGACTTCAAGTGGTGGATGACGTCTGTTGATTTTGTGGGAGTCAGCAGAGCGATCTCCACGTACCTTGATGCATAATCCACGACCAGCAGGTAAGTCTTGCTCTCCAGCATGAACAGGTCTGCTCCCAACTTCTGCCACGGTCGCCCCGGGTATTGAGATGGCATCAGGGGCTCCCTTTGGTTCTCTCTCTCTTTGCTGCATGTTCGGCAGTTGAGGACCAGCTCATTCAGCTGCTGGCTGAGCCCGGGCCACCATACAGACTGCCGTGCTCGCTCCCTGCACTTTACCACCCCCTGGTGGCCTTCATGCAGCCTGGCAAGCACGTCGTTTCTCATTGTTGAAGGGATTACAAGCCTGCTTCCCCTCAGCAACAGTCCATCCTCTACTGTGAGTGACGCCTGTTCCGCCCAGTACAGCCTGAGAGCCGGTTCACTGTTGTGTGGTGGCCATCCCTCTGCACACCGCTGCTTCACCTGTGCGCACACACTGTCCCCCTCCAACTGCTCTCTCAGCTCGTCCAGGTAGGCAGTGCTCGCTGGCAGGTTCTCTATTACCATGTCCACATAGATATTTGTATTCTCAAATAACTCCTCCTCCTCAGGTGTCTCTCTCCTCTTCACAGGAGCACGTGAGAGCGTATCAGCAGTCCACAGGCTCTTCCCTGGCACATGGGCAATGGAATAGGAATAGCGCATCAGGCGCATCCGGAAGCGCAGAATCCGTGGAGGGAGATCATCCAACGCCTGAGACCCCAGGAGACTCAGGAGAGGCTTGTGGTCCGTCTCCAGCTGGAAGCGTCTGCCGATGAGAGAATTTCTAAACCTCTCACAAGCCCAGGTCAAGCCCAGGGCCTCCTTCTCAACCTGTGCGTATCTCTGCTCAGTCTGTGTGAGAGACCGCGACACATAGGCTACTGGTCTCCACACTCCATCCCATTTTTGGAGAAGCACACTCCCCAAGCCGTACGACGACGCGTCCGCTGAGACCTTGCACTCCCTGTGGTTATCGTACATGGCCAACACTGGTGGAGATATTAGTGCATCTTTTAAATCTTGAAAGGCTTTGGCCTGCTCGATGCCCCACAGCCAGCAGTTCTTCTTTGACAGAAGGTCTCGCAGGGCCTTGTCTCTCTCCGCCAGCCGCGGGATAAACTTCCCCAGCTGGTTTACCATGCCGAGAAAGCTTCTCAGCTCACTGACATTTGTCGGCTCCTCCATCCTCCTCACGGCATCCGTCTTACTCGGGTCGGGGTTAATGCCACTGCTGGAGATCACATGGCCTAGAAAGGTCACCTCTTCCTTTGACAGGTCGCACTTGCCTGTGTTCAGGGTGATTCCTGCTTTCTCGATCCTCCCCAGCACGACATGCAGACGAGCGTCATGCTCCTCCTGTGATCGGCCCCACACCAGCACATCATCCATGTGGCAGACGACACCCTCCAGCCCCTCTGTGACCTCAGTCACCATTCTGTTTTGGAAGTGTTCTGGGGCGGAGGCGATGCCGAAAGGTAGGCGATTGAAGTGGTAACGACCAAACGGCGTTGTATACTTTGACGACTCCTCAGTCAGGGGTATTTGCCAAAATCCCATGTTCGCGTCTAACTTGCTGAATATCCTGGCTCCGGCCAGCATTCCCAGTGTTTCCTCGACTGTTGGCAGGGTGTATTTCTCCCGGCACACTGACTCATTGAGGTTTGTGAGATCGACACATATGCGTACCTCCTCTGTCTTCTTCTTAGGGACCACTACCATGCCAGCGCACCAGTCGGTTGGCTCTTCGATCCGGCTGATCACTCCGAGGCTTTCCATGCGGGACAGTTCTTGCTTGACTTTGTCCATCAGTGGCAATGGAATCCTTCTGGGCGTCTTCAGTGAGAATGGTTGAGCCCCCGGTTTCAGCCTGATTGCATACGGCTGTTTCATCTCCCCGAGACCACTGCATATCTTTGGGTAGGTCGTCTTGAGCGTCTCCATCGTTATACTGTCTAGACGTGCCACAAGCTCCATCTTGCTGATAGCAGGTCTCCCCAGCAACGCTGAGTGTAGGTGTCGAGCGACGTACACATCCTCCAACACCTCTCTCTCTCCTCTCCTCAGCAGCAGCTTGACGACGCCCACAACATCTAGTGGACTCCTCCCAGGTCCCATCAGTGGTTTTGTCGCTTTCTGCAGGGTAGGTGGATCCTTGTGTTTGTATATCTCTCTGAATACAGTGTGAGGCATCACAGTAACATCAGCGCCAGTGTCTATTTTGAATGGCACACATCTGCCATTGATGTCTATGTCGACCATCCATGGCTCCCCATCAGTTGTGATGCTGCCCAAGAACATGTGCTCCTCCTCCCCATCACAGGAGCAGGAATAGTCTTCTTCAACCTCATGTACATTTTTGGAAGATTTACACACACGTTTATAATGGCCCATCTTCCCACATGAATGGCACTTCACCTCGTTAGCAGGGCAATCGCGCTGTGGGTGGAGCTGAGAACTGCCACATTTATGACACTTGACACTTCTCCCCCTCGGGTACTGGGTACTGAGTGGTTTGGCTGTGTAGCTGTTAGCCTGTTGGGGGCTGTTCTTAGCATAGTTCTTGCTACTGCTCTTAAACACCCTGTCCACCGATTTAATGTCACTTGCCTCTGTCCTGGTATCCCCTCGCAGAGAGGATTGCTGTCGTTTCACCTCCTCACTCTGCCTCGCCATGTTCAATGCCCTCTCCAAGGTTAAGTCTGGGTCCAGCTGCATGCGTTCTGACAGCCGCTTATCCATCAGACCGAGATCACGTATAAGTTCATTATGCAACACACCGTATGTACAATGCTCCGCCAGCGCATACAATGACGTCACAAAGGAATCGACTGTTTCACCTTCTCCCTGTTTGCGCATGTTAAACCTGGCTCGTTCATATATCACGTTCTTCTTGACCACGAAGAAACCTTGCAATCCATCCCGCACTCCTTGGTACGTACGTCGTAGATCAACAGCCAGATTCAGTCCACGTAAAATATCGTCCGCCTCATCGCCCATACAATATATTAGCGTGTTGACTTGATTCTCTTCAGAGCTAGCATTTAGGTTACTTGCCAGGCGAAATCTTTCGAACCTGCGTATCCACTTGGCCCACTCTTGCGGCTTTGAGAAGTCGAAGGACTCAGGAGGCTGGATGCTAAACGTAGCACTTGAAACCGCAGCCGCTACCGGAGCTACAGCGTTATTAGCGTTATCCACCATCTTTTTCTTTCTCCTTCTGCTTTTCTTCGTCATAAACGAGTCTCAAATGGCACTTTAATGTCCGACCGAACTCACACACAACTCTAGCAGGACTTCTGACACCATGTCGTGTTACTTTGCACGGTAACAAATACGTGAGTCCTCTGCTTTGGTTGTAAGTATGTTTATTAGCTTAGCCTCGCTACGTTACACGGGTGTGCATCCTAGGTTCCTCTCGAACTCTACCTGACCCCCAGTACGGTGGCCTGTACCTTCGCGTATAGCGCACACACATTAACATAACACCACAGATTTATTCAGATATTGATTGGAAATGTGTGTTTTTAGTCAATGGCGGAGAATTGGGCAGGTTTCAGCTGTCCTAACTGGGGTGTGAAGTTCTTTCCACTATTGTGACCCCCCCCCCCCCCAGGAGCTTGGATAGGAGTGGGTCTCAGGTGGACAGAAGATGCAGAGCGTAGGGGTCTTGGGGGTGTGTAGTTGGAGACTATTGACCACAGGTAGGAGGGAGCCATTCCCCTCGCTGCACCATTAAGTACCTCGAAGAGGATTAGTACGACAATGGGAAGCCAGTGCAGCTCTCTGAGAAGTGGAGTAACGTGGGCTGACTTTGGTAGGTCGGAGATCAATAATTTTGTCAGTAAACAACTCTTTGACCCCGATGCCAGAAACCTTAAGGAACTCGAACATGTGATGTCATCAGGTATATAAGTATGGTGCTCCTCCATGGAACATTTATTGAAAAAGATGGAAAGAGATTTTCTTTGGGGGAGGGGGGAGGGGGTTAATTTTCAGGTTTAGAACTGACAAAGTATATAAAAAAAAAAAAAAAAAAACATTATGTTGGTCCTCAAAATCAATCTGCCTTTCGTTACTTGTTTGTTTTCCACAAGTATTGAGTGGAACTCTTGGCCCGTGGGCGCAACGGATAAATTAGGTGGCGTTGCCCTTTAAACGCACTGCTGTTTGTAACCGAGACGTCTGCATGCGTCGTCTCTAATTGTGCAGAATGTTTGCATGTGTTCGTAGTATTTTCTAATGTATCTTGTCGTGTTGCTCTGGTCAATAACATGGATCCGGAAGGATGATGCTGGTGGACACACAGTGATATGAATACTGGTATAAGTATACAAATAATACATGTAATGATTTGTCGGCTATATACTGCTACTCTTAACCTCTTCCACCCGACGGGACCGGTCCCAAAATGACATCACGTCATAAATCAAGCTCTCCAGACTGTCTGACATAATTATCGTATATATATATTTTTTTCAAACGTATTCAAGAATAAACATCATAACCATGTCACAACAGCAGTTATAATGTATATTTTCATCAATACGTTTGTTATTAGTGAGGTTTTAGTTTTTTAAAATGTGTTATTGTCATCGCGGAAATCGGCCATTTTGAATTACCGGCCGTCTGTGAATTTTGAGTCATTTTGAGTAGTTTTGAGAAGAGGACATCCAGAGCTTTCAATGAGCGTTGGCATGTTTCAAAACTACACTTCACAAAGGCTTCTATCTTTCTGCAAGCAAATTACCTCCTGATTATTATTTTTTTTCCCTTATTACTCTGGATTATATACCACAAAACTGAACGTTATTGGCATATATTGGAGCGCAGTTAGTTTGTCTCCCTTATTTTGATCATTTAGCAACCATCCGATTTGAAATAAGTTTCAAAATGGCGGAGCTCTTTTCTCAAGAATAAAAAAACCTACTGTACATGCAGTAGATTTCATTATCTGTTCTTCATGCACGCCTGGTGATACTCAATCCAAATTGAACTCGGCCATTTGAAACCAGATTTGTCCCAATCCATAAATGTGTGAATTGGCTATAATAAAGTCATTTATAGGCCTGCTATCTATAATAATATTTCAAATTGCATTGGTCCGGATGGGAGAATTCAGTACTGTATCTACAAAACCTTCTGTTTAATCATCTTCCCTTTATTAATTTCCTTAGATTTTTTTTGTACATGTGATCTCAAGAAGGTACTGAGCAAGCTCTGGTCTGGTCATTTTTAGCATGGTGTTATTCACTGTCAAAGATGCAAAGAAAAATCATAATATTCTCCTTTGTTGCATCACAATTTAAGCAAGCCTAGTATTTCTGACACTGGGAATACATTCACTCAGGTCCATAGATGTCTCTAGATACCAAGAACATGCAAATGGGCCGCGTGTAGCCTTTTTACAACGCATCCGCGTTTCCGGCGCTCTGATTGGCCAGGTCATGTGACATGTGCGCCCAATAGTGTGTTTGCCCATTTCCGCGTCGAACAGCCTGCAAACTACCTGGCGTTCTATCGCCATGCTCTAAGACAAACTCTAACCTTAACCAACTTCGAAGAGTGCCTAAGCTTAACCAGTGTAGAAACTTGCCGTCCCACGATTGGCGCTCATGTCACATGACCTGGCCAATCAGAGCGCAAAATGGGAACCTGGAAACGCGGATGCGTTGTAAAAAGGCTTTATTCCATTTACTTAGGTATGTATTTTAGGCGGAATTTCAGAAAATAGGGCTCCGGGCTTGCACCAACTCATTGTTATGACTAATATCTAACAATATTATATATATATATAATATTATTATTACACAAGTGATCTGCTTTTTCTTTTTTATTCAAGTTATGTACTTTCTTGGTTTTGCCAGGCAGAATAATAATAGGTGTACATCAGTGTTACTATGAAGTGCAATCTGAGTTGAATCTCTTGACTTTTGCTGGTCTGGTTTGATGTGATTGTTGTGTTTTTTACTTTTTTTACATGGTAGATCAACATTGTCTGACGCACACCCTCTAGTGGCGAACGACGGCTATGACATCTCAGACGCTCAGGTCCTGATGAGACGCCTGCAGTGGGATGGGTCCTCTGGCATCTCCCCCTCCAACTCTGGGTCATCGAAATCTAGTAAGGAAATACAATCTACTTCTGGATGTTGATGCATAGTGCTGGGAGATATGGGCAAAATGTCATATTGTGATATTTTTCTTATTTCCGATGCCAATGTCCTTTTTTTAAACTGAATCGTCTCGGAGGGACCTTCCATTCAAAATGGTTTCTTCTCCAACCTTCCCATTGAAAAATATTTATAGTACTGCTGCAGTGTGCTATTTCTTTCTTAAAAAATTATAATAATAAAAGTGTTAAGTGGCTCAGGACGTAGAGTGGTCATCTGGTAATCTGAATATAAATGCAGTCCATTTACCATCTGCATTTTGTGAGACGGGTGCGCCAACTGAGGCACAGTGTAGGGTGGCTTGCGCTCGTAAAGTTTCTCCGTTTCCACAAACGGTTCACTAAGATATGTTTCTCACATTTTAGGCGAGAAATCAGAAAGGTAATTGCTGGATCTTAATTTATATTTTATGTGCAACACCTAGTTTGACAGGAAGTTAGCCAAAATGCCTATCACGTACAGCACCCTGTGTTCCCTCCAGCCATAAGTGTTTAGTGATTCTGCTTTATGTTTTCCCAGGCACCAACCATCCAGATTCTAGGAGACCTAAGAAAAAGAAGATGTCTCTTGGTCTAAATAGTGGTGGAGGAAGAGGAGGGGGAGGGGGGAGCAGCTCTCTCGTTGGAGGAAGCTGCAGTAGTTCTCAGAGTAATATCAACTTATCCAACAGAAAAAAGAGGCCAAGACTCTCTACACCTTCTGGTCCTAGTATCTATGATGATCTGAACTAGGAATAGACCATTTTTGTCTTTGTCAAGCCAACCCCCGCATCCTGTCCCTGCTTCAACCCTCTGGACGATAGCGGGCAAGTGACAAGTCTGCAGGAAGAACCCAGACATTCAACCTCACGCTCCTACGCAGAGCCGTCTCTATGCCTGTACGTCACAGCCTGCTGAACAGCTCTGCCCAAGAGAGACTAAATCTGTACCAAATCCGGACATCCATGATCAAAAAAAAATAAAACGTTTGTCTGAACATTTATGAGTTATGCAGTGATGTAGTTATGTTTAAGTAAACAGGCTACCTTTCCTGCGTAAGGAAAGCATGCCTTTAAGGCTGTGTTCATGGCCGTTTACATGCGTGTCGTGAATAAACGAGGCCGCACAGACGGCGTGACATTTTATTATTTACCGTTTTTCTACAAATTTTCGGTTATTATTTATAAGAGACCAAAAATATGGAGGGAACAATAATATACTGTGATTGATTCTATATGTTAAGTTACAAGAATCCGATCGGTAGGACCACTTTACTTCCTCTTTGGGCAGAGATGTTGCACAGTGGAACGTTATCCAACTCTGCATAGGAGAATGATTCAACCTTAAAAAGCATGGTGTCTCCAGCTCGGCAAAGAATTCTCATTTATGGAATGATAATTTTTTCAAATGCTCTTGTCAAAAAAAAGTTGCCACAGTCTAATGGTGTGGCACACTGTTGCTTTTTCTGATCTAATCAGGAAACGGACAATTAATTGAAGCCCTCTGTGTTTGCCTTTGCTAATTGGTGGACTGTGAAGTGGGTTTCGGCTAGGACGCTCGTGCTACATCTTCTCATCTGACTAGATATCACGTTTTTCAGGAGAAGAGTAGAACTATAGACAGAGATGCGTTGCTCATGGGACGGGGTTGTACGGTGTGCAACCAGTCTGTGAGCAGAAGCATGCACATGCACGAATGCGCTGCACTCGACTGATGCGCCCACTCGCTAAGTACTACTTTGCATAATAATACGGCAGGTCGTCAAGTGT
The DNA here is from genome assembly GCF_963971535.1 of Notolepis coatsorum. Classification (NCBI taxonomy): domain Eukaryota; kingdom Metazoa; phylum Chordata; class Actinopteri; order Aulopiformes; family Paralepididae; genus Notolepis; species Notolepis coatsorum. The sequence continues at coordinate 33,117,701 of NC_140178.1, forward strand.
GTTCAAATACGTTCTCGGATACATTCACACAACTTGTGAATGAAATGTGTTACATTCCATTCGTAGAGGCAATTAGGCACTGTCTTTAGTCTGTGTATGCGAGGGAACATTTATATTTATAGCGCACGTGGCGTCATTAAAACATAGTGCAACCAGTCGTCCCATGAGTAACGCATGCCTGACTATAGATGATGACATAATCTACATTACATTGTTTAAACATACAATTTGTGCATTTGGTTTGAAACGTGTTTGTAGTAGTAAGGTAATTGTAATAGTGCCAGTATCAACTTTCCTTCCTCTGCCTGAGCCGTACTGTACCCATTCTGCAATCTGTTAATACAAATTTCAATCAAGCCTGGCTGGCTGCCTTTCGTTCTCAGCCTTGTGGTTGATAGAATATGATTGGACAAAGGGCATTTAGGGGCGGGGTTTTGAGAAAGAACAATTCGATGTCTAAGCGCCCAAAGTTCACCCTAGTTGAATTTGGGGCGCGAGCTCGCTGAGGAGTGCACTGGGCCACGCCACGGCCACCCTTTGGAAATAACGGGTTTGATTGCGCAGCGGTGCCGTCGTCGCATTGTATCCGAAAGGGCCGTAACGGCAAATCAACTGCAGCACTTTACGGAAGAAGACATACTAGATTATTCATCAGTGGCGTTTTATTGATGGCATTGTATTGCACAGTTGTTTGTGAATGTGTATGTGTACGTGTGCCAGTGTATGGAAATGGATATGTGGTTGGCTGTGTTTGTCGGATAGCAATTGCGTGTGTGACCATTTGTATATTCGGATATGCATCCTTGTGCCATATTTGTGTACCATTTTGGATATTTAAACAACTTTTTGTTTTACATTGACCAATATCTTTAAACCATGTATCTATGCCATTGCGTCTCAAGTGATAATAGTTTTTTTTTTTACATTTCTTGTAAGATTTTGATATTATGAGCCAGTGTACTTTTGGTATCTGTACACATGTGGTGTGAATAGTAAAAAGCAATCATGAATCAAATGGAATCGTTCTCCATACATTATGCATCAACAGCTTGGAAACTAGCATGTTTTTTCACCCTTAATTTAAAAGACTAGTCTCTCAATTTTACATATTCACACATGACCATTTTGCTCTTACATCATGCTCAGGATGGGATTCCCTTTGGGGGAGAAAGTTATTTCATCCTGAGCATGACATAAGAGTACATTTGTTTTTTTATACGTCTTTCAGGCATTATTTATTTGGGTTTAACATAAAGTTGACCACATGACACGATGGTTTCTCAATGTAATACAAAAGTAATAAGTTGATCTGGTGTATATATTGGGTGCCAAATTATGTCTTATCTCTCTCCCTCTCTCTAGCCTAGTCTTGATGTGCACTAGAAAAGGAGCACAATCCCTCAAACTATTTTATCTCGGTTCTGTCGCCATCTTTTCCCAGACGGGGTGAAGAATGGCCAATGTTATTATTGTAACTGTTAATATATGGGTAATGTGTCTTTTGGCAATGATGAAAGGGTGAATTATTCTGATTCTAACAACCCCCCTCACATGCATGTCTTTCGTATAAATATTTTGATGCAGCATTGTTATTTTTCTTCACCTCCAAGCATACTGGGGTTTTTGAACTGACGGCCATTGAATAAATATTTCAACAAGGGTTTGGTTTGAAATGCTTTAATCTGAGTCAGCACCGAAGCCAGGACAGTCCAAACAAACGTAAGAGACACAAACAGGAGCTCCTAAAGACGGTTCATGATTTGTTGCGTAAGGAGCCCCTCGTATCTTCAAGTGCCAGATGCAGATTTATCCGATTCATTCTATCATTTTATGTACAGTAATTACAAGATATTTACATTACCTTTTCAAAAACAAACATTGTTATTTTGTTGTCTAGTGGTAATGATTAACAACTTAAATTAGTCTACTTCTAAATATCAGAGTAGTTCAAAACAAATCCTTAGAAAATGTCAGCCATGCAATAAGGCTGCAGTTGAGTTTTTTCCCCTCAAAGCTTGTACCCATTAAACTAGGAATTAAAGGAAGAAGAAATATAGGCTAACCAACACACAGCAAAGTAGTGAGTGGTTTCAGGATTCAAGTCTTACATTGACCACATGGTTTTCCTGTTGCAGATGTTAACTCCTACACAATCACTTAAGAAAAATTTAACAAAAGTACGAAATAAAAACCATGTGTCCACGACAGTCTGCCAACCATAATCCTAAATTCCACCAACAATCTTTGAGCAGTCTAGATCGAGACAAATACAGGCAAACATCTGAAACAAGTGGGAACATAAAAGATGAGCAAAAAATAAAGTACAGCTCAATTCATTCATCCTGAACTACATACATACACACACATATTGCAAGTGATACTCCACATATACCGTACAATCGTCCACAATGTTTTTATTGGAGCGTGCACGAACACAAGCACACCCACACATACTGTAGGATTCCAGTCAGCTACGTGGCATCTGCACCAAGGCCTGATTAGTCTGTACCTTCCTCCTGACACCATCGGCTGCTGCTGCTTTTTCATTTTTATTCTGTCTCACGGGAATCCTAACATTCAAATGTAACCGAAGGATCCCGTTCCATCGCACTAGATTTGCCTTTAGCTGCCTTTTTCAACGGCTGTGCATCCCGAAGACGAGGAAGCTGAAGAACACAGTGACCCCCACGAGGGAGATGGTCGCGGGGGCCGTGAAGAACTGCCTGTAGTTGATTCGAAAGTACCAGACGACGGCCAACATCACCACAAACACGGGCACCACAAGACTACTGGTGTTGAGGACCAGCCCTGCGGCCCGGATCCCTCCGGAGACGCCGGGCGCGGCGGCGGCCCCCGAGCCTCCCCCGGCCAGAACCGTTTCCTCTGGACTGGCCTCGCGCAGCACCTGGGATACGTGACAGTGGATCACGCTGTTGTGCGTAATGTTGAGGGAGAAGAGAGTTCGTTTTGGGTCCTGAAGCAGTTGGCCCTGGTAGATCAGTTTGATCTGACGCTCCCGACCAGAGAAGTACTTACTGGAAGAAAAGGGGACCCACACAACAAATTACATGTTAGCCTATATATTTATTTTTGTTTGCTGTACATGTATATTGTACAGGTAGCTACTAGATGTTTGGTACTAGTAGGTCTACTAACCTTTTCAGTAGACCCACTGTATCCTGTGGCTTCAGCACGGCCACCTCCTCCGTGTCGTTTAGGAACTTTAAACGCACAGTGATGGTAGTGGTGGTGGTGGTAGCAGCAGCAGTGTTGCTGGACAACAGTGGAACAGTGTTGCTGGACATCGTGGACAACACTGGGAAAAGCTTTGGGACCTTTTCGTCTTCTTCGTCCGGCTCATCTTCCTCCTCTTCATCATCATAATCGTCTTCCTCCTCCTCATCCTCCTCTTCTTCATCATGATGGTTTCTACCAGCATGTGGTTTCTTGCCCTGGATGTTAAGCAGCAGATCAGGACCCCTCCCTGCAGTACCCTCTCCTGTGCCCTCAACGTCCCCCCTGTCAGCCCCCGCCTCCCCATCCTCTGGCTTATTATTCTCCTGGGAGGGGGGAGGGCTTTGTTGTTCAGGTGTGTCTGTGCTGGGAGGCCCTCCACTGTAGCTGTCATGACCTCCCAGGCTGATGAGAGAGGCATGGGCCCCGACGGTAAGGATGGTGCCCAGTATATGGTCTCCCCGATCGGCTACGTGTGTGGAGAGCCAAGCCAAGACCAGGGCCAGCGCCAGGAGCAACACCGCACCTGCCGCAGTCACCCCATCTCCCATGATCCCATCCAACATGGTCAGTGGTGCACACACCGCCATATCATTATCAGTCCTCAACACCTGAGAAAAACAAAGATTTCCATAAGTTCGTTGTAGGGCTAACTCATCGCCATGCTAGAGTTATAGCTAGAGACAGTATTTTGTTTGGCCTGTGCTGTATCTGGATTACAGAGTGGTCAGAAAAACGGACTGTTGTTGAGACAGTGAGTGGTACTTTAATTAGGTGTAACATGTTTGTGAAAAGACTTGCCACTCCCGCTGGCTATACGCGGACGAGCTACGCCTACGATACGACACTGACGAGCTAACACAGTTAGCCAGCTAGCTATTTTGCTAACCAAAGAAAAAGACGACATTCGCCTTTTTTCAACACACTGTTAAAACTATACTGTCGTAACAGTTCCGAAAATATTGCGTTGAATGCACACTGTTGTCGTGTGAACGTTTTGCCGTTTAGATGTGTGCATATAGTCAAGCATCTTACCTGCTATCAAATCATGTTTGAAGACTATGTGCCACAGCGCTAATTCAGCAACAACAGCCTGTTAAACCCACATCAACACACAGGCGGTGTCGTCATCACGCAGCTTCAGAGAGCGCTTGTTTTGGAACCCCGGCGCCGCCTGTGGTTGGGTTGTTCTGGCCACTTTTTATCCATGTTATTCTATAATGACATGACATTATATATATATATGGTATATATATATATATATATTTTTTTTTAATGAACAGTGATGTAGCGTATTCTCCTCTTCATGAGCATTTAGAGGCATTATGTGTGTGTGTTTTGATTGATTGATTGAAAACTTTAACAGATTGCAGAATGGGTACAGTACAGTACAGCTCAATGCACACATTGACGACCGGCCCTCGCCATCTAATATGTGGCTGGAGGACAACGCTTTGTAAACAAACCGATGTACTTTTGGATAGCTATATATATACTTTATAGTATTGCTATCTGTCCATTCTCATTGTCACTTGAGTGCATAAACCGTGCCTTCATAATGGCTTAAAGAAAATAAAAATCCATCGGTTGGTTGTCATTTTATAGCATCGTGAATATAAGCTTTATCGCAGTTTTCGTCTCGTATTTTTTCTGGAAAGCTATTTATAGGGCTAAAGGCTAGTCACGTTATATCGAACGGCATTTCTGTTGTATATATACGAATGAAATAAAACAAACTGCTTAGCATCCGGACTATTACAGAGCATCTATGGATGAAATGGGGGCGGCGGGGAACGCTTATTGATTAGCAATACAGTGTGCGTTCAAGTAGCCACATTCACTGAGCTTGCGTTTTACAACAATGTCCAATCCGTCTGTAATTTGGGCGAAGAGTGTCCTACCATCAGCCCATGTGATCGCCGGCAGAATTTCCCCATTATTCATCGGCATCTGGTAGATCGATATGTCTATTGGCTGATCATAAATCCCATTATTCCAGGCTGAAATCTGCGCTTCGAACCGTGATCAACGGTGGAGGATGTTCGCTTGGGATCCAGGCTCATATGAAACGCCCATAGACAGTAAAAAAAAAGTAACCACTCGCCCACAATGATACTGCAGTGGAGCGATGGCGCCCCTAATAGGATCTGGCCGGTATTGCATGTTGCAGATTTCAAGGAGGCGGGTAAATCTGCAGAGTCGATCGGGGATCTTGATCCGTTTATTAATATGGATGGAATAAAACAATAACAACTTGCGTGGCTCTGGTCCTCAACGCATGGCACCGAAACCCGAGTTAACTCGTGGTTGGGCGGCAAAGTGGGATGCAGACCAGAGAAAGACTTTCGTCTTGTTTACATCAGGGTCCCCCCATTTTCAATTCATCATAACATATATGACATACAGCTAGACAGTAGGGCCTACTGCTACATCTATACATTTATGACATACCAGATTTGCAAATACAGTACTGTTTGTGATACAAAAAGAGTCTAGAGAAGAGAGTATATACATTTGATGTAGAAACTGTACATTGGAGGAAGTTGGGTGTGTGTGTGTGTGTCTGTCTGGGGTGTCGTGATCATTTACTTGTATTTATAGACCTTCTAATTTAACAACATAAACATTCTAAATACGGTAGGCCTGGCCCAGTGGCCCCTGTTGCAATGTTTGTTAATACAGTTGCTGACAGGAAATAAACAGGGACCAAAGCTGTTCCCCTAGCAGATTTCAGATTATTTTATTGTCACAGTTTTTTTTAAATGTACATACTTTCAAGAGATGCTTGTTTTTCCCGGCTCCTCAAAGGTAGTAGATTTGTAAATTTAGTACACAACATATATTCTATCTATAGAAACTATAACTATAAGCTATAACTATAAACTAGATGGGTTATAAATAAACTATAAACTAAACTATAGAACTAAACATAATGCACAACGTATATTCTATCTATACAAACTATGCTATGCTAACTGTATAAATAGCAACAGCATAATTCTATAGGTCTATAGAAAAGTTACTTTACTACAGAATAAAATAATAAAATGAGCCCACAGCCAGTTCTGTTCAAAGTCAGGCCAGAGATATAGCCCTAAACTACTAAAGGGGAGGCTGTTGTGGAAAATGTGTATACGGGGTGGAGGTAGGAAAGGGGTTAGTCTTGACTAGTTTAATATAGGTCAACTAGCAGGGCTCAAAGACACTAGGGCGACAGTCTGGCTGATGTTCTTAAAACAGCCTCAAGATAGGCAGATGGACATTTCAGTACATCATATCGTGTGCTCTAATCTTGTGTCTTTTCTCTCTTTCTTTTTTTTGTATTTTATTTTTTTATTATTTTTTAAACAAACACATAAACAAACATGACAACACACAATAGGATATACAAATACACATATGCTCCAGCTCGTACCCCCCTCTCCCGGACCCCCCATTGGATAATCCAACCATTATAATTTGTTCCTAACCAGACACTACCATTATATGCTGGCTTTTATTCTCTCCACCACTTCTAACCACATTGCCATTTTGGATTCATTGAGACCCAAAATTCTAGCTGTTGATATTTCTTGATAAATCACATCGAGATATGTAAGAATCCAGACCTTACGGCACATTTTTTCCGGTTGAAACCATCGTGATGCTATCAGCTTTTTAGCCACTGTGATACCGGATAAAACCAATCTCTTTAGCTGTGGAGGTACTGCATGCTCAAAGACATCATTCAGCAGTAATACAGAGGGGTGTACAGGTATATCCAGAGTTAAGAGATTTGACAATTGCTGGGTCACTTCTTTCCAAAATATCTTAACTGGTGGGCAGTCCCAGTACATGTGCATAAATGTCCCTTCATCCCCATTTGTACATAAGGAGCATTTGGAGTCTTGTTTAAGACCCATTTTGTTCAGTCTTATAGGAGTTAAGTATGTCCTGTGAATATAGTTAAGATTGATTTGTTGATGGTCCGGGTTCCTTGATGCAAGGCGTACATTTGCCCAGGCTTCTTGCCAGTCAAAGTCTATCTCCAGGTCTGGTATATCCCTCCTCCAGACTGAGTCTAGATGTAGGGTTTCATACGAGGCCGTTAGTAATTGATGATAAAAATCTGAAACAAAACCTCTCGATGTCTCTCTTTCATAGAAGAATTTGTGGTATCTGTGGTGTACAATTACTATCCCTAATGGAACACCGTGAGCCTTCAAACATGCCAATAACTGTGCGTAAAAATAATATGAGGACTTGGTGAGATTACATTTTTTGCATATCTCATCAAAACTACAAAAACCCTGTTTGTTGAAAACGTCTCCTAATGTGTGTATGCCTTGCTTTTCCCATCTAGGGAATCTTATAGGTTGTTTTCCAATCAAGAGTGCATTGTTATTGAATAAGGGAGTATGATTATGCCATGTATGTGGGATAGAGTCTTTTTTTTGTGTTTCACGCCATATCCGGATTGCATGAGTGATTATGGGGCCAAATTTCCGTTCGCATTGCTTAATTGATAATTTGGTGTACACTATGTCCTTCAGCCTATGTGGAGCTACTATATTTTCTTCTAAATTTCTCCAGGATACTGATGCTTGGGGATCAAACCATGTTGTCAGTGGTCTTAAAGTGTATGCCTTAAAATAGTGGTGGAAATCTGGAAATGCCATACCACCGTCTGCTTTGTTTCTCTGTGCGGTGGATCTTTTTATACGTGGTGGTTTGTTATTCCAAATAAATTTGTATGTGGAGGAGTGTAATTCTTTCCAGTAACCCTTTGGAGGGGGTAACGGTAGCATTGAGCTGAAGAAGTTGATTCTAGGTAGGACGTCCATCTTAATTATTGATATTCGTGCTTGTACTGAGTTTTTAAGTTTTGACCACCTGACAAGGTCGTATTTGATTTTGTTTTGGATTTTTATGTAATTGTGCTTCACCGTTTGGCTTATGGTAGGGAATATTTCAACTCCCAAACATCTAAAGTGTTTTACCATCGGTATCTCTTCTGGGAGGGTTATATTTCTTTTTGCAGGGGCTTTAAGTGGGAGGAAGGCCGACTTCGGCCAATTTATCCTAAATCCCGATAAATCTCCAAAGTCCTCAATCAACTTGAGAATATGAGGCAATGCGGTGTTGGGGTTTTGCATGAACAGTATTACGTCGTCCGCATATAAACTAATTTTGTGTTGTGTGCCCTTGATTACGATTGGTTCTATGGATTGGGATTGTCTTATATATTGTGCTAAAGGCTCTAATGATAGATCGAATAGTCCGGGACTAAGGGGGCAACCCTGTCTGGAAGACCGTGATACTGGAAAGATTTCGGAGGTGATTGTACCTGTTGTAATCATGGCCGATGGGTCTTTGTATAATACTTTAATCATATCAATGAATCCTTTTCCTAACCCCATCCTTTCTAACACTGCCCATAGATACGACCATTCCAACCTGTCAAAAGCTTTCATTGCATCCAGGGACAGCATCGCCTTAGGTGTGTTGTCTTCCTTGTTAGCATCTAGTACGTGTAGTAATCGTCTTATGTTATCAGTGATCAGGCGGCCTCTTATGAAGCCTGTTTGGTCCGGATGAATTAAAGACGTCATATGCTTTTGTAGTCTGATGGCTAATACCTTAGAGTACAGTTTGATATCGGTTCCGAGGAGGCTTAAAGGTCTGTAACTACCGCACTCGGTGGGGTCTTTGTCTTTTTTGAGGAGGACTGTTATGAGTGCAATATTGTCATTCTTATGGAAGTTCCCCTCCTTGACTGAGTATAAAATCATATTTAGTAATAAGGGTCCAATTATGTCCCAACAAGAGAGGTACATTTCTGGTGGGATACCGTCTCTTCCAGGGGCCCTTCCACTTTGCATTTCAGATATGGCCTCCCTAAGTTCATCTAGTGTGATCGGTGTTTCTAACTGTTTAGCGTCATCCTCTGAAAGTTTAGGGAGGTTAATTTGATTAAGATATGTGTCCATCTTGTTTTGATCGAAGGTCGTTTCTGATTTGTATAAGTTGGAGTAGAATTCTTTGAATGTCGTGTTTATTTCTTTGGGTTCTGTAACAAGTCCTTGTTGTGCTCTAATGGTAGTTATATCTGCAAATTTTGCGTTGACTCTTAGTCGCATAGCTAATAGGTGACTTGGTTTGGAACCTTGTGAGTACTGCTGTTGTCTTGTGCTACGTATTTGCAATTCAGATTGTTGTCTGTATATGGCGTTAATCTCTTTTTTTAGTATATTGACTTGATTTTCCAGTTGAACCGAGTTGTTGTATTGCAAAGAATTAAATAACGTTGAGTAAAGTGTTTCCAGTTCAGCCAGTTTTGAGCATCGATTCTTGCGTATTTGGGAGGAAAAGCTATCAGTGAAATCCTTGATCATTCCCTTTGTCGACATCCATAATATTCTGGGGTCCTGCACCGAATTCACATTTATCCGTAGGAATACCGTAAGAGCTTCTTTGATTTGTGTAATGAATTCCTTGTTATTAAGCAGCATCGTGTTAAATCGCCATCTTGGGGCTCGGGATGATAGTATACCAAATGTTCCTTTTAAGAGTAAATAACAGTGATCAGACAATGCATTGGGTATCATTTCCACATCGTAGTTATCAAATAGTCTCGGGGTTGTGAAAACGTAATCTATTCTGGATAATGTATTATGTCTCGCAGATCGACAAGAGTACTTCCGGGTCATGGGGTTGAGTGAACGCCATAAGTCATTTACACCTGTAATCTTCGACCAATCCTTTAATGCATTAGATGCATTTTTTTGTTCATTGGAAAAGGAGGGGTTTGATTTGTCCATCCTTGGGTTCCAAATGGCATTAAAATCTGCACCGATTATAAATGAGTATTCGGGAAGGTCTAACATTGCTCTGGTAAGTGTAGTGAAGAAACTAACTTCGTATAAATTTGGGGCGTATACCGCTACCAACGCTATTTTTCTGTTCTTATGTAAAATCTTAGCTATAGTTATCCGACCATCTGCATCAGACCATACTCCCTTCAATTCAATATTCAACTTCCGTCTAACGACTATGGCTACTCCCCGAGTTCTCGTTCCAAAGGAAGAGTGACTGATGTTATGATATGTGTTGTCCGCTAACATATCTATGTCTTTCTCTAAAATGTGCGTTTCGCTTAGCAGAGCTATGTCCACCTGTTCTTTTTTCATCAGTGTGAGCACGCTTTTTCGTTTGTGTTGTTTATTTATTCCACCAGTGTTCCATATCATTATGTTCAAACTAGCCATAATCTATACATGTTGTTGTATGGTTGTTGGTAATGCAATATTTTTTTTGACGCTTCTATTGAGGCTAATGTGGGCAGGTCTCTAAATGGCTGGAATAAGGAGGAGGTGAACGGAGGGGGGAGGGGGTGAAGTACATAAAACAAAATAACCCTGCCGTCTTGTACAGACGGGTTACACATAAAACACATACGGCCCATCCCTAATGGATGGGCTAAAATGATTAACATCGTTCCAGTGAAGCTGAGAGGAGTCCCGCCGCGGGAGAGTAAAAGGCCAATCTATCGAGTGATAAAATCGGCCCCTCTCCGCACACCCCCCCCATCCCCACACCGCCGTATCAATTGGTAGTAAATAGTTACAAAACCCAACAGTACTGGAGCTTCACTCCTTGTCTGTAGGTGTAATTTCAATCAGATATTTAAAGATAATATAGGCTACTCGCATCCGATAATTTGACCAAAAATAGTATGACCATTTT
>NC_140178.1:33128859-33228859 GCF_963971535.1 Notolepis coatsorum
ACATGTATAGAAGATAACTCATTCTGGGCGTAGAGCCAGCTAGCAGGTCTGGGCGTTGTGCCAAGAGAGATAGCTCTCTCTCTCTCTCTCTCTCTCTCTCTCTCTCTCTCTCTCTCTCTCTCTCTCTCTCTCTCTCTCTCTCTCTCTCTCTCTCTCTCTCTCTCTCTCTCTCTCTCTCTCTCTCTCTCTCTCTCTCTCTCTCTCTCTCTCTCTCTCTCTCTCTCTCTCTCTCTCCTGGGTTTGCTGACCCCTGTTGGTGGGCCAAGGTGTAGCATACAGACTCATCACATCTCTTTCTCTCTTGGGTTTGCTGACCCCTGGTGGTAGAAAACACACACACACACAACCACACACACACACACACACACAGTCACACACACGCACACATACACAGTCACACACACACACACACAGTCACACATACAATACACACACACACACACACACACACACACACACAGTCACACATACAATACACACACAGTCACACACACGACAGTCACACACACACACACACAGACACACACACACACACACACACACACACAGACACACACACACACACACACACACATTCCTGTGTCCCGGTAGACAGCGGGTTGTGACGCACACACACACCGACACACACACACACACACACACATTCCGGTGTCCTGGTAGACAGCGGGTTGTGACGCACACACACACAGTACGCACACACACACAGTCACACACACACACACACACACACAGTCACACACACACACACACACACAGACACACACACACACACACACACACAGACACACACACACCGACACACACACACACACACACACATTACGCACACACACACAGTCACACACACACACACACACACACAGTCACACACACACACACACAGTCACACACACACACACACACACACACACACACACAGACACACACACACCGACACACACACACACACACACACATTCCTGTGTCCCGGTAGACAGCGGGTTGTGACGCACACACACACAGTCACACACACACAGTCACACACACACACACACACAATCACACACAAACACACACACACACCGACATACACACATACACACACACACACACACAGACACACACACCGACATACACACACACACACACACACACACACACACAGTCACACACAGACACACACACACCGAGTTGTAGTAGCGTTGTAGTTGTAGATCTAGGTTAACTGTGTCCTGGTAGATCTAGGTTAACTGTGTCCTGGGGTAGAGTAGTAGTAGATCTAGGTTAACTGTGTCCTGGAGTAGAGTAGTAGTAGATCTAGGTTAACTGTGTCCTGGAGTAGAGTAGTAGTAGATCTAGGTTAACTGTGTCCTGGGGTAGAGTAGTAGTAGAGTAGTAGTAGATCTAGGTTAACTGTGTCCTGGAGTAGAGTAGTAGTAGATCTAGGTTAACTGTGTCCTGGAGTGGTAGTTGTAGAGTAGTAGTAGTTGAAGTACAACCACACACACACATACACAACACAATAAACACACATACACACTAAACAACGATGCATACAGCAGAGGACATACTGTTAGACCGGAACCCGCTCATAAAGAACCTAATTCTCAAGGTTGGTGTCCGGTGGCAGAGGCGTACAAAGGCCGGGGACACAAAATGGCCTTCCGGAGGTACTTTTGATCTCGACGTATGCGAAGAGATGAATGTAATGATTCGTAACCACAAGCCAGGCGACAGCAGCAAAAAGAGGTTGAAAAAGAGGACAGAAGAGTTGGGGGTAATGAAGCTCTACGCCCAGAAGGGGAGAGCATACAGGCAGGAAGCTTTAGCGCTAAATCAGAGAGAGACGGATATAGGGAAACCAACATCCCCACCTTATGTCACGCAATTGCCGGTGGGCACTGTGACAATAAGAGGAGAATATGAGGAGACGGAATTAGGGACCCCCGCTAGGTCAGAAACCCCCGCTAGGTCAGAAACCTCCGCTAGATCAGAGACCTCCCTTAGGTGAGATACCCCCCCCAAACTGACCCCGCAGGATCTCTATCCGAAAGTCCTGGCGGCATATGGCGAGACAGTACGTCGGAAGTTGTATGATGCAGAGGAAGAGGAGGTAGAGAACCTGGGCAGGCAGAGGGAGGGAGTCGGGAGGAAGATAGAGGAAGAGGCCCGTCAAAATATGGCACAGCAGACATCAGGGAAACACGGGGCGTGTGGCCACACCAAACTGTTGACTGATGAGGAAGATGAGAACGACACGAAACCAGCACAGGAGAAAGGAAACATTACAGGAACCCTGACTTTCGCCCCTACATTCCTGGGAAGTGTGACAAGTACAGGCCAGTTTCCCCTGCTAATAAAGGGGAACGATATCTTTCACATGCCATGGTCACCTCTAGACATCGATGGCATAATAGCAAGACTACCGGACCTTTCAGAAGGAGCCTCCAGGTGGATCACGCAGTTTGAGGAAAATACGTCATCTTTTCTGCTAGCAGTGGGTGACGTCAAATCCCTGTTGACGCGCTTGCTAGGAATTGGTGCCTGCCGGGACATCATGGGTGATACGTCGATGCGAGTGGCATGCGACACGCAGGCCCATGATGGAGACATATTCAACGCGCATAGAGCGGCGTTGTGGTACAAACTCAGGAATCAATATCCATCACGTATTAATCCGGCAAAACTGGCGGGCAACCCCATAATGGAGACGGAAGGGCCTGGCACCTATGTGAACAAAATACTGAAGGAGTGGAGAGGTGAGCTAGGACACAACCCAGAAATTGACCCGTTGCAGAGGGCGATGTTTAGAGAAAGTGTGATGAGAGGGCTTCCAGAGGTGGTTAAGAATAGACTGGAAGACGTGGTGGGGTTAATGGACATGACTTATCCTTTGTTCTGTGCACATGTAACACATAGTGTGGAGAAGCAAAGGGCTCAGGAGCAGAAAGTCAGGGATCAGGATAGAAATGACTCAAGGAAGTTAACTCAGCAACAACTGCAGCCCCAAAGGAGGTTGCAGGCAGTAATGGTGTCATCTGCTACCTCTCCACCCATGCAGGACCAGGGACCCCCGCCTGCACCTCAGGTAGTGAGAAGCTATGGCTATAGTTCACAGAACCAGGCGTCCAGGCGGCAGGCAGGGAATGGGCAATCAGGCCCACGGTTTACACAGGGACCGGGGAACGAACAACAGTTTCCCCGTTTCCACTGTTGGAACTGCGGCATGCAGGGACACAGGGAAATGAGATGTAGGCAACCATACCGTCCCGGCTCGGAGTATGGAAGACCCGTGCGCCAGGGGGAGTCACAAGGGCCCCACGACCAGGGGGAGACAGGAGGGCCCCGAAACCAGGGGGGTAATCACTAGGGGTGCCCAGAGAATGCGACGGGGGGAAATCAAATGATTGTGGTTTCCAAGGGAGCTGAGCAAGAACCTATTCTGCAGGTCCTAGTGGAGGGCAAATTAACAGAGATGATGGCAGACACTGGAGCAGGTTTTTCCTGCATAAAGCAAAAATACGCCGCTCACTTACCCCAGTCTGGACAGTATGTTCGGACGGTCGGATTCTCGGGAAAAACACAATTAATACCCACATCAGATCCAATCTCTATGACGTATAACAACAAGACCATAACAATACCTGTATTAATTTCGGACAGCACCCCGCGCAATCTCTTGGGACGAGATGCAATGTGTAAACTAGGCTGTAAAATCCTATGTACGCCTGAGGGGATTCAAATTGAACAAGACGTGTACCAAATGATGCTACAAGGGACGGGGGAGAAAGAGGCCACTGTGTTCTGGCTGGGCAACATAGATGCAGAGCTGCAAAGGGTCTGTGACCCCTGGGAGCCATTTCTGAAAACCCAACTGCCTCAGTCTAGACAAACAAACATGGAGGCACATTGCACACTACAATATTTGACGAATAGTGACCTAGTTAGGAACAAGGCATGGTTGCAGGGACAGCCCGAGCAGGTGCAGATTAACTCATCTACGATAATTGTAGGGAGACAGGGCGCGGCGTTGAGGGTTAACACGGGTAAGTATCTACGGGAACAACATAGACTAAGAGACGCCGCCCCAAACATCACTCTGAGAATAAATCCTGGTTACGAATCCGAACATCTAGGTTCAATGATACAGGAATCCGAGACTCAAAGGTGGGTCTCCACGGAATCTCCGCTAATTTGGAACAGCGCAGATGGGAGTTTCATAAAAATAATGATTTCCTTTTCAGTTTTGGCAAAACCGCAAGTAATCAGATTACCAGGAGACCCTTGCGTTATTCCAGAGGCGGATGCTTTGCTGGAACAGGACATGTTGGCGCGCACCCCGGAACGGTTGTGGTCAAAACACGACACAGATGTGGGTCTAATATTGTCGGCACAGCCAGTGAAGGTCAGGTTAAAGAAGGGTTGTAGACCACCCTTTATCAGACAGTATACAATGAAGCCAGAGTCGGAGGAAGCTATATCACATCAGATTGAGGGACTGTTAAAGGGGGGAGTGCTCGTCCCTTTCAAATCCAGATGTAATACACCTATCCACCCAGTGCTAAAGGCGGACAGGGCTAGGTACAGACTGGTACACGATTTGAGGGCGGTGAACGACGTGGTGTCTGGACCAGAGGCGGAAGTCGCTAATCCACACACCCTCCTGACAAACATCCCGAGTAGCTCGCAGTACTATACGGTCATTGATCTCACGCAGGCATTCTTCAGTGTTCCATTGGAAAAAGAGTCTCAGTATCTGTTTGCTTTTACCCACAGGGGGAAACAATACTCTTACACCCGGTTGCCACAAGGGTTCGCGCACTCGCCGCATTACTTCTCGAAGGCGCTCAAGGAAGACTTGCAAGGAGTGTGCGACACACTACTCAGCACGGTTTTACTGTATGCAGATGACATTCTAATCTGCTCGGATACACGTCAGCAGTGCCATGAGGACTCCATCAAAGTTTTGAGTGGATTGGCCGTGGGAGGCCACAAGGCATCCCGTTCAAAACTGCAGTACTGCCAGCCAAAAGTTGAGTACTTGTCTCGCGTCATTCAAAAGGGCATAAAAAACATCTCACCCACGCAACTCGAAGCTGTATCCAAGGCACCTAGGCCATTGACGGTCCGACAGATGATGACGTTTTTAGGGATGACTGGGTACAGCTCTGAGTGGGTGGAGGACTATACGATAGCGACAGCGCCGTTGAGGATGATGATAAAAGAGGCGGGTACAGACAAGCTTCGCGCTCCCTTGACATGGACCGAGGAGGGGGAGGACGCGTTCATAAACATTAAGCGTCTGTTGTTACAGGCCCCTGCCCTGGCGCTGCCGGATTATGAGAAGTGTTTCCACCTATTCGTCTCACATAGAGCGCAGCATGCGACAGCTGTCCTGACTCAAACACAGGGGGTGAGTGGGAAAAAACAACCGATAGCATATTACTCTAGAGCTCTTTCGCCGGTGGAGCAGGGTCTGCCACCTTGTTATCAGGCCCTGGCCGCAGCACATTTGATGTATGAGAAGGCAACGGCCGTGACAATGGGATATGACATTTGCATTTGGACACATCACAAATTGGCAAACTTGATTGAAAGAGGCAAATTTGTTCTGACCAGCAAACGGCAACAGGCTTACATGAGGCTCCTGCAGTACTCGGACGTTACGATAAAAACATGCCACGGCAGTAACCCGGCGGATCTGGTACCACTCCCGAGCGAGGGTCAACCGCATGAGTGCGAGGTGGAGGTACAGGCTTTCGTGAAACTCCGTCCTGATTTGGGAGTCGACCCGCTCGCGATAGCAGAACTCTCACTTTTTGTGGATGGGTCCTGCTATCGGGAGGGGGAAAATTTAAGGTCAGGATACGCCGTCGTACAGTGCAAACCTAACGGAGAAACACTAACAAGAAAGGCCGGACAATGCATGCAACCATGTTCGGCCCAGCTTGCAGAACTAATAGCACTAACAGAAGCATGCATAATAGCTAAAGATCGCACGGTTAACATCTTTACGGACTCTGCGTATGCGCATGGCGTATGCCACCTATTCGCGGCCATTTGGAAGGCAAGAGGCTTTAAGAAATCGGACGGCTCACCGATCCTTCACCACAAGCAGGTTGTGGCGCTTATTCAGGCTGTAAAGTTGCCCAAAAGCATTGCTATCGTAAAGTGCCAGGCACACAGAAAAGACCTGTCCTTTGTGACGACGGGAAACAACGCGGCGGACGAGGCCGCGAAGGCGGCGGCTGCGGTGCCGTCCACGGCTGTTCTGATGTTTGCGGCCGAACTGACGACTGAGGTAACTGAGGATAATTTGAGTGATCTTCAGGACTCAGCCACGCAGGCCGAGAAACAGTCGTGGACGGAGAGGGGGGCTGTAAGGGGGGCAGATGGTCTGTGGAGGAGTCATAACGGTTTGATAGTCGCCTCCATCGATCTTCTGTCCTTAGTGATACCTGAGGCTCATGGTGTTGATCACTGTGGAAGAGCAGAGACCCTGAAACGAATCACGAAAATGGGATTTTGGTCCCCAAAGCTTCAGGCACAAATTGACGTTACACTAGCCAGGTGTTTAACATGCTTACAGGGCAATGTGCGCAAAGGAGTACCGACAGTGGCGGCTTACACACCCCTCCCTGAGGGACCATTCAGACATCTGATTATGGACTATACAGACATGATAACGCCAGTGCAGGGCAAACGATACCTCCTGGTAGTAGAGGACTGCTTTAGTCGCTGGATTGAGGCCATTCCATCTAAACACAAGAACGCGGACACAGTGATCAAGTTCCTGTGTCGCGAGGTCATTCCGAGATTTGGAATTCCCACGATATTACAAAGCGATAATGGCCGCGAGTTCATCGACAAGGTGGTTAAAGGGCTGATGCAGAAATTAGGTATAAGACAGCGCCTTTCCTGTGTCTATAGTCCCGGGTCGCAGGGGAAGGTGGAAAGGGCCAATCTGGTCATTAAAAACAAACTGTTGAAAATCTGTATGCAAACTAAGCTTAACTGGATTGATGCTTTGCCACTTGCTCTGATGGCTATTAGAAGCAGCGTAAACCGCCAAACACAGCTAACACCGCATGAAATGCTTACAGGCCGCAGTATGCCAGCACCGCCATTTAAACACCTGGCTAGGGGCCCGGCATTAGATATTTTTGAGCAAGATCTGAAAAAATATCTTCAGCAAGTGACTAAAATACATGAAGCTGTGTTTCGACAGGAGCAGAGAAAGGAGAGAAAGGGGGTGAAGGAGGCGGAGAAGGAAGCCACCAAACCGAGACTGATCCCTGGGGACCTGGTCTTCGTAAAGGTCCACAAGAGAAAGTGGTCATCACCCCGGAGAGAGGGCCCGTACGAGGTGATCCGATCGACTGGAACGGCAGTCCAAGTCAAAGGATCAGCGACCTGGTTCCACTTCAATCACTGCATAAAGGCCAGCGGCGATCTCTTGGGGGATACAATCGATCGCAGTTATGCAGAACCCGACATGGAGGGTCCGAGACGGCAACTGGAAGGTGCAGTGCCTGCTGATGCTCCCGCAGATGTTGGCAGCAGTGTGCGGACGGTCGGCCGGGCACAACGATGTCATTGAGAACCGTCACGGTCGACCCGTCCTTGAGGATGACGGGTTTGAGTGGGTAGGAGTCCCACGGGGTCCCGCTCAGGCTCAAGTACCAGCAGGCTTTCATGACCAGGCTCAGAATCAGGCGCCCCCTCTGCCCTCCATCGAGGAAGGGGGGGAGAAGATAAGACTACAACCAAAAGGGGTGTTTCCCGTAGGACCGCAAGGGCATGTTTTTGATTTTGACCATTCCCCCGTTACAGGCGGGGATACTTACCATTATACTAACGAGGATCGGGTTGTGGGGGTAGATAGGAGGGTTGAGCCTGTCCCGAACCAATCACAGGGGACAGGGGTGAGGGGAAAAAGGGAGGTCAAGGACACTGAGTCGGAAGAGGTGGGGGGACAGGATATGTTCCAGAGGACAGCCGGAACGTTGAGGGACTCAGTGGGCTCACTCTGGGCCAGGTTGAGGGGTTTGCTTCCTTCCGGGGAACAAGATGGGGGCGACTATGACTATGACGAGGAAGACCCGGAGGCTGACCCGATGTATACGGCGGCTTTAGGGAATGAGTGGTTTAAGTGGGTCCAGTACACGAGCGCGCAGAATCAGATAGAGGATTGTTATGTCTGCTCCAAGGCACGTCCGGATAGGCTGCTGGTGAAGGGCACGAAGTTCAGTTGGGCTCAGTGTGACAGGGACGCAGAGGCATGGGAGGGGCCCCATAATAGTCGCCCTTGGTGCGAGGCAGAGTGTTTGGGGTTTCTCGGCTCTAGTCGTTTTAAGGCGGCAGGAAACGTCACGGATTTCAAGGATGTCACTATGCGGGAACGTTGTAGGAAATTGGATGTACGTGTGCAGGGGGTAGCGACGGGGTTGCCAATACCCAGAGGTGTCAAACTATGGCTGACCAAGGATTTCGAGTGCTTGCAAAAGGAGGGGACCCGGGACGTAGGGGAGGTGGCAGAGGGGCGATGCACTACTATTTGGAGCATCACGACTAACTGCACGAAAGAAGGAAAGTGTGGACACGGGGTCGTGTTAAAGGGAGTGGATACCAACCCACGGCCTGTAGCTTGCCCTTTTCATGTCCAGGATATGGCACTGGCGGACCAATACTGGCTCTGCGGCGGTAGGAGGTTGAGGAATACACTTCCTTTAGATTGGTCAGGTAGATGTGCCCGGGTTCAGGCGATCATGCCAATGGTGGTCCTACCATTATCAGTGACGGAAGGACCTTCTGAGTCTCCTATCTCTCGAACGAAGCGTAGCTACAAGGCAGACCCAAGGGTGTATCTGGACAGCATAGGACAGCCAAGGGGCATTCCAGCCGAGTTCATGGCTAAGAATGAGATTGCGGCAGGGTTTGAGTCTATTCTGCCATGGATATCGGTCAATAAGAACACCGGGTGGATCAACTATTTGTTTTACAATCAGCAGCGGTATCTCAACTACACCGAGGAGGCGTTGGATGCAATGGGGGACCAGATGCACGCGACCAGTACGGTGGCGTGGCAGAATAGACAGGCTCTGAACTGGTTAATGGCGGAGAAGGGTGGAGTCTGTTCCATGTTTGGACAGTACTGCTGCACATTCATTCCGACGAATGTGGGGCCAGGGGGAAAGTTCTCCGAGGCCATGGCTAAGCTGAAGGATTTGAGGGAGGAGTTGAGGGGGAATTCTGGCCGGAATGAAGAATGGTGGGGGAGTGGGGTGTTGGAAAGATTGGGACAGTGGGGAAGCATAGTGATGCAGACGGGGATATCCATTGGGGTGGCAGGGTTGATATTGGTTCTCCTTTTCTGTTGTGGTATGCCTCTCTTGGGTAGGCTGGTAACTTCACACGTAACGAGCCAAATGCTGATGGTGGGACAGAAAGAGATTGAGCCACAAATCGGGCCATATCCTCAGCTTTATGCTGCCTTAGAGGGAGACGAGGGGATAGAGGATTAGGGGTATGGTGAGGTAGGGACATTTTCTTTTTGTTGGTTCTTTCCTTTAAGAGTGACGGGGGATGGTCTGAGTGCAGTTTTGTTGGTTTATTCCTTTAACTAGGAATTTTAGTCTGATTTTCTAATGATCCTTCGGCATAGAGATTGCAACCATTGAAAATCATTGCATTATTTTTTATTTTTTTATTATTTTTTGTTTATTTTACTCGTGGTCCTGGTCAAACCGGAATGGGAAGGGGCATCGGCAGAGTGTCGGTTCTGAGCCTGAGGAAGCATTGAGAAGAAGTGGTCTGGGGATCGGTTCTGGGGACTGGAGGGACAAAGGGGGGGGGCTAACGCAGTGGGCAAGATGGGCACCTCCCGTCGAAGATGGGGGGACACGTGGTGAGGTCGGTACCAGCGCCTCCCGTCCAGGCATGGGGACATGCTTCTACGGGGACTGGAGGTGTGGCGTGGTGGTTGCTGTATTGGCAAAATGTGACTTTTGGCAATACGGTGAGGAGACTATGGCGTGGGCATGGAAGGGGGGCTGAGCGATGGACACTGGGACTCAATGTTATGGAAGAGACAATGTCATTTTTTTTGGGAGGGATGTTCTATGTTTAGTTCTGACGGTCAACTTCTCCTTTCCCTGATGAGAGTCGCGGTTTCCGGCCGGAACTGTGGCTCATTTGGTAAGCGGTGGAGGTTGGGGGGATTTGTCTGTCAGGTTAGGATTATAAATTGGGGTATTTTGTTGATGTTTTATTATTACTCTTGTTTGGAACGGTTTTGTGTTTTGGTAAGAACGGTAGTCAGCCTTTGTTGGTCCGTTAGGGGTCCAGTGAATGAAGTAAGGTTTCTGGTTTAGATTAGGCATTTAAACTTTTATTATATAATTGTGGTTTCTCGTTTAGTTAGACGTTCACATTTTCTTGTTTATATGATTTGGGTGGGACTAGGGATAGCCCCAAATGGGGGAATGTTGTGGAAAATGTGTATACGGGGGTGGAGGTAGGAAAGGGGTTAGTCTTGACTAGTTTAATATAGGTCAACTAGCAGGGCTCAAAGACACTAGGGCGACAGTCTGGCTGATGTTCTTAAAACAGCCTCAAGATAGGCAGATGGACATTTCAGTACATCATATCGTGTGCTCTAATCTTGTGTCTTTTCTCTCTTTCATACATACACAGCACACACACACAGACACAGCACACACACAGACACGCAGACACACACATACACAGCACACACACACAGACACAGCACACACACACAGACACACAGACACACACAGTCACACAGACACACACACATACACACACAGACACACACAGTCGCACAGACATACACACCGACACACACACACACACACACATTCACAATACACACATACAGTACACACACGTCTGTACACAGACGCACACACACACAGACACACACACACAATACACACATACAATACACACACGTCTGTACACAGACGCACACACACACAGACACACACACACATACACACACACACACAAACACACACACACACACACACACATCTCACTAAATCTTTCTCTCTTCGATGTTCTTAATGTTTTACATCATATCGTGTGTGTACATCATATCTTGTTTATCTCTCTTCGATGTTCTTAATGTTTTTATCTAAATCTATGTTCTTCTTAAATGTCTTTATCTCTCTTCGATGTTCTTAATGTTTTTATCTCTCTCCGATGTTAAATCTACGTATCATCTTAATGTACGTCATGTCAGATCTGACATGATATGATACGTCATCATATCTGTCATGTGGGGGCAGGACTGAGAGGGGATTTAGGGGACAAGCAGAGGGATTGAGAGGTAGAGTGTTTTTTGTTCAAGCTGTGGTGATCCTCTGCTCGATCCATAGCTTTTGCTGTTAAGAACTTCTTTTCCTAAATAAATTACCTACTTGTTACAATTGGAAATATCGTCTCCTGCTGTGTTAAACAACCATCAGCCACAACAAGGCCTCAGACAGTGCCAGTCAAATACCACTCCATACCAAACATTCACAAGAAGGGCTGAGCTTTTACTATTCATTTCTCCGTTAAAGGATTTTTTACATGCATTTTGGTAACGTGTTGAAGTTCTCTTATATTTTTCAGCCATTTTTCATCCAGGCATTTTGAAGACCCCCCCCCCCATGACCCGAGGGAAGAAAACAACTAGACTGAAGTTACTGAACGAGAATGTGAATATTTTTTTATCTACTTTTTCTCCTCCTTTTTCTGTATTTTTCTCCCATCCCAATTTAGTCGTTATGCCAATTCCCCCCTCCCCTTCCTGGTCGTTGCGCGCATTTGCCCCCCCACTTGCCGGTCTAGGGAGGGTTGATAGATACTATCACATGTCCCCATGTGGAGTCAGCCAGCCGCTTCTTTTCACATGACAGCGAGGACTCTCACTGGGGGAGCGTGACGCGTGGGAGGCTCACACTACTTCCCCCAGTTCCCTTTATTTATTCTATTTAACCATTATTTACAATTACTGCCTGGCGAATGGTAACAGGGAAAGGTGACAAAAAATAGCCAGACAATACAATAAAATAATACAAACAACCAAATACAATGACAATGTATGCAATACATGAAGCTGAACAGACAGATTACAGTTAAGGCTTTGTGACAGTTGTCTGTAAACAACTCTGCAATAGACTTATCACTGTGTCACAGCTTTGGTACACTTGACCTTTCAAGAACCATTCCTGACCCGTCAAGAATTGGAAACAATGTCAAAAGTCACTCCAAAAGACCTTGTCGAAAGACAGAAATAAAGTTATTTTGTATCAATAGGTTTAGATGTTTGGAGATTCCTACAAGAGTAAGACATATCAGAGATTGGATGGTGAGCACTTTCTTTTTCTTCTGAAAATGGCTCAGAAAATCCCCATTATTTTCAAGGTACCTGGACAACCCATTCTCTGTGTGGGTCAGGGTTGCTGGGTGTAACGTCTCACAAGGCTGTAATCACCCTAGAGGTCATAATATCTCATTTCATAGTTGGGTCATGTTTTTAAAAAATTATAATGAAATTGTGTAAACAAATTGAAACGACTTAAGTATGACTCTCACATCATCACAAGTGAATGCAATTTGGCTTTTTGAAGTTTGAGTAGCGGCCTTACAGATCTACTCAATTCATGGAACTCCAAGACCATCTAGGGACAACAGCATACAGAAATAGGGAAACATATAATAGTAATAAAAGTAGAAATCACATCTCTGTACAAAACTGTATGGTTTTGACCAAACGCTGCATAGTACTAGCATCAATTTGACATTTGTAAATACGAGCCTCTTGTGATTCCAATTAGCCCAGATTCATTTACAGTAGGTATGTATGATGCAAGGGCATGGGATCCAATTGTAAATGGCCATACTCTACTTCTTATATAATTCACATTTACTTTTAAACACTTTTATCCAAAGCAACTCACAAATGGTGAACAAGTTAGCAGGAGGGGTACTGTTCTGGCAGCTAAGGGTCAGTGGCATAGTTCATCAAATAGTGTTGAACATTGTGCATAGTAGTATAGACATATTAGCATGATAGGTAGTAGTATGAGTATAATAGCAGAGTAGTAAGGTAGATAATAGTAAAAAGACAGTAAGAAGTTTATTCTTCTTCATTTCAGATATTGTTTTAAAGAGGTGTGTTTTTAGTCAAAGACGGATGTCACTTAGTCCTAATATCACTAGAGTTGAGTGTGCTAGAGCCTCACAAAGACGTACAGCGATGTAGAGGAACCACCAGTGATCCCATAATATTAAAAACATGCATAGAATCGGTCTAATGACGCCACTGTGGGGCAGCAAAGATGGGCATTGCTTTCAGCAGAAACGGTCGGGGACTACCCTTATGTCCAAAAGTCTGCCTCTTGGGCATAAGGGTAGTTGGTATACAATCAGCACTCACGCAACGCATCATTGTACCAGCATATTTATCAGTTAAGCATACAATTATGTTGAATTGGAAGATACAAAAACCAAATTGTTTTTGCATTCACACCTGGATGAGAGATTTCATGGACCTATTGACAATGGAACGAGCAGCTTCAACGCTCGCTGAATATGACCATGGAGAGGACGGTCCCTGGATCTTTATGAGGACATATCTTGAGAATAGACTATATGACTGAATGTAGAAATGTTTCATCATCATCAACCTTTATTTATACTTGGAAAGACAATTGAGGTCACCCTCATTTTCAATGTCATCGAGACTTTACAGACATTTCAATGCACACATTTCTACAATATAACAATAATAAATATGAATAACTATCTATATATAGTATAAAATGAACATAGGCATAAAATTAGCACACAGATTGACAGAATAAAAAAACAATGCATAAATTGCAGACATAAGAATAGGTATAAAAGACAATAAAAGTAGGACAATGTGAACATGCAGACTTAATAATGGCATAAAATAAGTACAAAAGTACAATGTCGCTCGAAGGCATGTGAACTCCCCCGGAACAGTCAGTCCCCCCAAAGCACCCGACACATCAATCCCTACCACATTCCCATCCAAGACGCACCCCCCGATAAAGCACGCCATGACCGAAGGAAAAACACAAAACAGCCTGCGGGAATGCCACCCCTGTGGGCCGCCCCATCTCCCGGGTCCCGGTGCCCCCACCACCACGAGGAAAACCAGCGAATCCCACATCCCCACCCCCAAACTCCACAGAGGAATGACAGGCCACGCACCCCAGGACCCGCAGACACGCCAAAGGAGACACGACTCCAAACACTCAAGCAGACAGACGCAACAGCGGCCAAATGAGAAGACACGCAGGATCGGGACGGTCCGAGATGAGACTGGGACCCCCGCGACACCCCGGAACACAGCATAAGCCACAGCGAGCCCCCCACGCAAGGAACCCCAAAACCAGCCAGCGAACCGAGGGAGCCCAGCGACGAAGACCAACCAAAATCCACCAAAGCACACGCAAGAGACCAATACCCAACTCCAGGGAAGGTCTGGGAAATGTCCAGCCGAAGCCACAGGCGCCATAGGCTCCAACCAAACCCCCCCCCCCCCCAGAGTCGAACGCCAGCCCCCTGCATGCACCCGACGGACCCCGGCCAGCCCCCATCGCCGAGACTCCCCCACCCACCGACACCCCAGGGCCCCCCCGCATGAAGAACCCACCACAACCCCCACAGCACCCCAACATGTCCCGAAAGGTCCCAGCGCCATCCCAGACTACCCACAACGCCACACGCGCCCCCCATCCAACCACCACCACATCCATCTACCTGATCTGCCCCCCCCCCCCCCCCATTTGTTAGTGTGTTTTGTTTGTCTGTATTGTACTGTATTGTACTATGTTTGTGTGTTTTGTTTTGTTTGTATTGTACTGTAATTATGTTGAGCTGTTTTGTGTTTGTGTTACAAACTATTAAGAAAAAATTCAAAAAAATAAACGGGGACTGGCAACGAGGGTAAAATCAATGTGGATAATGGACTGAGCTATAAAGGAGGAAGAAAAGATGAATACTGTTGGTCAATAAATACTGTTGATCATTAGCTGGAAGAATCGCCTTGTCTATCTATGTGCCCTCAAAATGTTTCCCATGTATCAAGGCATTTAACAGGCTCATCGCCAGTCCAATCTTCCCTGGTCATCTTATCAAGCCAGGCTTCACGGCACAATTTCCGGGACACCCCTGGAGCTACAGCCAAGCGTTATCACGCCCAATACAAGGCCATTTGAGTTACTGCCTTATTAGATGGACCTCTTTAACGGACCCTTTGTGTGAAACCCCCCCTTATGCATCAAGACACAATAAAATGCAGACTAGTCCTCGGCATAGGCGACAGGTTGATCGAGATTATCTTCGCACCGGATGATGAGAAGCCGGGAGCCATGAGCAGCAATCTAACATTTGCTCGTGAGAGATTGGAGAATCTAATTTCCTGCAGTGACCTTCACATGCTCTCAAAGGAGCTCACCGATAGTGTCTATGGCCTCATTAGGAGTTGACACGGCTATCAAGTTCCCACAAGAGCTAACGAGGGT
The DNA here is from genome assembly GCF_963971535.1 of Notolepis coatsorum. Lineage (NCBI taxonomy): Eukaryota > Metazoa > Chordata > Actinopteri > Aulopiformes > Paralepididae > Notolepis > Notolepis coatsorum. The sequence continues at coordinate 33,144,408 of NC_140178.1, forward strand.
GTTGCTGATACGATGCTTTTTAGGGCGAGAGGAAGAACCATGGCTGCGCCCTGTTCCTTAATCTTTACTACCTCTCCTCTCCTATACTGCCACTTGTCTCCAACTAGGAGTGTCAAGTGACGAGAAGGAAGGGAGGGGAGGCAGAAAGAGTGGAAGAAGAGGAGAAAATGGATCACTGTATTAAATATGGCCGCCTCCGTTAATGATGTCACTTAGTCCTAATCCTCCACAAAGTTGAAGTTGAAGAAAAAATCTCCCCTTTTCTCCACAGCCTAATGTTGGCAGAACCAGCGAATCCCACATCCCCACCCCCAAACTCCACAGAGGAATGACAGGCCACGCACCCCAGGACCCGCAGACACGCCAAAGGAGACACGACTCCAAACACTCAAGCAGACAGACGCAACAGCGGCCAAATGAGAAGACACGCAGGATCGGGACGGTCCGAGATGAGACTGGGACCCCCGCGACACCCCGGAACACAGCATAAGCCACAGCGAGCCCCCCACGCAAGGAACCCCAAAACCAGCCAGCGAACCGAGGGAGCCCAGCGACGAAGACCAACCAAAATCCACCAAAGCACACGCAAGAGACCAATACCCAACTCCAGGGAAGGTCTGGGAAATGTCCAGCCGAAGCCACAGGCGCCATAGGCTCCAACCAAACCCCCCCCCCCCCCAGAGTCGAACGCCAGCCCCCTGCATGCACCCGACGGACCCCGGCCAGCCCCCATCGCCGAGACTCCCCCACCCACCGACACCCCAGGGCCCCCCCGCATGAAGAACCCACCACAACCCCCACAGCACCCCAACATGTCCCGAAAGGTCCCAGCGCCATCCCAGACTACCCACAACGCCACACGCGCCCCCCATCCAACCACCACCACATCCATCTACCTGATCTGCCCCCCCCCCCCCCCCCATTTGTTAGTGTGTTTTGTTTGTCTGTATTGTACTGTATTGTACTATGTTTGTGTGTTTTGTTTTGTTTGTATTGTACTGTAATTATGTTGAGCTGTTTTGTGTTTGTGTTACAAACTATTAAGAAAAAATTCAAAAAAATAAACGGGGACTGGCAACGAGGGTAAAATCAATGTGGATAATGGACTGAGCTATAAAGGAGGAAGAAAAGATGAATACTGTTGGTCAATAAATACTGTTGATCATTAGCTGGAAGAATCGCCTTGTCTATCTATGTGCCCTCAAAATGTTTCCCATGTATCAAGGCATTTAACAGGCTCATCGCCAGTCCAATCTTCCCTGGTCATCTTATCAAGCCAGGCTTCACGGCACAATTTCCGGGACACCCCTGGAGCTACAGCCAAGCGTTATCACGCCCAATACAAGGCCATTTGAGTTACTGCCTTATTAGATGGACCTCTTTAACGGACCCTTTGTGTGAAACCCCCCCTTATGCATCAAGACACAATAAAATGCAGACTAGTCCTCGGCATAGGCGACAGGTTGATCGAGATTATCTTCGCACCGGATGATGAGAAGCCGGGAGCCATGAGCAGCAATCTAACATTTGCTCGTGAGAGATTGGAGAATCTAATTTCCTGCAGTGACCTTCACATGCTCTCAAAGGAGCTCACCGATAGTGTCTATGGCCTCATTAGGAGTTGACACGGCTATCAAGTTCCCACAAGAGCTAACGAGGGTGTTGCTGATACGATGCTTTTTAGGGCGAGAGGAAGAACCATGGCTGCGCCCTGTTCCTTAATCTTTACTACCTCTCCTCTCCTATACTGCCACTTGTCTCCAACTAGGAGTGTCAAGTGACGAGAAGGAAGGGAGGGGAGGCAGAAAGAGTGGAAGAAGAGGAGAAAATGGATCACTGTATTAAATATGGCCGCCTCCGTTAATGATGTCACTTAGTCCTAATCCTCCACAAAGTTGAAGTTGAAGAAAAAATCTCCCCTTTTCTCCACAGCCTAATGTTGGCAGAAGCAAAAATCGATTTCTGGGTCACGGAGGAATGGAGCAGGTAGTGGAGGACGAGAGGTGGCTTTAATGGAGACATTGGGACACAGCCCACACCTCCTATCTGAGGTTATGTGCGTGTTTGTAGAGAAGGCAGTCAGATTGCCTTTTGGCTCCCTCATTTGTCAGTGACCCCAAAGGGCTATTCTAATCAGAAATCTCTAAATTAAGGGTGCTGTAAGTGGTGTTTTCTTTGTTGACCTCTTAAGCATCGGGCAAAAATGGGGCTATTTATTTTAGTTTTTGATGATTGCATACCCAAAGTAATTTGCGATTTATTATACTTTATACTTATAGCACATGCATGAGTCTGGTTTCTTTTGAAAGGTAACATTCTGAAGTGTCATACACAATAAAGGAAAAAAAGTGCTAATGAAATAGAGTAACAGAGGTTTGAACACACTGAACTAAAAGTTTTGTGTACTCTCATTTCTTTTTACTGGTTGCCAGATGCCTGTTTTTAAGTTCCAGCTGAGAGGTAGGAGCTGGAAAACACAGCGGTTCCATAGCCTGAAGTCTTACAGTACAGGTCCAACGTTTATAAAAATTCCACGGAAAATTTGTGTTTGACAAAGTTATTGTGTGCTTCGGGTCCCGAGTTACAAGACGAAATATCCGGCGAGCGTCATTTGACAAGCCGTTCCGATGAGTGACCATGTCCGGTTGTAAACGGTCCTGAACTGACCAGTCACCGTTGAAGGCGAAAATGATTGACCACCGGTGTAGCCAAGGAGTGTCTGCTCCGAAAGCGACCCCAGACGAGCACTGATTGCAAGGAGAAAGGGGAAGAAGAAGAAAACAAGCTCTTTGTTTTGAGTCGCGCGTCTGAATTAATGGGAGTGGACGGCCCTTTTGGATAATCACGCTGAATTTTCACCAGTACGCACATTACAAAAACCTTTGTGAAACACTCATTTTCCATGGGACTTTTATAAACTTTGGACCTGTACTACATGATACTTCAGGCTATGGAACCATTATGTTTTCCAGTTCCTGTTGTAATCACAGCAAGAGCCTTCCTCACTCCTCCCTCCACATTCTCCACACACCTTATTCACTCCTCCTTATCCTCTCCCACACTCTCGCACGCTGCCAGCTCTCCACTCAACACAGCTGTCACTCATCCCCTCATCAACACAGCTGTCACTCATCCCCTCATCAGCCAGAAGATACTTCAGCTGGCGGATCCTGTTCCCTCGTCATGGGAGTGTTTTTTATTTTATTTTTTATATTATCTTTCCCCCCCCCCCCCCTTGTTTCCGATTTTTCTCCCATCCCAGAAAAATCGTTATAAAAATCGAAATAGTCGTTATGCCAATTCCCAACCCCCTTCCTGGTTGTTGCGCACCCCCTCCCCCCTACTGTTGGTCCGGGAGGCCGGAGACTGTCACATGCTTTTCTCCGACACATGTGCAGCCAGCCGGCAGCCAGCCTGGCAGCGTGGATTCTAACTGGGAGAGTGTAACGTGTGGAAGGTCGCACTACCTCTCTCCAGATCCTTCCCTCGCTGAGCAGGCGCCCCGACCGAACAGTAGGAGTCGCTGTCCACAACGCCCAGGACCCACCCACCAGCTTTCCCACCCCTAACACTGCCAATTGTGTTAGTATGAGCGACCAGCCAAGCTGGTAGCAACGCCGAGAGCTGGGCTCGAACCCAGCGTCTCCAGCATTGGTGGCGAGCGCCTTGCCCACTACACCACCTAGCCGCCCGTCGTGGGAGTGTTAAATTACCTTCCAAGTAAGAAGACTGAACCTAAGCCTTGCTACCTGTACTCATTGATATTCCCTGACCTAACCTTTGTTCTCCGTGTGCCCAGGACCTCTGCTCCAGTGTCCCTCCTACCCGGACATCCCGTGCTGATGCTGCACAAGGAGTGCTCCTGCTCTCACCCCCGACACAGCCCTGTGTCTACATTCTCCCATACTGCACAAGGAGTGCACCTGTCCTAACCCCAAGAACATTCTCCCGTACTGCACAAGGAGTGCTCCTGCTCTCACCCCCGACACAGCCCTGTGTCTACATTCTCCCGTACTGCACAAGGAGTGCACCTGTCCTAACCCCAAGAACATTCTCCCGTACTGCACAAGGAGTACACCTGTACTAACCCCAAGAACATTTCTATACCCGTCTGTCGCACATTCCATCTGTCAAACTGTCTGCTTGGGGAAAACTACATTAAAATACCCTAAAACGCTCCATTCTCTCTCCTCCTGTGTTTGCTATTGGGCTCCGCCAAATCCCCTTCTCACAGTTCCTACCTCTCAGCTGGAACTTAAAAACAGGCATCTGGCAACCAGTAAAAAGAAATGTGAGTACACAAAACATTTACTTCAGTGTTCAAACCTCTGTTACTCTATTTCATTAGCACTCAAAGTGAATATTCTTTATTGTGTAAGAAGCTTCAGAATGTTACCTTTCAAGAGATCAGACTCATGCATGTGCTATAAGTATAACGTATAATACGTTTTTGCCCGATCCTTAAGAGATTAAGGAATGCCAACCTTGACTAGCTCAGTCTCGTTACCTAGGCGACGGCAGCCATCAGCTGCTCGTCACCCCTAACCCAAAAACACACCGCTCTCTCTATCTGCCCGTCTGTTGTGTAGAGCGAATGTTATCTCTAAAATAATGTGGCCTTGAAGCGGCCTCTGTCTTAGCCAGGCATCTGTTTTTCCAACAAGCCACGCTTTACTTTAAAAACTAACCAGTTAGGGAGCTCCAGTAGCTCACCACGTACCGCGAGTGCTATTTCAGCGCCGTGGACAACCGCGCTCGCGCGGATCTGGGGCTGAGCGCGTTCGAATCCCGGACGGCAGCCGTGCCTTTCCCAGAGTGTCTTTCCCCCCCATCTGAACCCTTTCAGCCTGCTTCTGTCGGTCGAACTTGACCAAGTATGAATGCGAAGAAAAAAAGCGATAAACGCTAAAAGAACCAGGTGACTGGTCAAAGTAAAAAAAAAAAAAAACTAACCAGTTTAGGGAAGACCCTGAATAAAGCTATTTATCTACTTAATTATCCTGTTTATAATCGCGACGAAAACCAGTCATATAATTTCATTATCCAACCAGGAGAGAGAACTCCACACTGCAAAAATAAGAAATAAAAGATAGTTTTAAGTGGAAAATAATCAGCCAGCAAATTTGGCTTGGCAAGATTTCTTGAAATAAGTAAAAAATAAATAAATAATAAAGGGTTTTCTCGATCCACGTATAAAAATTTATCATTGGATACAATCTGGCGTGTGGATATCCCGGAGTTGGACCCCGAGTTTGACTGGGATGATGTTTGGGCAAATGTGGCATTATCTTCCCGCAACCCCAATCACCAGCAAATTAATTTTAATTATATTCATAGGACCTATCTTACACCTAGGAAGCTATTTGCTATGGGACTGATAACCGACTCTCGGTGCACTTTGTGCTCTCAAAAGGCCACAGGCACTTATATGCATATGTATTGGGATTGCCCACCAGTGGCCCGCTTCTGGAGGTCAATAACGGACAAACTATCAGATCTGTGTGGCTTAACTATCCCATTCACAGCTGTTACGCTACTCCTGAACGATATAACGACACTACCCGCTTCCGTACAACTGAAAAGGGTTGTCCTAGCGGGCGTCACAGCAGCGAAGAAGCTGATAGCAATGAGATGGAAGGAGCCTGAGAAGCTTACAATGATTAACTGGTCCCTAACTCTATTGGATGTGATTTATCTTGAGATATCCACAGCCCGGGTGATTGGGGTGGGGCAGGCTGGAATTGACCTGTGGTTCGCAGCAGCTGAGAAGGTAAAGACCGCAGTGTGCGGCTGAGCGGGGTTGGGGTGCGTGTTCGGGTGAGTCCGGCGGTCTCTTGGGAGGGGGAGGAGGAAATGTTTTTGTCTGTCTTGTCCCTTGTCTTGTCATCTTGAGTTTAGCTGGGGATATTATGGGGGGGCAGCTATTTAACTAGTTCTTCACTGTTTGGCCACTTTTACACGGTCTCTGTGAGTCTATGGAACACCTACAGGTTTTTGTTTTTTCATGAAGGTTCATTGCTCTGGTTTCAGGTCGTGTTCCCCCCCCCCAAAAAATGGTCCTTGTGGTGGATTGGAGATGTACGTTTTATTAATATAGGGTCACACGGCCGGGAATCGGGACTGAACACTGGGAAAGACCATTTATTAGATAGTACCCCTTGGAATTAATTTAGTAGGTTGAACTCTGGTTTCTTTTCTTTTGTCTGTATAATTGTTAGTCATTATTATTATTGTTTTTGTTATTTTCTTGTGAAGTTCTATGTATTGTGATTGTGGTTAATGTGTTGTCTTGTTTTGTGAGAATGTCAATAAAAAAATTTGATCAAAAAAAAATTAATAATAAAGGGTTTTCTCTCCTGATTGATAAAGTGGGAAGGGATATCAGAAAATTTATTTTGAGTTTACTGCAGAGCGGAGGGACTGGGAGACCCGGGGCGACAGTGGCTCAGGAGGTAGTGCAGTCGTCTGGTAATCCAGAGGTTCCCAGTTCGACTTCGACACTCCTGGACAGCGTGTCGAAGTGTCCTTGAGCAAGACACTTAACCCCTAACTGCTCCCGATGAGCAGGTTGGCACCTTGCATGGTTGCCTCCGCCGTCAGTGTGAATGTGTGAGTGAATGGGTCAAATCTGAGGAACAAATTGTAAAGTGCTTTGTCTAAAAGCTGCTATATAAATGCAGTCAATTTACCATGTTAGTGACCGACCAAACACTCTATATCAGTGATGTCTGTTGGAATGTAGAGCTAACACTTATTTTAACAAAAGATAACACTTACAGCACCTTTAACAAAACACAGACATCTCCTTTATCCTCCCTCATGCAGACTTAATAACAGCAAGACTACCGTGTTCACAGCCAGTGCCGCGGTTACAGTATCTTCCTTGTTATCAGGTAATCCAATAGTAGCTACAACTGCCACGGTAAATCCGATACTTCCGGCTCTCGACATGAACGGTCGCAGAATATCCAGCTCTTGCTGTTCCCATGGAAACCAACAACAAAAATCAACAAAAAGAAGATATACAGGAATATTTATGCATTTCTTGCTCGCCATACTTTGGATTACAGACGTGTGCCTGAATTCAGCACAGAATCGTCAGGAAACGGCGGTGGAAGGCAACAAACGCGCAAATCTACAGTCCCATTGTGACTTTTACCTGTTGAATGGCTCGGAGAGTAAACATCCGGCTATTGGAGCGGCAACTATTCACAGACTGTTGACGGCGAATCCCGAAAGAAAGAGACTACCCCCGACAGGCAAGTTTGATAGAAAATCGATGTTTTTATTGTATTTGCTCCTGTCTGGAGACATTCATCAGAACCCAGGACCTGTTTTAACGCGCCAACAGGCGAAGAATCAACGGCTCATCCTCACACCGTCAATAGCATGCATCTCCACACCGTCGCCGGCCCAGGACACAACGGCCAGCGGATGCACCAACCGACCAGCAGGCGGCGACATCCCCTCACCGAAGCCCAAGCAGAGGAGCCGAGATGCAAGAGGGAGAGAGCTTGCAATCAGGGGACTCATATCAGCGCGGGACGTGAGCACCAGGGACCCGCCGGTTGACTCGGCTAGCCCCGCCAGGACAGCTAGACTAACCGACCCACCCCCCCTCCCCCACAACGGAGGGCCTCCAGAGACATCTGAGGACAGCAACCAGCCCCCCCCCCCCCCACGTCGCGGGTTTTCACACCGACCAAATACACCAGCAGAGGACAAAGGATCATCCCCACCCCCCCTCCTAACATCAATGAACACAGGACCCCATCCCCCCCTCCCCACCTACCGCCACAAGATCAACCACACGGACTAGGATCCCCCACCCCCCCTCCGGACATCACAGAGCCCCCCCCCCTTCCCACAGAAGAAGAATCCTACCTTTATCTCAATGATATTGACGACACAGCAGATAAAAACGGACTACATATCTTTCATCTTAATGTAAATAGCCTCAGGCACAAACTGGCAGAAATAAGAAATCATTTCAGTAGCGGAAAGGTAAACATACTATGTTTCTCAGAAACCAAACTGGACCCATCAGTAACAGACCCGGAAATTGAATTAGAGAACTATTCTTTAGTCCGCAATGACAGGAACAGGCATGGAGGAGGTGTCTGTATGTACATCCATCAAGACACCAAATTTATTAACCGTACAGACCTAGATCATGAGGCTATTGAAACTGTTTTTGTAGAAATTCTATTTGAAAGGGCTAAATCTGTTCTAGTCGGCACAATTTACAGACCGCCAGACCAAAATGGCTTTTATGACGTGTTGGATGAGTGCTTAGCTGGAGTTGAGGATACAGAAATGATTCTTATTGGGGATTGGAACACGGATATGCAACAAAAAGATGCACCCGTCTTCAAATCCTACAATAGGTTTTGTGATCTGCACGGCCTCAGCCAACTAATCACACAACCCACACGTGTGTGTGAGTCAACTCAGACTACCATTGACCTCATCCTGACCTCTGACAAGTCCAAGATCGCCAATAAAGGGGTTATAGCATGCGGGTTAAGTGATCATTATATGATATTCTGTACCCGCAAAAAGCTAAAACAAAAGGCTGGCTGTCACAAAACAGTCACATCTAGAGACCTAAAAACCTACTCTAGCAAGGCCTTTAACCTTGAACTGGAGGGTCTGGACTGGTCAGATGAGCTCAATGGTACACTGGTTGAAGAAACATGGCTTGGCTTCAAAACCAAATTTTCAACGATACTAAACAACATGGCCCCCCTAAGAACCACCAGGGTAAAAAATCGCGCTGAGCCGTGGATGCACGCTGAAATACTGACCGCTATGAAAACCAGAGACAAAAAATGCTCTGAGTTTCGTAAAAGTCAGTCAAAGCTTAACATAAGCACGAGCAGTGAACTCCAAGCCCACGTGACGGAACTCAAACTGGAAAGAAACAGACTAAGAAATGATGTAAACTCCATGATCAAAACAGCAAAGAAAAAATTCATCAATGACAAAACCGAGGAAAACAAAAACAAACCGCGTGAACTTTGGAAATTACTCAATAACCAACTAGGCTGCAGTAAAAAACTTAAAACCAGATTCTCAAACATAAACATAAAGACGGACAACACGCTCATCACAGAAAAGCTGGATGTAGCCAATTACTTAAATAGTTTCTTCACAAACATAGCCACAACACTGGTAAACAAACTACCCTCCCACTCAGGGCATTATGGGGTAGAACACATAGTAGCTTACTACAAAAACCTAGGGGTCCACAAAGATGACTTCAAACTGGAAATGGTAACAACAGATGAGGTACTCAAAAAACTGAGCGCCCTCCAACCTAACAAGGCCACTGGCCATGACAACATCCCCTCCAAATTCCTCAGAGACTCAGCAGCCGCCATCACCCCAGTCATCACACACATAATAAACCTCTCTATAAAACAGGGACACGTCCCCAAGGACTTCAAAATTGCGAGAGTGACCCCTCTGCACAAAAAAGGCAGTAAATTAGACCCAGGCAACTACCGCCCTGTTTCTATCCTTACCTCCATCTCGAAAGTCATGGAAAAAATTGTATACGAACAGGTCGAAAAATACCTTGCGGAAAAAAATCTAATCTACGAATTCCAATCTGGCTTCAGAACATCCCACTCCACTGACACATGCCTTCTCTATTTAAACGACCACATCAAACAAGAGGTGGACGCGGGCAAATACTGCGGCATGGTCATGCTGGACCTACAAAAGGCCTTCGACACTGTCAATCACACCATTCTGATTGACAAGCTAAAAGCAATTGGTTTTGATAGTCTATCAGTGAGCTGGATGCAATCCTACCTGGAGGGGAGAGAGCAGATGGTGGAGGTAAACGGTACCCTATCCCCCCCCCTCACAGTAAACTGTGGTGTTCCACAAGGAAGCATACTAGGTCCGCTACTGTTCCTAATTTATGCAAATGACATGTCGTCAGCTTGTGACTGCAACTTGTTCCTGTTTGCGGACGACTCAGCCCTGCTGGTCTCTGACAAGAACAAATTACAGGTTGAAAAAACCCTCAGCTCAGAACTAAGCAAAATCTGCATATGGCTCGCTGATAACAAACTATCATTACACATGGGCAAAACAGAGTCCATTCTCTTCGGTTCAAATAACAAACTCAGCAAGACCGACGGCTTCTCAGTTACAGTGGGTGACAATATTGTCACAAGGAAAGAAGATATTACCTACCTGGGTTCCATCCTAGAGGCAAATCTTTCCTGTGACAAAATGGCATCCAATGTAATAAAAAAAGTCAACCAACGAACTCGTTTCTTGTACCGGATCTCCTCACTGGTAAACAAGAATACCCTGAAGACTCTAGCAGGAGCACTCATTCAAGGGTACTACGACTATGCTTGCACCTCATGGTACCAAAGCACCTCAAAGGCGCTAAAAACAAAATTACAAACATCTCAAAACAAACTGGTCAGACTACTGCTTGACCTTACTCCTAGAACCCACCTCACCCCTGCCCACTTTGACAACCTAGGATGGCTTAGAGTAGACGACAGAGTACAGCAACTTGCAATGGGCCTGGTCTACAAGATACACTACACGACCAAGGTACCCATGTACATGACTAAATACTTCCCAAAGGTCAGTGAATACCACGATCACAACACCAGAGGGAGCTCCACAAATCATGTTAAACCCAGATTCGGCTCAAACAAGGGACTAAACACGTTTCGCAATTATGCCACATCAATGTGGAACGCCCTACCCAAAGCTGTAAAGGAATGTGAATCACTACCCACTTTCAAAAACACTCTCAAAAAACACCTAAGGGAGACTGCAACTCGAAACTGGCCCCTGTAAATGTCCGAACACAACCCCCTCCAATGTACAGTAAATTACCAAGTATGGTCTTGTCAATAATCCAATGTACAGTGTTGTTTGTACAGTTGTACAGTGTCCCCCACCCACCCCTCCTACCCACCCCCCCCCCCCCCCCCACCCACCCAACCACCTCCAATGTACAGTCCCCACCCACCCCTCCTACCCAACCCCCCCACTCCTACCCAACCCCCCCCCCCCCCCCCCCCCCTCCAATGTACAGTCCCACCCCCACCTACCCAATCCAATGTACAGTTTCTACGCCTAATGTATATACTCTTTTCTTTCTGGACTCTTTTTGTATCACAAATACAGTACTGTAATTGCAAATCTGGTATGTCATAAATGTATAGATGTAGCAGTACTGTCTATCTGTATGTCATGTATGTCATATATGTTACGATGAATTGGAAATGGGGGACCCTGGTGTAAACAAGACGAAAGTCTTTCTCTGGTCTGCATCCCCTTAACAATTGTATGTATTGAGCTGTACTGCACTGTACCCATTCTGCAATCTGTTAATAAAGTTTTCATTCATTCATTCATTCTGCTGCGTGTGAAGCTTCCAACTGAAACAGGCTCCTCTTCTTCAGCCTCCTTCACATGTTTTGTAATTTGATGAAGTGATCAAATGTGTCTCTCAGAGAAAACCCACAAGAGAATTGCATCGTATCTCTGACGTCAATCCAAATGAACACCAGAGTGAAAGAAAGGTCCACAAAGCTGTTTGACAAAGATAGTGTGAGACAGCTCACTTTATTAGCCTTTTCTCCCAACTCTACCCATTGTTTGGCATCTATTGTTTAAAGGAAGTGTAGCCAATGTTTTGTGCACACAATAAGGCACTGTCTGACAGGAGCTTCTATCCCCAGGCCATCGGGCTGCTCAATGTGGACTCAATCTAACATTAACTCATCCGTTCTACATTCATAGCATACAACATCCACATGCACACACTCACTTTAAACATTCACCTTGAACATTCACTTTAAACAGTTTTAAAACATTTAAACTTTAAACCACATTTAATTTATTTATTCTTACACATTTGCTCTACCTCTTCTATCTCATTTTTGCATTTTGTACATTTTAGTTTTGTATATTATATATTTTGTATAGTGTTTGGTCTTTACTCTTTTACTGTATGAAGCACAATCTCAGGAGGGTCATACAGAACCAAGCATTTCACTATATATACATGTAACTAATATGTGACAAATAAAAACATGAACATGAAACTCAAAGGCAATAAGTTACAGAGATGTAAGATATTAGAAATCATTTAACTGTTCTACAGCCCCTCATAGAGGCCCGCTATACATTTTGTTTGTACACCATTCATATACTGTGTACACCATCAAACCACTCCATTGTCTTGTCTTCCTAATGCTGAGAGAAAAAGGAAGAAAACAGCACCCTTTTCTTTAATAATACAGTATCCAAATGACATCACCCCATTCAAAGCATCCTGCACCTATTAACGGTGGGCAAAACAAATGTTTGCATCAAAACAACAGGTATTGTTCATAATGTTAACAAGTAAATAAATAATGCAAAAGAAAAATGCATCCAACATAATTTCATGGCAACAGGCGACACGCTACGTTCACCGGAGCTCGCCATCATTTTGAAGGAGCAGATAATCCCTCACAGAACCAGGAATGTCCAGTTTGCTGACCGCTGTGTGGCACAAGGCCCCTAAATGCCGGCGCACGGCACAACGACACAGGTGTTGCAGGGAACGTGGCTGGCCACTCATCTGACGCACAGAGTCAAAGAAAAACTGGTGTTCCTGAGGCGGAAAAAGACAGAAAATATAGTCAGGCACAGAGAGAGAGAGAGAGTCGATTGCCAAGTAAGCTTTGTCTTGGTAATTTGGTGCATCAACATTAACAGACAATTGAAGTAGAATAAAATAAAATGGAATATATTAACTAAATTAGAATAAAAATATAATATAATATAGGACAGGGCTGTACAATTGTGCAGGATTGTTGTAGAATATATACACTAAATTAGAATACAAATACAGTGGAATAGCATATGTAACAGAGCTGTGCAGTATTGTGCAAAAAATATGAACAGTGTGTCATGTTCAGATGCTCACAGTTTTGAGTATATGTGCAAATATAATAGTCCAGGAAGGGTGTGTTAATGTATCACATTGTGACAGACGCTTATGTAACGTGATAAGAGAGGTGAATAAATAAAGCTCTACGGGAAGCTAACCTCATCTATCTCAGCAGATAGAGATTCCATCCATTCACAGTGAGGAACGGTAGTAAACGCGTTCAGAATCACTTCCACCGTGGCAGGGGACCGCACGCAGTACTTCAGCATCTTTATGGAGGAAAATGGACAGGCGTTTTAGTCCCTACTAGACAAGAACGTCTCTCAGTAACCACCAATTCATTTGAGGCTGTTCTGTCTGACCCGAGGGGAAGCTAGCTCGGCTCCGTGATTCAGGAGGGAACGCGCTACTGCTTCGGGTCGCTGGTCTGGGTAGTCCTCCACCACCTTCGGAGAGCAGGAGGGAAAAGAGAAGAACGTTACGTCCCACTGCCCACGAGGGGGTTGGGTGGCGGAGAGGTCACAGCCGTCATACCGCGTTGAGTGATTGACCTATCTTGGACCCCCGCCCCTCTTTTCTTGATCCTCCGATCACAACTGTCGCAGGGAACTCCAGTTGTAACTGGAGGATCAAGAAGAGGATGAAGAGAAGAGGGCTGGGGTTTGAGATATAGGTTCATTGGGAAGTCTACGCTACCCATTTGATTTGGCAATCCACCCAGCAGCGTTTTGCACATGTGTCACACCCCAACCCAAGGGGCGTAGGTTTGGTTTCAACAAACCTCCCCCAGGAAATTCTGAGTGTCAAATCCTTCCTGCATTCTGGTGTACTTTTATGAGAGGCACGTCTGAAAGGTTGAGATGGTACGGTCCTGTAGGGGTGTCTGAAATTGTTGGCTAATATATAGTTACATGTAAGAAGGATAGATAAATGTTTTGACGCCCTTATCTTTGACCTCTTTTGGAGAGGGGGTTGTCTTTCATATTACCTATATATGTCCCCTGCAAGCCCCCCTAAAGCTATGCCTATGCCCCAACCTCCCAATGGGTGACTAAGCATCCAATCTATTAGCCTTGCTGCACCGACACTGTAATTTCCAAAAACAACTGAATCCCTTTGCTCTTTCCCCTCTCTATCCCCCCTGCATTCTAACCAGCACTCCTCCGTCACCTGCACCAGACAGTCCATGGGCGTGTAGCCCATGCAGTTCTCCACGTCTGCCCTGGCTCCTCGCTGCAGGAGGACGTCTGCGATGCGATGGCTGCAGTTTGCGCAGGCATTGTGAAGAGGAGTGTGCAGCTTCCTGCCTGCCGTGCGGGGGTCGGCGCCGGCGTCCAGCAGCATCTGGACCACGCGGAGGTACCGCCCCGTCTCGGCCGGCTTCTCAGCCCCGGCGCAGGCCGCGTTCAGGGGGGTCTCTCCTTCTCGGTTCCTGGCCAGCACGTCTGCGCCGCGAGAGAGGAAGAGCTCCACGTGTGCCTCCAGGCCCCGCCGAGCTGCCACGTGCAGAGGCGTGAGTCTGGACTCTCTTGTCAGCACGTTCACCTCCGCGCCACCTTCCAGCAGCAACACGGCACACCTGGAGCCAAGATACACATGTTATTATTACCCTCCTCGGGCACCAACGTCAGCTGCCTAAAGCTAGCCTTTACCCCTTTCTTCTCCCAAGTAGTTATCATATTACCCCACCTGATAACTTCCTTCTGTTAACTCATTGGGTGGCAAAAATGAGTATACTCGTGTTTCGTTACAAACGCTTGAGCGCCAAAAAAGTTTTTAGATCCTTTGATCTTTTTACTTTTATCCCCATTCTAAACACTCGCTCGGAGCTGCCTGTGTCTCCCTGGCACAGCTGCCTATGTTAAAATTGCAATGACGGTCGAATCGCGCCAGGTGAACTGGGGATATCAGTTGTCTTCCAGTACTGAGTTACCTCCGGCTGCTTCCCCCTCAAAGTGGATCAGGACATAGCAATCGGTCGGAGATTTGATGCCTCAAACCTTTGTTCAAACCAATTGTTTCCCGTATGATAGCCATGCCCAATATACACGAGTAATTGCGATCGCGATGGGACGACTAGGATTTATTCATTTTGGAGTACCTTCTGACTGAGGTAAGGTCTATTTTAGGTAACCTGCTGGTATTTTTTTAACCTAAAACATGCTTTTGTACCGATCAGTCTCGTATTTTACCGGACCTAAAACATGCTTTTGGTAACGATCGCAGTTTCGAGGTAAAACGACCCCCCCCCCCCCCCCCCCCCCCCCCCCTTGATGATTTTGTGAAGACACACATATATATATATATGGTATATACCTTTGATTTGGAAATATTTGCAGTTTCAGGCGAGCAACCCGAACGATTTGGGCATAATGCATATAACGCGTCATATCTCGCGATCTAGAAAAAAATACTGGATTATTTTGGAAAGGGGCGATGTTTAGCATGGAATAGCGTACAAACTAAAGTATGTAGAAATGAACTGGTTAGTCAGTGTTGGACTACAAACAATGCCTGTCAAATGAGCCATACTATTGTCTCCATAGCTATAATACAGAACACACGATGGGTCCGCAAACATCGCTAAAATGGTCAATAGCGCTGGCGCCATTGAGTAGAGATGGGGAAACAGCATGGCGGTCAATGAGTTAAGCATATCATTATGTTTAAAGGTAGGAAGGATTAAAGGTGCTATAGATAACATTCAGCCACTAGATGTCGCACTGGAGTGCCAGCATGACATTTATCCAATCATGTGCATTCCACATGGAGAAATGGGAGAAAACGTAGGGAGGGGATACATGCAGGCAACATGTAAACAATAATATTCATTTTGGACCCGCAAAGATGTTTCAAATTATAAATGAATGAATAATTATTGATTAACTATTGATTAAAGAATGATTAAATATATATTTTTAAATGATTACTCTACATATATAAGAATTTGTTCTTAATTGCTTGCCTGGATAAAGGTTAAATAAAAAATATAAAAAAAACATATCTATAGCACCTTTAAACACATTTCTCTGGCTTTGCAAATAGCAAACATGTTATTGTAGTGTTTCCAGGCCCAGTATATATATATATATATATATATATATGACAGTTATATCCCTTACTGGAATGACTGGGCAGAGTTGCAGAGGTGAAGGGCGGCACTGCCGTCGTCTGCTAACAGCTCAGGGTCTGCTCCGTGAGAGAGCAGCAGCCCAGTGCAGACGTCATGGCCACCTGCACAGGCATCGTGAAGGGCAGTGTTGCCGCCGGGGTCTGCGTCCACCTCGGCCCCACGGAACAACAACTCCTCCGCGCAGCCCGTGTGGCCCCTGCTGGCAGCCAGACGCAGGGGCGACGTCTGCTTGATCTTGGAGCTCAGGGTCCACATTCCTGACGGAGGAAATAAAGGAATGCTAGAGGAGATATTTTGAAAAGTCTATTCCCCAGTGCACCTCAGCCAGCGTTAAAGTTTACAATTAGGTGCTTAGCTGACGCCTTTATCCGTAGCTACTAGCGACTTACAAATTGTGGTCAGCAGGAGCGGTGGACCTCTGGCAACTAAGTGGTATTGTTCATCTAGCAATGTCAAACTTCAGTGCTACACTCTGAGTGCATAGTATTAGCAAGATAGGTCGTAGTATAAGAATAGAAGCATAGTACATAATAGTAAAACATTTAGGATTTTTTTTTGTTCAAAACAAGGTACTAGTTGCTCAACTTGGACTTGTATTAATGTGACACAAGTCTTCTTACCCAGGTACCTCAGTAGGCCTACTGCTGACTATCCAAAGAGGGCAGAGATATGAGCACTGGCATCTGCAGAGTGCCCCTGCCTCTTCCATCCTTGGACAGTCAGTATTGAAGTTTCCTGGGTATGTTTCGTGTATTTGTCAGGGTTATAATACAAATAGAGGGAAATCAAATCAACAATGTTTGGGTAATCCGTTCTGTTTCCAAAGGACCTTTTAAAAGGTGTGACACTTTTAACTTAGATTAATGTATATTAGCACTACACTCAGTAGTACTAATTTGTATATTATTTTGTACCCAGTTTATTCACCTGTACATTGTATATTGCTGTTGCACTTTACTGCTACATTTGCACTCTGGTTGGATGACAAACCTCTTTTCGTTTGTACTGTACTTGTTGTGTATAATGACAATACATTTCAATCTTTTATTTATTTTTTTCCATACTCATCTCTGGAGCCCACACCATCTCATCATGCACCGTCTCCATCAGCGCGTTGACCATAGCGGGGTCCTTTAGTACGGTGTACACTCCCTTCATGTCTCCACACATGAAAGTGTTGTGCACCGCTGTGTCTCTGCAGCGGACTGGCGGCGGAGGGACCCGGACCTCCTGGAGCGGCCTCCGCTTGGGGGGAGGAGGAGGCCTGGGTGCTTGGGGCAGAGGGGCCCTGGTCATGGCCCTTCTTTGGGCCAACGCCCGCCTTGCGTCCTCCCACTCCTGGTGATCCTGCTCTAACCTCAGCGAGCGTAGCGAGGCAGAGCTGAAGGCAAACGTGTCCTTTGACATGACACGACCAAAGTGATCCTCCAGAAGTGTCGGTTTGTTAAGACCACTCAAAGAGCAGGTTGATTCATTAAAGTACAATTGTAATCGTAGCTAGAGATCCATGTTTTGTGCACTCAAAAGGAACAACACTGCATCTGAATTGCCACAGTAAGCTGGAGAAAGGGATAGTTCTCTACTTCTCTTACTCACCCTAACGTTTTTCAAAGTCAAATTGCAGGACATTGAAGTGGGCTATAGGTCATTTGTCATTTTAAAATCTTTAAAGATAAACAAAAAGATAAATGTTTAAATGAATGAAATATTTCCAATAGATTCGTTTGTCAGGAGTCCAAATGCCCCTTTAGAAGAAGTGTAAACTCACAGAGCCACACGATGATTGTTGTTCCCAATAGTCTCATACAAGTTCTGTGATGGTTATAAATAGGCAAGAATGCAAATCGACACCCGGCTGCTGTCTTACCCAAAAATGGTCACTAGATGGCAGTGTTATCCCAGTGTTAATCTCCCGTAGGCTGGATGCATGGATCCCTGAATCGCCAACTTTTGCCCTTCACACTTTATAGTACCTGACGTTGAGGCGACTCCCTTGGATAGAATCATAGAATCCTGACATTTGAAAAAGGGCAGAAATGGTTCAGCTGAGGTGGATCCAGAAGACTAACGTTGAATCTCCCCTCTCCTCTCTCCACGGCACGTCAAGTAAACATTGATGACGCAGGCACGTCAAGTAAACATTGATACGTAGGCACGTTCTGCTTGAACGTGGCGGCGCCAAGAGCAAAACACACTCGCAAGCAAACAACATGGCGATGTCTTTTTGAAGTTGTGTTACTGACGGACGGAGACAGTGTCGTATATTATTGAATGATGCTCGGTGGCTCTCATTATTTTGTGTATCTGTCGAAACTGATCAGATAGCGCCTTCATCACGACCGCAATGGTAAGTGAGCCAGTTCATTATTAATTGAAAATGGGGGACCCTGATGTAAACAAGACGAAAGTCATTCTCTGGTCTGCATCCCCTTAACAATTGTGTGTATTGAGCTGTACTGTATTGTACCCATTCTGCAATCTGTTAATAAAATGTTCAAGCAATCAATCAATCAAGTTCAGCTACAACAAGCTAACTTGTCACAATATTATTAGCTTACCTTGTATTACAGACAACATCTGACCGCCTTGTGATGAATCAGAGATGACTACTAGCATCTGACTATTTCTTGCAAATATAAAAACATCCTTTACTGTCTTTTACCCTCTTTTTTTTAGACGTGCAAGTTGAGTTTCAGCGTTGGGGAGGACTTTGATGATGAGGTGATTTCAACCCAACTTTATCACACCTGATTGTAATAATGACTTAAGCAGTTAGCATTCTATAACGTACAATGCCCCCCCCCCCCCCCCCCCCCCCCCTTTGTGTGTGTGTGTGTTCTACAGGACCTGCTAGGTACAGACTGGACTACCTCACCAGTATCTAAACCTCCCAGTGCAGCGGCCGCAGCCCCATCCTGTGAACTGCGTGCTTCCTCTGCTGCCTACAACGGACAGAATGCAGTCTCCCTCCAGCCAAATGGAGAACGATCAGTTGCCTCGCATGGTGGTGTGGGATCAGAGAACACGACAACACAGACTACTGCTGCTGGACCGACTGTGGCTTGGGGTTTGAGACAGCTGTCCACGTCTGCTCAACAGCGTTCCACCCCTCTTCCTCCTCCCTCCTCCTCCTCTCTCCTGTCTCACACGGGAGGACAGCAGAAGGCCTTTGTACCCCAGGATGACTTTGATGATTGGGATATTGACTTGGCAGACCTGGATGAGAGTGATCCACAGATGGGGATTGCAACCCATGTCCCTCAGACATTTCATGTACCCGCTCCGGTTGTGGCCAGGATCGAGACTGGATCCAAGCGGCTGCGGCCCTCCACCTGTGGTGGGGCACAGAGTGCGTCTAGTAGTAGTCCGAGAGGGATAAGGACTCCAAACCAGATATCTAGTTTGTCTAGTAGCAACACACCGCTAAGGTCCTCATCCACTGTCTCCTTGCCCTCTCCAGGGCCCCCTCCCCAGAGCCCTGGTGTTTTCCCCGGCCTCACCTCAGCCTCCCCCTACCGCAGCCCCCTTCCCAGGCCCAGAGGGCTCCCACCTCACCAGCCACGAAGAACATGGGCGACCTCAGGGCCGTCCCCCCAGGGCGGCCGCAGCCTGTTTGAGCCCATATCCCCGGGGCCCCCCACCCCCATGACCTCCCCCGGTCTCCACACGCCTGTCTTCACCAATCACCTAGTCCAGCTGGTGTCTGCCTCTAATAAGACCCCCAACAGGAGGCCTCGCTCGGACCCCGGCCGTGCCAAGACACGGCGCTTCCCTGGTCCTGCTGGACTCCTGCCACAACAGGTGCGTCTCCTTCAGCCACCATGGTGGATGTGTTTTGAATTGTCTATAGGAGAATTTTACTGTATCTCAGTTGCTTTCTGGATGTTGTTAATGTCTGTGTCAGCTTGGAGCTGTCCTGTCTCATTTGCGTGATCAACCTTTGGTCAGATTTTAGATTGGCATATATTGATAATACTTAACATCTCTCTCTCTCCTCTTCTTTTTTCTCTCCCCCTCCCTCTCTTCCTCTCCCCCCCCCTCTCTCTCCCCCCGCTCTCTCTCTTTCTTTCTCTCTCCCTCTCTCCCTCACTCTCCCCCTTTCTCTCTCTCTCTCCCCCATTTCTCTCTCTCCCCCCTCCCTTTCTCTCTCTCCCTCGTTTTCTCTCTCTTGCCCTCTCTCCCTCACTCTCCCTCGCTCTATCTCTCGCTCTCCCTCGCCTTCTCTCTCTCTCTCTCTATCGCTCTCTCTTGCTCTCTCTCCCTCTCCCTCCCTTACGGCAGCCTCTTGGGCAGAGCCTGGATGACATTGTTGTATCCATCCCTCAGACTCCTGCTCATGGCGCTGTAGCTCGATTACCAAGCCAGGTGAGGTAATCCAAGTTGTTGTGTCTGGTAACTGCCTATTGATAGAAATGGCCTTTCAATGTGTATATACTGTACATATCAGTGGATGACAGCATCTGCTATTAGATCTCAGATGAGGAGAACAGTATTAGTGGTGTGTGCTTTCAAGTTAGACTGGGAAGCCACAGGCTAATAGGGCCATGGGCTGGGCTCCAAGGTCGTCGGCAGGTTGGTAACATCAACAACTGATAGTACTGGTGGGGGGAGGTTTGGTCGGAGAGCTATGGGGAGAAAAGGGACATTTAGTGTGTCAGAGACCAGACTGCTGTTGCCATGGTATCGTGTCACTTAGTAACGAGAAAAGGGGGCGGGGCCCCATTGCTAGGGGAAATTGTGTGACATCACAATCTGAAACAGGATTTGAAAACACGTCTACGTAATCAGGATTCCCCACTTCACTCAGCAGTAGCCAACTAACTCCATGTTAGTGATGTTAGATCCTGTTGATTTTTCCAACGACGGGGAGGCAAATTAGCCAGGTGACTAGGGGAAAACCGGGGACAGGGTGGAAAGGAACCAAACCTGAGTGTGAGACATAAGATGATCAATTGCGTTGCCAGGGTAACAGCTTGCTTAGACTCTTTACGTTTGTTCCCCGTCAGCTATTGATATTGGCAAAGACTGCAACAGGAAATCAACCTGGGTCCTTTTAGAATGTGTGTGTTGTCTATGTTGTCAAGGTGGAACCGTCAACATGGCGCCAAGCAATAACTCTCAAAGGTCAACATTACCATATTCTCATCACAGGGAAGTATAAACGAGTCTCGATGCGTGATCCGTGATGCACATCGATGAGACGGCTGACGCAGCTGGCTCCTGACAGCCCACTCGTCGCATCAGAACAGGGGTTTCTCATACGCCGAGTGCTTTCTCTCTGTGTGTATAAACACAATTCACAGGCTCCCAGCTCCCAGGGCGATGAAGACGAGTTCAGCGGCGGGCCGTGGGCGGTGATGAAGGCAGAGATGGGACTGGATGAAAGGAATCCCTCCTGTTTCCTGCACTCATACAGTGTCGTGATGGTGCTTCGCAAGGTAACCCTCACTTTTCAACCAATCGTGTGTCATTATTTTAATCCACCGCCTGTCCTTTTGTTGTTTACTGTACAGCACGCTATATAAATCACCAGTGGTGGAAGAAGTACACCGTTCCTTTACTTAAGTGAAAGTAGAAATACCCAGATAAATGAGTACTCTGGTCAAAGTAAAAGTCCTCCATTCAAAATTCTGCTTAAGTTAAAGTACAGAAGTATTTGCTATTGAATGTACTTACCGGTAAGTATCTAAAGTAAAAGTATTGCATTCTACATGATGTTTGTGTATTCTAGTGCTTCTGAGCATTTGATCCTCAATCCATTGACCTCTGAAGGTCATGTTAAAGTGGTATGTGGTCCAGTTATGCTGCTCTGATTAAAGGTTATGTTAAAGTGGTATGTGGCCCAGTTATGCTGCTCTGATTTAAAGGTTATGTTAAAGTGGTATGTGGTCCAGTTATGCTGTTCTGATTAAAGGTTATGTTAAAGTGGTATGTGGTCCAGTTATGCTTCTCTGATTACGTCCTCTTGAAGTTTGACAGGCTTCAAATATTAAAGTATATAATCTCTAGGGCTGACCTTCGATATTTTTTTTGGAATTCGAAGCTTCAGGGCCGAGATTCGATTTTAATTCGAAGCAGCGAAAAAAATTAATAAATAAATAAATAAAAAATTATTAATTAATATATATATATATATATATTTTTTTAAACTTTTTTTATTTACATTTTTTTATGTTGTGGGACTTGTACAGCACTTTGTTCAACTTTGTCAGTGCTGTAAAGTTTAAATCTTAGACAAACGAAACACTTTGCTTTCATAAAATATTGTAAGCCGTCATTTGAGGCTTTATAAAAGCAGCACAATGAACACAAATCTGTCAGTGCAGAGTCCGACCTCATCTTAAATAACAAACGGCATTGCTTGTTGTAGTTAACAAAGAGAGGCAGAGTTGATTTTGCAAAAAATAAATAAATAAATAAAAAAATTCATACATATATATATTTTTTTAATTTTCATATTCGAATCCCATGCCCATCGAACGAAGCTTCTAAGTATTTAAGACAGCCCTAATAATCTCCATAAATCGTTGCCACGTTTTCTATGCAAAATCTTTTTCTTCAAAGTAACTGGATGGTTTGAGACAAATGTAGTGGAGTAAAAAGTACAATATTTCCTTTGAAATGTAGTGGAGTAAAAGTATATAGTTCCCCAAAATGAAAATACTCACCTAAAGTACAAGTAGCTCAAAATTTTACTTAACATGACAAGAGCCTCGCGACCGGAGTGCCGCGTTCTAATTATCCCCAGAACGATCACTCATCAATCGCTCTAATGGACATTCTATTGTTTCTTCACTGTCCTAATGTGTCGCCACCGGTGGCAGTTCCGCATGAATAATTGATCAGCGGTTAATTGGCAAACGATTGCCGAGTAACAGTTGTTCGAACTTGCTCTGAGGCCTCCAGTGTGGGGGTTTCTACTGTGTGTGTGTGTGTGGGGGGTCTCATCCCACCGTCTCCTCCTCTGTACCCATCCCCCCTCAGGCTGCCCTGAAGCAGCTGACCAGGAACAAGGTCCCCAACATGGCGGTGATGCTGAAGAGCATCCTGAACACACACGCCGACGCCAAGGCCGTCTTCAGGGACCCGACAGGTAGGACACACACACACTTCACTAACAGGGTCTCTGCAGGGTATTAAAAAGTCTTAAGATATTTATCTTGTCTATTTTATTTATTGATCCCCTTGGGGACATTCTGGGGGAAAAAAGGATTAAATTCAAAACTTAAAAACTAAAAGTATTAAATTCGGGTATAAAATTTTTTGGGGGGCAGCCCGGCTGTCAAGAGATTAAATAATATCAAATAATATCAAATATATTACATGTTTTTCTATTGAAGTAGTTTTTTTGCGGGGCTGCCAGGAGCTTGGTGCGTCTGGCGAGAGCTTGTATGGAACGCGTGAGAATTTAAATTGGCGCGCAAGTGCAGCCACCAGTTCAGTGTTTTTGGTTTCTTTTGCGAGTATGGTCGTGAAATTGGTATTCAATTTTGTAGTATTAAAAAGTCTTAAATTTAAATAAACCTGCAGATACCCTTGCTAAGAATACTGCTGATCCCGCTCCGCCTGCAACATAATCTGCAACGCCCTGGACTCATTGAAATAACCTCACAGCCTCTTTTTAACTATCGATTGAGCTCCACACAGTAGGAGACCAGAGTTCAGCCATTGTAATATGCTTAATTATACACACACAGCTCAGTGGCCATCCATATTTAATTCCCTCTCTCCCTCTTCAGCTTTCTACTTTCTCTCTGCTCTCACCCCTTTCTCTTATCCACCAAGCGAGCCGATCCGAGGTCAAGCAGGGTGCCTCGCCCTCCAGAGACCCAGCAGCTTGGTGGAGACTGATTATACACCCTAATAGTAGATGCTCTACTCCACAAAGGAGTTAAATGCTTATTAGTGGTTCAATAGCATGGATCAGCAACAGAATTGAGTGGGTATTACGCGCTTCCGAGGCGACGCAAGACTTCAAATCTATAATGTACCTCAGGGTTTCCTTTTAGAAAAGAATTGGTGGCACTCCACGTGTCCTGGAGGACTTCAATGTCCTGAACAAACGTGAGAAATTCTGTTGAATATTATCTGTGTTTGGGCGGCTACGTGGTGCAGTGGGCACGGCGCTCACCACGAATACTGGAGACGCTGGGTTCGCCTGTTCGAACCCAGCGCTCCACATTGCTTTCAGTTTAGCTGGTCTTCCGTACTAATACACATTGGCAGTATTAGGGGGTGGGAAACTGATTGGTGGGGATCGGGCGTTGTAGGGATGGGTGTGAGTAATCAATTACTTGAGTACTCGCTGTTTTCACTCTTTTTGAGGGTGCTCAAAAAGTGCTCGTTTGTGCCACTGAAACGGAAATCCCACTCTGAAATCCTGTGAGTTGTTGCAGGAAAACACTAGGGCTGTCTTAAATACTTCGAAGCTTTGTTCGATGGCACAAGCTTCGAACATAAAAAAAAAATCAAAGTTAAAGTTTTTCTTTTTACTTCGATGTGTGTGTGTGTGCGCGTGTGTCCGCGCACGGGCGCGCATTGGGTGGGGCCGGGGGACAAATACACTGGAGGAAAGTAACCCAGCTCAGCACTTCCCAAATTATATCATCACTATTGCCTGTTTGAAGGATATCATCCTCAAACACATACATGCCTTGTAGAATTCCACACATAAGAAAGAAAGATACTGGGATGAATAAACAAAATAGGAAATAAAATGTAGAAATGCATGCAATACATAAATGAATATGAATCTCCATATATGAAATAGAACATTTAGATAAGGTTAGGGATGGGTACCGAATTCGGTACTTTTGAGGTACCGAACCGAAACACGTCGGTACTACCGAGTATCAAATCAAGTGAGAAACTAAAAAAAGATAAAAAAAATACATTCTTTTATTATTATTTTTTTACTTTTTTCTTTTCATGTCAACGTTCACACGCACAATATATGCTTACCTAGGATTTGACTTGATTCAACAACAAAGCAGTCGGAGCAATGACGAGCCGAAAACTGTCGAAATTGTAGTTATTTGAAGTTTGGATTTTTTTTTACGACTGAGGTAGGTAAATTAAATTTCTTGAGACTAAAGTACCGAAAAAAGGTAACGTTGGGTACCGGTATCGATTCACAGGTACCGGTACCGGTATCGGTTCAAATGTGAAAGGTACCCATCCCTAGATAAGGTGCTACTGAGATGTTTTGGTGAGTTCTTTGTTTTTTTGTGGAAGTAGCCCTTCTTAAAAATGCATGAACATTCACTGATAATTTGTCTGTAGTGGAGTCTACAAGGTCTACATTGCCGGACCATGTAGAATCCGGACCTTGTAAACTGACATAATTCTGTGCATAGTTTATTCTACACAGGCCATATTTCAAATAATCAAAATCTTACTTCATTCATCTTAAACATTCTTGATTTGGGGGATTGGTAGTTCCCATGAAATCTGAAGTTGTTCAAACGACAACAGCGATCCACCTTGAATTAAATCACACAGCCGAGTGAAACCTTGTTGGCTGCGTCACAGTCACGAAAGGGGCTACTTAATTAATTAATCCAATCCACTTTATTTATAGAGCACATTTAAAAACAACAAAGTTTACCAACGTGCTGTACAAGTCCCACAACATAAGATTAAAAAAAATTTACCATATATTATTATTTTTTTTAATATTTTTTTGAAGCTTCGAATTAAAATCGAAGCTCGGCCCCGAAGCTTCGATTGCCAAAAAAAGCTTTGAAGGTCAGCCCTAGAAAACACTGGTCAGCTGGAGCATGAGAGTGTAACCGTGACTGAAAACGTTGTTGCGTTGAACAAGATACAAGATTCCTTTATTGCCACACAACCAGGTTGGTGGTATTCTTGATCGGTACAGAGTGTAATAGCTCTACAATACATGAAACTGGAACATAGATACAAATGGATACATAGACTTCAGGATATTGTGTATACCAACATATCAATTAAACAATGTAAATTACGATTTGGCCCTCTTATCACACATGTGATCCAGACTTGGCGTGACACTCAGAAAGTGGGTACAAAACGCCATCAATGGCACACGCATTCCCCCTATTTAATAACAATCTTCTCCTTATTGGACAACAACCTATTAGATACCCTAGATGGGAAAAGAAAGACATACACACATTGGGGGATATCTTCGATAACTCTGGTCTCCGCTCTTTTCAGGATATATCCAACGGATATGATCTCCCCGGAACCTCCTTTTTTCTTTTAATTACAAATAAGAGCAGCTCTGAAGGCTCATGGCGTGCCATGGGACGCTCCACTAGTGCATCACCGCTTTCACAAATTCTTTTATGACAAAGAGACACCGAGAGGGCGAGGCTTTGTTTCTGACTTTTATCGCCATTTACTCATGTCCTCGTATAAAGACCTTCCCCTGGATACGATTTGGAGAAAGGATGTCCCGGAGTTGGATGTAGATTTTGATTGGGATGCAGTCTGGGAAAATGTTCAGTTATCCTCACACAACCCAGATCACCAACAGATTCACCTAAATTTTATTCACAGGACTTATTTAACCCCTAGACGATTGAATTCAATGGGTCTCAGACTTGACTCTTTATGTACCTTGTGTCCAAACGGCGCCACAGGTACATTTATGCATATGTACTGGGAATGCCCTCCTGTTGTGAGTTTTTGGGAAAATGTTACATATCAGCTCTCAGACATTTTCTCTTTAACCATACCTGTATCTCCTTCTGTATTGTTATTGAATGATCTCTCTCAATTGCCGACCTCTATACAGGTGAAAAGACTCATCCTGGCCGGCCTCACAGCCGCAATTTTTTTTATTGCCTCACGTTGGTTTCACCCAGACAAACTCTGCCCGAAGGTATGGTTTCTCACCTACCTTGATGTGATCTATTTGGAGATATCCACGGCACGTGTTGTAGGGGTTAAGGAATCTAATATCACAATTTGGTTGGCTGCAGTGGCAAAGTTAAAAGAACGCATATAAGTTTGGGATTTTTTTTCTTCTTTTTTTTTACTGAATAATGTATTGTGAGTGTGACTCATGTTGAGGTCCATGGGTGAGCGGGGGAGGGGGGGGAAGAGAACGAGCGAGTGTCCATGTAGGATGATCACTGTACAGTCTGTATCAGTTATTGTCTTGTCATGTGGTGTTAAGTTATTGTCTTGGGAAGTCTTTTTATGTATTATTGTATTGTATGTGATATATGTTTTGTTTCATGTTTGAAAAAAAAAGAGAAAAATAAAATAAAAATATTTGATTAAAAAAAAAATGTATACATAATACAGCACAACATGACACAATAAATACATAAATACAGCACAGCACAACATAAACACACGGAAGAGTCTAGTCCATCTGGTCAGGAGCTTGGTTAGTGTAAGGGGGAGAGGGGGGCCAAGGGAGTTCAGGGTCCGAATGGCGGTTGGGAAGAAGCTGTCCTTGAAGCGGGTGGTTTTTGAAAAGATTGACTTGAAGCGCCTACCTGAGGGCAGGGGCTGAAACAGGGGGTGTGCTGGGTCATAGACTAGTGTTCATAGACTAGTATTGATACGGACATGCTGTTCCATGAGCGGTGAGCTGTTGCAGACAGAGAGTGGAGGTAATGTAATTATTACAAATGGTAACTGACTGTTTTGACTGACTATGCGCATTAAGCATTGGGGTATATTGATTGCATATGTGCATTATGTCCGCGGAGTGAGACATAATATAATTGTGTGTGTGTGACTCAGTGCAATATCTCGTTATTGCTGCTGGCATGTGCTTTAAGATGCGTTCTAAAAAATGATTTCCCTAAACAATTACTCAAGCACTAGTCAAGTAATTCATGCGAGTACTCGATCTGGGAAAACTTTACTCGTGCCCATCCCTAACATAATATATAATTGTATATATATATTATACTTACGCTTGGGGGTTGTGTGTGTGTGTGTGTGTCTTTTCCTGTATTACTGTAGGAGAGATCCAAGGAACGGTGCACAGGCGGCTGCTAGAGGACAGACTGGCTGAGCTCAAGGCCGGCGCTGTGCTGCTGCTCAAACAAGTAAGACCTACCATTGAAACAGCCTACACATATTACACCATGACAATGATACTAGTAAGACCTACCTTTGAAACAGCCTACACATATTACACCATGACAATGATACTAGTAAGACCTACCTTTGAAACAGCCTACACATATTACACCATGACAATGATACTAGTTAGACCTACCATTGAAACAGCCTACACATATTCAGTGGCGTCGCGTGGGTAAAATAACAGGGGAAGCCAAAAAAATTAATAAAAAAAAAATGATTAAACATTTTTATTAATATATATATATATATATTTTTTTTTAAGTCAAGCAGTCACCATGTATGGCTCGGCGGCCAGTCAAACTTTCTTTTTATTTATTTAACAGATTGCAGTATGGGTACAATACAGTACGGCTCAATACACACAATTGTATAAGGGGATGCAGACCAGAGAAAGATGTTTGTCTTGTTTACATCAGGGTCCCCCATTTTCAATTCATAGTGACATTTATGACATACAAGACATCATGACATTTATGGCATAGGGACATACATGACATACAGGTATTTAGTATGGTTACATTTGTGACATATACGATATTCAAATATACAGTACTGTTACCCATAGATCCTGACAGAGTATATGATGGGGAGGAGACTGTACATTAGGAGGGGGTGGGTGGGTGGGAGAGAAATATACATACGGCCGGGAGAGAATATGACGTCTAGAGTCTAGACAAACAAGACAAGACAAACGTATTTCTCTGGTCTGCATCCCCTTAACAATTGTGTGTATTGAGCCGTACTGTATTGTACCCATTCTGCAATCTGTTAAATAAAGTTTTCATTCATTCATTCATTCACGTGTCTGTTGCGCGGCGCGCCCAGCCATCAGAGCGCTCCTACTGTAAAATGAGGAAGCAGCCATTTCAGCCTCAGTTTTACTCGTTTATAAAAAAAATTTTAAATGTTTATTAGCAACGCCGAGCTTTCAAACCCTGCCGCATCTGTGTGTGAAACCCTAATGGAACGCTGGGTACCTTTGACATTTATATCCGATATATTTTGGACCCACCGCTAGCTTTTAAGCAGTGCTTGATGGTGCACATTAACCTGGCTACTACGAGGAATAAGTGACTGCGTATTCCAGCCCCTGGCTTGCATTGCAGTCATGAAAGGGTCTACAAGCTTGCCTGATAACGTTAGTTAGTCCTTAGTCAGGCTGCTCAGTGCTTACCTGGTCAATAATGTGGTCCTCCTCTTGCCAGATAGATTTGTTAAATCATAATATCCACAGTGGTGTGCTCTGCTGGTCCTCAGTAAATGTCCCGCCGGCGAAAATAAGTTGCTATTAAAGTGCTAAATGTTAGATACACTAATAGAGGATTCGAACGTGCCCGCTCTGTTAATAACATTTTCAATCAATCCTGCGAGGGTTTGACGTTCAGACGTGTTCTGACCTGCCCCGCCTCCAGGGGGGGAAATATGCTGAGTGCAAAGGGGAGGCCACACTCATGTGTCTTCCTCACAGCCCCGTTTTAAACTTTTAGGGTGTGGCAGTCAGCTCGAATCTGATTGGCTAGGATCGGATTTGGACTCTAGATACATGAATCACATGCTGGAAGCCTGGAGAAAGAGACCTACCCCCTGCCTCCTCTCCTCTATACTAGCTGCAGTGAGCATAGTGAGGCTGACAGTGTGTTAGAGGGAGTGAGAAGGAGAAGAGGGAGACATTAAAAAAAAAAAAAAAAAAAAAAAAAAAATTATAACACAGATGAAAAAGAATGTAAACTATATTAAAAAAAAATTATATATTTTTTTTTTCTTTTTTTTTCTTTCATATTTCATATTTGATATGAATTCATATTTCAATAGGGAGGCATGGCTTCCGTTGGCTTCCATAAGGATTCGCCACTGCACATATTGCACCATGACATTGATACTAGTAAGACCTACCTTTGAAACAGCCTACACATATTGCACCATGACAATGACACTAGTAAGACCTACCATTGAAACAGCCTACACCATGACAATGACACTAGTAAGACCTACCATTGAAACAGCCTACACCATGACAATGATACTAGTAAGACCTACCATTGAAACAGCCTACACCATGACAATGATACTAGTAAGACCTACCATTGAAACAGCCTACACCATGACAATGATACTAGTAAGACTTACCATTGAAAAAGCCTATAGATTACACTGTGACAGTGGCATCTGCCACCTGAGTGGCTCTTCTAGGGGCTCTGAGACACGGGTAATAATAATAATAATAATAATAATAATAATAATAATAATAATAATAATAATAATAATAATAATAATAAACGCTTTGTATAGCATCCTCCATACAAGAATTGCAGCCCAAAGTGATGCAATTAGACAAAAATAGACATAGGCATAAAATGAGCATAAAAATAGACGGGCATAAAATGAGCAGAGAATTGACTAAAACCAATGCATAAAGTGGAGACATTTGTATAAAATAGATGGCAGCATATAATTTACAGTACAATAATTATATTGTGGATGTAATGAGTAAGTGGCAGAGTGCATTAAAAGGCTCAGGTGAAGAGGTACATTTTTAGCTTATGGTTGAAGATATTTATTGAACAGCGGTGGTAAGATGTTTACAAGCCAGGAGCAGATGAAACATGCTGTCTAGACAGAGTTCTCTGTGTGTGGGGGATGCAACAACTCTTACACAAGTCTAATTAGCTTGACCGTGGGCCACTGGGCCAGTGTGGCTGCTTAAACCAGCCATCCCCACACCACATACACCCGTGATGGCGCCGCAACGGCCGGCTGCCTCTCCGTGTGCTCCGTCGAGACTGTGCTTCATTTTGTTAATTTTTATAGTTTTAAGGGTTTTGTTTGTACCAACTGTTGGTGACTTTCTATTCTATCCTTTTATATAGCGCACTTTCAGGAGCAAAACGGAAAGAAGCATTTCATATAAAAGTATTCTGTATTTCTATATGACAACTAATAAAGAAACTTGAAACTTGAAGTTCAGATATGAAGCAAAGAGAAATATTGTCTCGCTTTGCTCTCATTAGTTTGACAGTTGATGACTAGCAAAACTGATGCGGAGACATGCTAATGTGTTTGAACAGTGGTATTGTTGACATTTACAAAAACGACATTTCTAAATGTAGCCTATTCAATATCTATATGCCACAGAGCATTCATAGCAGTCTGTTTCATATTCATCGTTAAGATATACCTATATTTGTTCCATCTCGCCTGGTGAATTTCTCACTCAAGTTGAAATATTTTCAACTCTAAAGCGAAGCTGTGTTAGTTTGCCTCCGTCCACGTCTTTCAATTGACTTTGTATGCATTCGCGCCGCCTCAAAATTCCCCTTTGCATTCTGATTCTGATATATGAACGAACAGTAAGACTTGCCATTCAAATGGATTATACAGTACATATTAGTATTGCACCCATGACGATACTTGCAACTCGTTGTTTTTCCTTTGATGCCTCTTAACTCTTGGAATGTCCTCCAACTCTCACTGAAGTTGGAGGTTCTCCCTTCTCTTGGTATGTTTAAACCTATGATTTAAAATTCAGACCATTGTGTGACTACTGTTTTAGCCGATTTTCTTATTCTTAAATTTTTTTATTATTATTTCTTTATTACTTATTATGTTGTTTCATTTTCTGTGGATATTGCTTTCTATTATGTACTGTTTACATTTGTACAATAGTCATTTCTGTAAATGAGGGAAACCTCAGTCAGAAGCTTACGATTTTAAATAAAGGTTGAAATTAAATAGAAAAATAAATTATAGATCCATGACACTAAGAATTTAGACTCATATTTTTCCCATGATAATAAACCAATGACTATGATTCATTCGACCCATGGTAATTAGGGCTGTCACTTTTTCTGAAAATCAAGTTTGAACAAGTCCAAAGTAAAATAGAATTTGTTCAAATGAATTATATTGTGGCCCCCTTCCACCCCAGCTGCCCCATGCCTTTTCATGATGGCAAGCAATCCCAAAACAATTATTGATGTCATCAGTTTAGAGAGAGAGAGAGACATGCCACAACTGATAAAATTACATCCTTTCCTTCATAACAGTGGACTGTGCTCCTCTGGCAAGTTTTGTGTCCATACAAAGTGGTTTGGATAATGTGTGGACTTGCCTGCAGCAGTCGGGCCGCAGCCAAACTTATTTGGGCACATAGGGAGAGACACAAGCAATTAATTAGCTCTGATTAATCAATTTGCTGTGCTTTTTGGAGACACATTTTTTCTTTTACTCTTGGGTGTGGGGCGGCCTGGCAGGGAGGGGAATCATTAATTTAACATTTGGTGTTTTGCTACACCCACCAAAGGCATTTTCAATGCAAGGGAAGAAAGGGGTGCTGGAAAATCTTTTTTTTAAAGGTTTGTACATTTATAAGTTGCAAATAAACAGATGTATGCCATTTTTCTTTTACTTAAACTCGTTTCTTAGGTTTTATGCTAACGAATATGCTCCACAGATTCAAGAAAGTCATTGGACATACAGCCATTGGACATTGCCAGTCAAATTGACATACAGTAGGCTACAGTCTAGAATTGTCTCTCTCAGGATTCACACCAAGTTGAAAATGTCGCCCTTATCCTGTCTGCACATGGCAGTGTTTTTGCGACCCATCCGTAGTATCTGTTCACATTACCGGATCCATCCATCTTACTTGTTGTAATTGTAAGCTACAGTAAGAGTCCATAACCCCACAGTGGGCGTCTGTTGTTACTGATGCTGGACACAATTTCAACCAAAATGGACAAGAGCTCTTCTCCTATTTACTGCTGTAAATTATAAATAAATAGCCTAAATAACTGAATAAACTAAAATATACTTATCCATAGATCACAAAAACAAATTACCTCGATAGTCTATCTTGCCAACTGTGGTAAAACAACCGGGGCCTGGGAAGTACAGCTATGTGGTTAGTGTAGCAGGCTGTATGTGGTTAGTGAAGCAGACTGTATGTAGTTAGTGAAGCAGACTGTATGTGGTTAGTGAAGCAGGCTGTATGTGGTTAGTGAAGCAGACTGTATGAGGTTAGTGAAGCAGGCTGTATGTGGTTAGTGAAGCAGACTGTATGTGGTTAGTGAAGCAGGCTGTATGTGGTTAGTGAAGCAGGCTGTATGTGGTTAGTGAAGCAGGCTGTATGTGGTTAGTGAAGCAGGCTGTATGTGGTTAGTGAAGCAGGCTGTATGTAGTTAGTGAAGCAGGCTGTATGTGGTTAGTGAAGCAGGCTGTATGTGGTTAGTGAAGCAGGCTGTATGTGGTTAGTGAAGCAGGCTGTATGTGGTTAGTGAAGCAGACGGTATGTGGTTAGTGAAGCAGACTGTATGTGGCTAGTGAAGCAGACTGTATGTGGCTAGAATAGAATAGAAATACTTTTATTATCCCGTGGGAAATTTGACTAGTAGTGAAGCAGGCTGTATGTGGTTAGTGAAGCAGGCTGTATGTAGTTAGTGAAGCAGACTGTATGTGGTTAGTGAAGCAGACTGTATGTGGTTAGTGAAGCAGACTGTATGTGGTTAGTGAAGCAGACTGTATGTGGTTAGTGAAGCAGACTGTATGTGGTTAGTGAACAGACTGTATGTGGTTAGTGAATCGGTCACAAAGGCTGTATGCAGCGGTGCTGTGTGGACACTGTTGCCCGTGCGGCGCTGGTCTTGCAGAGGGTTTTTCCTTCAGCTTTCAACTAATTCCTCTCCTGTTGACTCTGGACAGGTGGGCGTGTTCTCTCCCTCCCACCGTAACCATTACCTGAACGTCACGCCCAACAACCTGCTGAAGATATATCCTCCTGACGGACACTGCCTGTCCGCCAGTCAACTCTGCCCACCCGTCCTGGTGAGTCAAACCACTACACTTAAGACTCCAATTGGATTATATTAAAATAAAATGTTCCCACTTTTTTAAATGTTTTTTATTCTTTGGACATGTTCTTTTCAACTACAGTGTGAGTAGGGATTTATTTCTTTGCATATCCCACTGAGAAAGACGTGCATATGAGCATGAGGGGACGGAGTGCAGGGCACCCCTGAAGCAGACGGGTTCAGTTTCAGGGTTAACCCTTTCACTGCGACAATACAGAAGGTTAACCCTTTCACTGCCACACTACAGAAGGTTGACCCTTTCACTACCACACTACATAAGGTTAACCCTTTCACTACCACACTACAGACTGTTAACCGTCTGTAGTGTGGTAGTGAAAGGGTCAACCTTCTGTAGTGTGGCAGTGAAAGGGTCAACCTTCTGTAGTGTGGCAGTGAAAGGGTTAACCCTTTGGTAGTGTGGTAGTGAAAGAGTTAAATGCTGCTTCAACAAGAATGGACACATTACAGGGATCAAACCCATGACCGTTGAGTCACGTGACTCAAATGGTGTACCCAAGAGATGTCTGCAACATTGTTTGCAGAACAAAATCACTAAGGGGGCGTTTGAATTCGGGCACTCTATCGCTAATGCGATGCCTTCCTTTGCCCTCCTGTAGAACATGGCCTGTGTCAGCCTGTGTCAGCTGTTCCTAGGGGTGCCAACTGTACTGCATTAGCCAGGACATCCCGCAAATTGGGCTAAATTGGTTTGTCCTATACAGGACTTCCCTTGTCCCGAATATTGACTGACTGCCAAATGCTTTGTGATAAGGAGTGGAGAGGAGACAGTATGCTGTTTTTTAAGGACCATGGACAACGCAGTTTGTCGTCATTTGACCCTGGCTCATGCCAAATTAAAATCAAGATGGATCATTCAAATGTTGTTTATTTCCCTTCTATATAATTCTGTTTATTTCACACGTGTTTCCTTTTGTATTCCTATCAAATTATTGTGTTTGCTGTAATGCTGCTGATATTGAGTGATTGTCAATAGACAGTCTCTCAAACAAGAACTTTGAGAGAGAGATGAGTCATAATAATAAGTAAGAGTTTGCTGTTTAGCTGACAAGCCCATTGTTCAGTTCAAACTATTGTTATGATCAAGTCGGTAAAATTGTCTTAAAAAAAAGTGCAAGTTCAACATTTTGTTGACTGTTTTACCTGGTAAGATTGCACATGCACATACAATGGTCCCATGGACTTATTTTTCCTGTGGAGAACCAGATGGAGTAATTTGGTGTTATTTCATGGCTGCCTGAGAGAGGCTACTTTAACCCTTTCATTACCACACTACCAAAGGGTTAACCCTTTCACTGTGACAATACAGAAGGCTAACCCTTTCACCACCACACTACAGACGGTTAAAGCATGCCCCCAGAAACACTGTGCATGTATTCTGTGTCTTCTTCAGGCCTTTTGTCACATATTTGGTAGTGAGAAAGTAGGCAACCCTAGCTGTTCCCTTAATAGCAGCTTCTCTATTTAGGAGCCTGTGTTGTCGTCTCCCGGTGTCCCTGATGGCCACATGTCTCAGATGCATCTGGTGTTCGAGGAGGAGGAGGAGGAGAACAGCGGGGAGGCAGGTCCAGTTCCAGCAGACTGTAGAGGCCACTCCAGCGGGACCCCTGAAACGCCAGCTGGAAACCCAGCAGCTCCGGCGTCGTACCCCACCTGGGATGCAGGTGGGGCTTTTTCACAATCAATAATAGTGATGGGCATACATTTTCGAATATTCAAATAGTGGTTAAATTATAAAGAAAAAATATAATTGTTAATGCGAATATTGTTTTGTCTCAAAAATTATATTTCCCTTTTTTACCGGCACCTACACTGTACAGTGTATTAAGAAGGGACTCTGTTAACTGTTACACCACTGAACGGCATGCTGGGTACAGCTCACTTGCCAGGTAGCATAACAGTCTGTTAACAGCTGGGAGAACAGAAGTGAAAGATAAAGAAAGAGCGCTTGCTTTGACTCCTAAATATCTAGCGGTTGGCAATGACAGCAGCCAGCATAGCTCTCTTGTTTGATTATCTCACATTCGCTAGTATTAAGTAAAAACAATATCATAATAATCATATGTTATGAGGTTTGCCCCTCCCTAATCGATAATGGTCCCGTTGAAACGTCTGGAATGGGAAAAAGTGAGGGGTGTTCATCTTTGTTTGTCTTTGTCTTTGTTTGACTTTTCTGCTCTGTTTTACAGATGATGACCTGGACGAACTCCTGGGAGAGTTACCCGAGGAAGCGTACAGCCTTTGACATCGTCTTCAGCGAGCTTTGGAGTTTGGCTATTTCACATGGCTGGCTACGGTTCAACTTTGCATCCATCTCCTCAGTCAAGTCATGATTTATTCCGATCATAGAATCATGAGCACAAAACATCTTGTACAATATGTATATAGTGAAAAAGATTTTCTGTTTCTGTATATTAAAAGAAAGTTTGTCCAGTTTAAAATACATCATAGACTCAATAAATATGGTCCGATTTTGTTTTCTACTCTGGAATTTCTGTGCAACCATAATTACTGGATATGTTGTGTTGTAAGAGTGTAAATAGTTATCAACATCTGCTCAAAGAATTAAACGCCTCCACAAATCCACTTTGTTGATTTGAATTCCTCTTTTTATTGTGGCATTTTAGGAAGGCTGCAAATAAGTATATATTTATATCAAATGATATGTAATATTTAAGATGTGTAAATTGCTAAATCACTGTGCTTTTCTGTAATTGTAATCCCAAGTAAACGTCTGAAGAAGCATCCGTCTAGCCTGGAGACTTGAATTTTTCTATTTCTTTCCGTTTCTATTTTCATGTCTTTGTCCCGACCTCAAAGCCCACTGGATACACTGGTTCTGTGATTACCATGCATTAAGAGTGTGTCAAGGCCTGGGACAGCGGGGGGCCAGTCTGTGTGCAGTTGAAGCCCCTTCCATCAGCCTGGCCAACTGTATTTACCCAGCGCTGTCCAGGGAGGATCATCTGAGGGAGGCACAGCCTGACTAATGGGGTTTTATCAAGGCTTTAGCAGCGGGATCCGACTGGAACACAAACCCTGACTACTCTTCACTGCTGTCTGTCTCTCAGATGATGTTAAAAGAGATGCCGCTGTCATATCAAAATTCAAAACCTTGTTTCTCCAAAATGTGTTTCATTTTCCGTCTTCTTTTCTGATTACCGGTAATTCCCGTTTGAAAGTACATTGTGAACGTGTGTCCTATAGTGCTTATGAAGCGTATTCTGTCGGGTAAATAAGACTCACAAACGGCCAGTTTCAGACACTTTAACACAACACTATATTCGTATCTATTTATTTATTACAAAAAAATATTTGCACTACATCCCAACATCATTTTAGCATTTAAAAAAGTTAGCATTTTGTACTTTAGTTTGTATATTTGACTTTATTCTTTTGACTTTTTTACTGTATGAAGCACATTCTCGGGGCTCATACAGAACCAAGTATTTCACTGTAATGTACATGTACTGTATGTGACAAATAAAACAAAACTTGAACTCGTGTTCAGGAAAAGGTTGAATGGAACCTGATCTGGTAACCAGGCTGCCTGTATTCTTAACCCAAACGGTGCATGCTTCCGCGTTCCCTTTTTGCGCTCTGATTGGCCACTGATGTTTCTGGTCGCACCAATCGTGTGACGGCAAGTTCTTTCCCCGGTTAAGCTTAGGCACTCTTTCGAAGTTGGTTAAGGTTCAGACCCGGGCATTAGGGGGCCGGGCCCGCCCACCAAGTTAGCTGTGCCCACCCTGGTAAATTTTTTTTTTTTGTCAATCAAAGTCGACTATCCAAATCCTTAGTCGGGGACAGCCCTAGTGGGCACTTATGTCAACAACAACACTACTGAAGCTAGTACGGCACTCTGTGAGAATTCGTTTTCTACCCTCAAGAACGTCTTTACAGAACATCGCCTTAGTATGCTTCATCGACGCAAGGCCAATTTAATTCAGTTGGCATTTGAGAAGGACTTAACAAAAAAGTTCAGGAATGAATGGAGGGGCAGTGTTTTAAGAAGATTTCACTCTGTCCCCAAACGCCGCTTGCCGCTCTACTAATGATGGTGAGTAGCCTGTGGAGGAATTTAGTTTGCTTTTTTATGCACCTTATTTTTGTCAGTGAATTCATAAGTGTTGAATAAATGGAGACTTTTCAAAGATATAGAATAGAATAGAAATGTATTATCCTGAGGGAAATTTGACACTGCGAATCACTCAACATTAAACATTTAGACAGAACAAGTCACGAATAACAAAACAAATGGCCTAAGAATAGAATAAAATGAAATGGAATAAAAGATACAGTAAAAATATACTGAAGTCTACAGTAGGTGTAATATTGCACAGTGGTGTTTAAAAAGTAAGAGTCCAGGAAGATGGTAACTGTCACTCTGTGCTCAGTGATGCAGTGAGGCACAGTGATGCATTGTATAGTCTGATGGCTGTCGGAATGTAGGACTTCCTGTGCCGTTCAGTGCTGCATTTAGGTAGTGTGAGCCTATAACATGCTCCTCCTGTCAGCCAAGTCTGGGTATAGTGGGTGGGTGGGGTTTTCCCTGATGGCCTGGAGCTTAGCAAGGTTCCTCCTCTCCACCACCCTCGCTAGAGTCCAGCTCCACCCCAACCACGCTACTGGCCTTCCTGACCATCTTATCCAGCCTGTTTGTGTCCCCTGCTCTCAGTTCGCTGCCCCAGCAGGTTTGTTATATATATCCGTTCAGTCTGTTTTTGTATAAGTGAATGTTCTTAAGATAGAGAGAAATTTGATTTTTCAATTGCCTCTCTGCTGTTTAGTTCAGCACCTTGGGCAGCACCAAGGAAGCCACAGCGCTGTTGTCCCAGCTGAAACGTATAA
The DNA here is from genome assembly GCF_963971535.1 of Notolepis coatsorum. Lineage (NCBI taxonomy): Eukaryota > Metazoa > Chordata > Actinopteri > Aulopiformes > Paralepididae > Notolepis > Notolepis coatsorum. Next base: position 33,183,274 of record NC_140178.1, read on the forward strand.
AAGGGAACCTGTGTTGAAAAACCATTGTGCCCCCCCGAGAACATTTTATGCCCCCCCACTAATTTGTTTCTGCAGCCTGGTCTGTTAAGGTTAGAGTTTGTCTTAGAGCATGGCGATAGAACGGTTAGGGTTAGGGTTTGCTGCTGGTCGAGGCGGAAATGGGCGCGTCACGCGATTGGGCGCACATGTCACATGATCAGAAACGTCAGTGGCCAATCAGATTCGTAAAACGCATGAACCGTTTGGGTTAAGAATAGACGCAACCAGGCTGCGTCGTCTCCCACCAACAGGGGGCAGTGGTTAACACCCTCTCCGCTGTTGACGCTGTTGCTCCCTTGCTCCTTGTGGACATCATTAGTCAAGTGCCTGAGCATTATGAACTTCAAGCACACAGATATGCATAACCCATTTTGAGAGTCACCACACTCCCAATTGCAACGGAATCCCAGAGAAACTGAAAATATACATCTTGTGTGCATGCGTGCACACGCTCAATGTGATTGTTACGATTGCTCTTTCCTTTGTCGGCAGATCTTCCCATTAAGGTGGTCACAAAAAGCCGGTCTATACTTGGCTCAATTCCAGCAAGTGTGCGGATGTTGCACCGGACAAATGGGCCCTTCAACTTCAATCACCTCACCTCTCTCCAGTGGTAATAATCAGCTGTGCCCGGTCTCCCCTTCTCTCTCTCTCCTCACTTTTACCTTTCATAATGATCTCCTGGTGAGCGCTTATTCATTTCCATAATCCTTTAAGATAGTATGAAAGTGTAATTACTCTTTCAATCTCGACAAACATATCAGAGCTTCTTATAAAAAAAAGGCGATAAAATGTAAATCCCTAATTCTTATCTGTAGTTTTGTCCACCTGGGGTTTCACACCTTGGGGGCGTAGAACGTTTTTAACTGATGGAAAATAAAGTTACATTTCCAAGGTTATAGTCAAGAGAAATAGCCGTGTAAAAGTCTGAAAATAAGACCAGCAACGAGCCAGATGCTGGTATATTCTGGCTGTAGTAGATAGGAAATTCAGGTGGCTGGTAGAATTCTGAATCCACTTGCCACTGAGGCACGTTTGATATCCCTGATCCTATCCATCTTTTTGTAACAGGCTGCTGATTTGGACTGCATTAATAATTCATTTTGATTCCCGGCTTATAGAATAAATCAAAGGCTTCAGTAAAGGTCACAAACATGCTCTTAGGTTTGGGGGGAGGTGAATAGATTCAGCAACAGCAGACATGGCCCAAGTATGGGACTAATGGACACAGACTGAATCACTAGTGAAGCCATCCACTCCAATAAGCACAGTCCTCCTCAGTTGGTCCTTTCCTACCAGGGGAGTGATGTTCAGCTTCTGAATCCACAACCATACATACAGTGCGCTACATGACAATAACAAACTCAGCAAGGCCAACGGCTTCTCTGTTACAAGGAAAGATGAAATTACTAGGGATGTCCGATATTATCGGCCTACCGATATTATCGGCCGATATCGGCATTAAAATGTGATATCGGAAAATATCTGTATCGATTTTCAAATTTTTTTTCTATAACCTTTATTTACCCAGGCAAGCAAGTAAGAACAAATTCTGATTGTATTTATTGTCAAAAGTATGCATAATGTTGTGTTAATTCCACAACAAGAGATATGTAATGTTAATTACCTGAAATTATTCCATTTTTTGGGGGGGTGGGACCCTGCATATATTGATATCGGTTGATATCGGTATCGGAAATTAAGAGTTGGACAATATCGGTATATCGGTATTGGTAAAAAAGCCAATATCGAGCATCCCTAGAAATTACCTACCTGGGTTCCACCCTAGAGGCAAATCTTTCCTGTGACAAAATGGCAACCAATGTAATAATACAAAAAAAAGTCAACTAACTAACAAGATTCTTGTACCGGATCTCCTCTCTGGTAAACAAGAATACCTTGAAGACTCTTAACAGGAGCACTCATTCAAGGGTACTACGATTATGCTTGCACCTCAAAGGCCCTAAAAACAAGACTACAAACATCACAAAACAAACTGGTCAGACTACTGCTTGACCTTACTCCTAAAACCCACCTCACCCCTGCCCATTTTGACAACCTAGGATGGCTTAGAGTAGACAACAGAGTACAGCAAGTTGCAATGGGCCTGGTACAAGATACACTACACCACTAAGATACCCATGTACATGTCGAAATACTTCCCAAAGGTCAGTGAATTCCACGACCACAACACCAGAGGGAGTTCCACAAATCATGTTCAACCCAGATTCGGCTCAAACAAGGGACTAAACACGTTTCTCAATTATGCCACAACAATGGAACGCCCTACCCACAGCCGTAAAATAATGTAAATCCCTACCCTCCTTCAAAACCGCTCTCAAAGAGCACAGACGGGTGGCTGCAATTAGGAACTGGCCCCGGTAAATGTCCAAATCCCCCACCCACCCACCGAACCCCCTCCAATGTACAGTTTCTTCCCCTTCGAATGTATATATCTTTTTTTATGATCTCTTGTTGAAGTCAGAGGTTCTGTGTAGGATTGTTAGTAACTGTCTAACTGCATATATAACTGTTTCCACTAGTAACTGTCTAACTGCATATATAACTGTTTCCACTAGAGGGCGCTCTAGGCGGAGCCACTCAGGAACACCACCAGGTGACGAGTATAAATAGAGATGTCTCCTCCCATTCTTTCTCTTTCCCTCAGCCTCTCAGTGAGAGGAGAACTATAGAACCACATTATTATTATTGTCGCCCTATAGCCGGATTCTGTCAACATTTCTTTCTCTCAAACAGTACTGTATATTGTGTATAATTCTTGTATGTAGTAAATGTTGTGATGAAACAGTACTGTATATCTGTATGTCATGTATGTCATAAATGTCTTGATGAATTGAAAATGGGGGACCCTGATGTAAACAAGACGAAAGGCTTTTTTTGGTCTGCATCCTCTTAACAATTGTTTGTATTGAGCCATACTGTATTGACTATTGTACCCATTCTGCAATCTGTTAATAAAGTTTTCAATCAATCAATCAATCAATCAATCAATCAATCAATCAATCAATCAATCAATCAATCAATCAATCAACGACATAGTATGGAGAATAAACACATCCATGCACAAAGACAGCTAATGAATGACACTGTCATGGTTGGGTGATTTTTAACCATGGAATGGTTGTGCTCTACTTGAGGATCAGATGTATTCAGCATACTGTATGTCTACCAGAAATATGACCTGGCTGTTGGTGAAGACAATATTCACATAAAAGTAACATAGCATACTGGTCTATAAATGTGGAAAAATATATAAACAGAAGTGAATATAAAATATAATCAGCTATCCTAATGAAAGACAGGGGCGGAGCTTCCTACAGGCGATATAGGCGGTCACCTAGAGCAAATTTATTTTATTTTATTTTTTTATTTTTTTGCTCTGCGCAGTTTTGGCGCCCCCCTCTATATCTGCAACCATTATTTTTACATTAAAAAAATTCTAACATAAGGGAAAATTAGCCAAAAATCTAAAACGGTCGGTCGGTCTGAGCCTCAGCTTTAGGTGTTCACAGTCAGAACATGCTAGAGCGCTGTGCATTGATGGGTATCGGTCAAGTGTTTATAGAATTGAGCGTTGAGGAAAGAAAGACTAACGTTAGAGAACTATGAAGAGGCAAAAGCCATCCGGCCATCCAGTATAAAAAGAGAAGAAAACGTGCCAAGGTGAAAGGTATGCAATTTTGTACAACTTCCAAGACCTGCCACACCAAGAGCTGATGAAACAAGCAGAGGCACTTGTACACACCTTAAACCATGGAGGGCAATCTGATTTGGATGGGAAGGAGCTGGCTCAGGAGTTGGACAATTTGATGTGATTGATGACTTTGCAGCGAGGAAGGCCAGAAGGATTGCACTGTAAATGGAAACCAGTAGGAGCTACAGGCTAACCTTGAAGTGTGATGATAGGCAGTGGTGAACCTCGCCTAGGGCGCCAAATGTGCTAGGTCCGTACCATGTCAACTTACCCCCAAAACAATCACAGTTAGATACAGTATGTTCTCCAAATTGTTCAGTCCTAGTTTTGAGCACAGTAGCCTATTTCAACTGATAGATACAGTATAGGCTTTGTGTAATATGAAGTACAACTCATAATAATGGTAACTTGATATTTGATGTCTCTGCCTCTCGCTATACTTTGGAGGAAGAGATCTATAAAAAGGAATATGAATATACCTACAATACAGTTCATATTGTATAGTGTGAATAGCCTACAAATTACTAGAAGCTCAGTAAGAATACAGTAAGGCTAATACAGCCACTTATGAATCTTGTGGATGGAAAGTTGGTTGAATTTAATCTACTCAAGGCAGATGATGTTTGCTAAGCATAGAATTGGGGGTATAATAAAGACTTATCTTCAACCCCCGGGACTGCTGCTAATTCCTGTAAAACTATGCTCATTACCTTAGTGGGAAAGGGGAGATTTGCTAATTAAGTCGTTAAGGAGCCAGCAAACCCTGCAGCTGTCTGGGACCACAACAAATTTAATTTGGGATAAGATTTACTGATTGACTTATAGTGTGCATGTGTGTGTGTGCGTGCGAAGGGGGGGGGGGGGTCTTATTTAGTTGATTTGCAGGTTAATTACAATATTCAATTTAAATTAAAAAAATTGTTTTCGTTTTCAGACATTTGTTTTGTTTGTTTAGTGTCTTTAACTCATTCCCCGCCATCGACGAGTATACTCGTTATTGGCCGTCAATTGTTGGACGCCAACAACGAGTATACTCGTTATTATGATCGTTATTTCTTTTATTCGTTATTTCCATTCATAAATCATCCAGGAAGGCTGTGGTACTGTGTGGCAATGTGTCTGAGATCGCAAAGGTCCAATACCACCATCTGGTGGTATGCGGCCGATGTCGCACTTCCTTTGTGACTCTGTGTATGACTCTGTGTATCATTGAAAATCATCCGGGCGGAGTTTTCTAGTACCGTAAGAATTGTTTTATTATTATAATTATTTTTATTATTATTATCATTTTTTTTTTTTTACACATTGTAGTTAGTTAGTTATAGGCTAGAGGTGACAGTTCTAACACCTTTTACACCATTCACCACTATATGAATAGTATATAGTAGTACTCAGTGTGTGTAGTATATAGTAGTACTCAGTGTGTGTATAGTATATAGCAGTACTCAGTGTTTTTGTTGTTGTTGTTGTTGTTGTTGTTGTTGTTGTTTTACTGTGGATCCCCATAGGCTACACCAAAGTGAAACTACTCTGGGTCCAAACATTAAAAATACAAACACACACAAAAAGTTATAAAAATAAATAAAAATATAAAACCACAAACATTGAAGTACTCACAAGAAAACATCACAACAAACAAAACAGTGAATCAAAGCTCACTCAATATTCATAAGTCAGATATCACAATTCTCCAACCATAAAATACAAATTTCATAGTCAGTCCATAAGAACAAAACAGATCAAAATGTATATGATTTTAACTCATAATATAGCATAACTTTTCTCAAGTCACCGACCACCTTTATATTTCCATACTAATTTCCATAATAAGTCAATGACCAGAATGTAACTCATTATTCATGAGTGCAAATTTAAACTTTTTTTTAAACATACATTTGTTCCTTACCATAGTTATATTTCTCTGTATATTATTCCAATAAGCAACTGCTCTATACATTACCGTCTTTTTCAGAGAATTTGTTTTTGGTAGAGGTAAAGTAAAGCATGAATCTAATGCTTGCCTTGTGTTATATCCATGTCTCATATTAGTTGGGTACAGTTGTGAGTGCAAACCCTCCGGTTTCCCAGTATTACAGATATTAAACAAAAAAGTTACAAGTGTGTATAGTATATACAGTAGCAGTACTCAGTGTGTATAGTATATAGTAGTACTCAGTATGTATAGTATATAGTCGTACTCAGTGTGTATAGTATATAGTAGTACTCAGTGTGTATACTGTATAGTATATAGTAGTACTCAGTGTGTGTGTATATATTACTACTCAGTGTGTGTATATATTAGTACTCAGTGTGTATAGTATATAGCAGTACTCAGTGTGTATAGTATATAGTAGTACTCAGTGTGTATAGTATATAGTAGTACTCAGTGTGTATAGTATATAGTAGTACTCAGTGTGTATACTGTATAGTATATAGTAGTACTCAGTGTGTGTGTATATAGTAGTACTCAGTGTGTGTGTATATAGCAGTACTCAGTGTGTATAGTACATAGTAGTACTCAGTGTGTATAGTATATAGTAGTACTCAGTGTGTATAGTATATAGCAGTACTCAGTGTGTATAGTATATAGTAGTACTCAGTGTGTATACTGTATAGTAGTACTCAGTGTGTATAGTACATAGTAGTACTCAGTGTGTATAGTGTATAGTAGTACTCAGTGTGTATAGTATATAGCAGTACTCAGTGTGTATAGTATATAGTAGTACTCAGTGTGTATACTGTATAGTATATAGTAGTACTCAGTGTGTGTGTATATATTAGTACTCAGTGTGTGTATATATTAGTACTCAGTGTGTATAGTATATAGCAGTACTCAGTGTGTATAGTATATAGTAGTACTCAGTGTGTATACTGTATAGTATATAGTAGTACTCAGTGTGTGTGTATATAGTAGTACTCAGTGTGTGTGTATATAGTAGTACTCAGTGTGTATAGTATATAGTAGTACTCAGTGTGTGTATATATAGTAGTACTCAGTGTGTATAGTATATAGTAGTACTCAGTGTGTATAGTATATAGTAGTACTCAGTGTGTATAGTACATAGTAGTACTCAGTGTGTATAGTATATAGTAGTACTCAGTGTGTATAGTATATAGTAATACTCAGTGTGTGTATATATAGTAGTACTCAGTGTGTGTGTATATAGTAGTACTCAGTGTGTATAGTATATAGTAGTACTCAGTGTGTATAGTATATAGTAGTACTCAGTGTGTATAGTATATAGTAATACTCAGTGTGTGTATAGTATATAGCACTCAGTGTGTATTGTTACAGACTAACCCTAACCTTAGATGTAGGATTAAGGAAAATACTAAGAAACAGAATAAAGGGGCTGGTTGTCAATGAAGGACAGAGAAATACCAACAGCAGCGGTCGATAAAGATAGTTATTTTTTTTTCATTTGTATATATTTTTTGGTTTGGTGCAGTGAAAAAACAAATACTGGTTTTCTGATCAGACAAAACGCAATGAGTAGCCGTCTCGTGGGCAATGGCGTTCCACTTCTTTCTCACTCCGTCTGTGTGTCACAAGCTTCAACATCCCTCTCGGAACCCCAGCTGCTTTATGGAGGTGACCAGTTTCGGCTCCCAGCAAACACACATGCACTGAGTTATCAATCAACACTTAACCCATATTTCTCTCAATGAAAACCAGCTCATACAGAAAGTGATTCAAAGGAAGTAAAATAGATAAGCCCATCCTATTCCTCTCAACCATATAGTACAGTACTCAGTGTAGTACATAATTGTAATTGTAATTGAGCATTTGGAAAAGCGCTATATCTGATGTATTATTATTATTATTATTATTATTATTATTATTATTATTATTATTATTATTATTATTATTATTATTATTATTATTATTATTATTATTATTATTATTATTATTATTATTATTATTATTATTATTATTATTATTATTATTATTATTATTATTATTATTATTAGTTATAATGTGGGGAGATCTACGTTTGTCCCACTCCCCTGCCTCTTTTTCATTGCCTAAATAATGAAACCAATAACAATTTGAATAAAGCTGCAATTACATGCAAACATTAGGCATTGCCAATGTGAGATGTAGAAGAATTTGTATTGTTGAGAGAGAGAGAGATATGTGGCTTTATTATCTGTGTTCTCTCAATTAATTTGCATTGTGGATATATATCGTCTTTTTATATCAATTTATGCAAAGGAGATTAAGGGAGATGATTAATAACATGCCAGACAGCACAGCAAAACACATCCCCCCCCCCCCCCCCCCATAATTGTACACTGCTAACATGTAGGCTACTAGTAAATAAATGGGTGACTGCCACCTAGTGGACATTTCTAGCCGTCGCGCCTTTTAGAGACGGTTAGTTTGGCTCTTACATAGAGTCTGAAGAAAGCACGTGTGGAGTACAATTTGGTTTTTGAAAATAGCCGTCATTAGTTTGCCCACCACTTTATCAAGGATTCAGCCCAGCTGCTGCAGGGACCCGCCAGCATGTGCAACATCCACTTTCCGCGGGCTCAGTCAGAAGAAGCAGGTAACTTTGGGCAGATGTGAGTATTTTGTTTGCTTGTTGTTTTTGTTTTTGTTGTTGCTGTTGTTGTTAAATATACCATATTTCCTGTGTAATATTCTAATGTAAGTGTATTAAACAAACAACAAAGCCAGGTCTGACAAGGCTATAGATAGGCTACTAGATAATACATTTTACAATTATTAGTTCGCACTGCACCCCCCCCCCCCTTATTTATTGATAGTCCAATTAGTAGGCTGGGGCTGGGCTAAAGCTGTGTGTGCGATGTAATTGTGATGTAACATCGGGGGTCATAAATGGCTCTGGGAGAGGCTGCGTTTGCATAGGCGTGATGCATAATGGTTAAAGTGATAGGCTGATAGCATGTGTACTTGTAAAATGTTTGCATAATGCAGCTCAGCTTCTATCTACAGGGGTAGGCAACCCTAGGCACGCGTGCCTGCGGGGGCATTTGCATAGGCACAGGGGGCAGCAGTAAAAAAAAAAAAAAAAAAAAAAAAAATGAAAATTATATATATATATATATATTTTTTTTGCTTTGAAATATTATAGTGAAATATTTTGCACTGTTGTCGCATTTATCTTGTTGAAATCCTCCCACAGGTTCTTTTTACTACCACATATTTAATTGAGACCCTTTATTTGTTTATTATTTCAATTTAGCTGGAAATACATTGCTACATCATTCAGTAACATTTGCAGAGCCTTATAACAAAAACATTATTACGGTCACCATTGTGACCAGTGGGATTAATCAACAAATTGTATTATTTATTTTTCTATTTCATTGAACATTGCACATGTTAAAAAGACCTGATTATGAGAAAAAAATATTACGATGCATGGAATATTGTTGAGGCACACTAGTTACAACTATATTTCAAACAGGCACTCCATGTCAAAAAGGTTGCTGACCCCTGATCTACACCCTCGCCGCCTCAAATCACACGCAACATCATGCCCACTGCTCTCTATCTTCATGATCAGCCCTCCATATGCACTATATATTTACTCCATATATATACATATATATATATATATATATATATATATATATATATATATATATATATATATATATATATATATATATATATATATATATATATATATATATATCCATATCTGTCTGAATACCTATATTATTATTCTATATACCGCTACTTATACGGGGAGAACGGGGGACGTTGTCACACTTTTTACTCTAGTCAGTGTGAATTGCTCATAATCAAAACATCTTTCAATAGTCATTCCTACATTAAATTGAAGCTTAAGATGTTGGCTTGAAATGTGTATCCCTCTCATTTTCCAACGTATTGTAACCAGTGGTGCAGTCGTAATATGGAAACTGCCCAAACGCCACGTGCACGCACGCGCATACATGTTCCCTCGGTTGCGCACAGAACAGATGATTATTATGCATAAATGTTTTAAATGTAATTGTAATTGTAAATACAATTTATTTAATTGAATTAACTTAAACTAGAAAAGTAAATACAAACTAAATTAACAATGTAACTTAAGAGTTAGTTTACAGAAGGACAGTTTCCTTCAGAGACTGAAGCACAACTTAATGTCTCATCCTTCCAGTCGGGACCACAGATCAAGCATGAATGAATGAATGAATGAAAACTTTATTAACAGATTGCAGAATGGGTACAGTGCAGTACAGCTCAATACATACAATTGTTAAGGGGATGCAACCCCCCACCAATTGGTACAGGGCTTGTATTTTGGTTTGGCTCTTCTCGTTGTTATGCTATCGGTATCCTATTATTATGCAAAGTCTAGGTGATAAGTGCCGGCCGGGTACTTGCCGCACGGCGACGAGTCCAGTGACAATTGTGAACGCATTTTTGTGTGCACGCATGCACATCCGTGCGCACTTCTGCCTCAGTGATCTACTACAACGGCGTGTAACTGCGTGTGTGCACGACTGCATCGCTGATTGTAACAAAGAGTTAATCACCTATCAAAGACACTCTGACACATTGTGACAACCAACCCCTTAATGGCAGGTTTCTGCCTGGTTGAGGGGCTTTCTTAAGGGCTTTCTTAATGGCATTTTTCCATCGACTGTTACTTTTTGTCCATTACTAGGTTTTAATATCCAGGGAACCAGGGCCGGACTGGGGAAATAATTCATACCGGGAGATATAGCGCGAAATATAGCCCCAATCAGGCCACTTTTTAAGCGGGGGGTCTGGGGGTCCCCCACCAGGACATTTTTTGTTACAAAGACTTAATTTCCTGCATTCTGGTGAATTTTAGTGCATGTGAATCACAAACTAATGAGCCAACAATTGCTTAGTACAATGTACTGTTATGGACCTCAAATAAAACTGTTGTGGCACTAGCAATGCTACTCTCTCCACCTTCAAAAAAAAAAAAGCAAGAGCACAACATATTTTTCTATTTACTATTATAATACAGTTAACCACTCTCTCCTGTAAGGGCCTTTCTTTTTCTTTGTTTTATCCCTCTCTCCTCCACCCTTTCTCTTTCTTCCACTGTCCATCTTGACATCAATGTTAATTGACTTTCGCTCTACTGTATCTCTCCCGAGTCCCTCACTACCTGGCTCACTGCCTGGCTGTTATTCTGCATCCGAGTGCCGTCTGCCATTCCATTCGCCGCCTCCGCTGTCAATCAGTTGTATCGCCTGGTCTCGCCTCCACCAATCACAAGCGGCAGCACGGCTCCATTGTGTGTGTGATCCGCGTGAGGGAGAGAGTCAGATAGTTCTCCAACTCTGTCGCAGACAGTGAAATCCTGGTTGTTCCCCACCCACCTAGGTTATCTAACTATCGCGCCGCCGCCACAACTAGAAACAATGGCCTGGCAAAAAAAATAAAAAAATAATAATAATTTTTTATTATTTTTTTTATATAATTTTTTTTTAATCTGGGCCTGCAGGTAACTGTTATTTATTCCATCCTCTGCAAAGTTTACATTTTTAAGGTAGGTTTTCTTGAGATGTTTGCATAAAAGATGCTTATTTAGTGCAGTAGATCTCTGACCAGCTTAACATAATATTTGTATATAGAGAAAGAACGCTTACTGTTTGATTTCTAATACATTTTTAACTTATGAATCACAACTATTTATTATTTGTATTGTTTATCTAGCAAAAGTGAAACACAAATCAGATTATGAGATAGCGATATACAATGTAATGGACCAAATCACAATTCAGCAGTGAATTCCATATTGTAGGCTATAGCGGTTTTTAACGATGCACAAGACCAAATCACTATAATTCAACAGTGAACTTCCCATGGTATCACGAGTAATGGATGTGAAAGTAAAATGTTAAATATGTAAAACATTTAGAGGTGTAATATGTATTTATATTAAAGGTATTTATAGTAGTATTTGTGCTTTTATATTTATAATGTAAAAGCGTGTGGACTTGATAGGCTGGGATCATATCCTTGGTGAGACAGTTTTTGGTAGATGTCTAGTGTTTGACAAGGGACAAGTTGCAAAGCATTAAATGTCACTTTTAAATACTGTATGTCTATCTGTATGTCATGTATGTTATGATGAATTGAAAATGGGGGACCCTGATGTAAACAAGACGAAAGTCTTTCTCTGGTCTGCATCCCCTTAACAATTGTATGTATTGAGCTGTACTGTACTGTACCCATTCTGCAATCTGTTAATAAAGTTTTCAATCAATTCAATCAATCAATGGGGAAGGTTGTCACACACTATGGGGTAAGGGTTGGCATGTGTTTAAAAACTTTTAATGGGAAAATCTTGAAAAGAAGACAAGAAGGCAGAACTAATTTTGAAAGTTTAATTGCATTGACAAGTTGACAAATACATAACTTAATGCATCTTAACATGAACATAAACAGGAAACACATCTTTAGGCCATCCTATATAACAAAATAAGAACACAATAAATCGGCCTAACAACAATAGCCTACACAACATGAATGAATGAACTTTATTTAACAGATTGCAGAATGGGTACTACAGTACGGCTCAATACACACAATTGTTAAGGGGATGCAGACCAGAGAAAGACGTTTGTCTTGTTTACATCAGGGTCCCCGATTTTCAATTCATAGTTGTAACATGTGACAACCAACCCCAAATAAAATGTGACGACCAACCCCAACTGGAATGTCTTGATAGCATCAAGGCTAACAGCCATCTAACAACTATTAGCTAGCTAACAACAATCTAAACTATAGCTATCCCTTCACACTTTTTTCATTATAAACCAATTGTGTAAAAGCCTAGAAGAATATTTACAAATGGACATGAAAAACACAAAAAGTCCTCTCACCTCAAATTCAGCTGTTTCACTCCAAATATGACAATGTAGGTGAACTCTGACCCCAATTCTGGAAATTTAAATACCAAAGTATGGGAGACAGGATCCTCTGGTGGTGAAATATAATGAATGTGACAACGTCCCCCGTTCTCCCCTACATATAACCCATATATCTCTGTATGATAGCATGTACAATAATGCTGTATACCGTATTTATTCTTACCGTATATATCTAATCTGGTACATACCTGCATATAATCCATTTTACATATATATATAGCCTATAGTGGCGTCATTTCAGTCAAAGCCACAGTATGGCGGGGGGGGGGGGGGATAGGTGGATTTTTTTTGTCAAATCAGTTGTGCAATAGTCACTTTTGGTGAGTTGTTTCTATACAATTCACTTATATGACATTTAGGTATGACACAGGACTACACAAGCATTTTTTTATACAAATGTGTCAACAGACTAAAGCAGGGAACCACAATATTTTGCATACAAATTATGCAGAATGTAATATTATTATTTTTCTTGTAATTGAGCCAATTTTCATTAGGTACGGTTCTGAGGTGTGTGTTCAACAGAATGCAGTAACAAAAACACGTTCACAAAATGTATGGGTTACTGAATGCTGAACTGCACTGTTATAATCACTAAGCCATTGTAAGACCTTACCTGTGTCCCTGTATCACTTGTCTCTGCTACCATTTGATTAAAAAACTTCAGTATGTCCATTTTCCTTTTTTTTGTGGCATATTTCAGTTAGTCACAGTAAAGGTCACCTAGTAAAAGTGAGATAATTGACAATATCAAAACATGCTAGGGCTGTACCGAATAAATGTTTTACAATTTTAATTTGCCAAGGTATGGCGAGTGCCATACCTTGGCATACCAAAACGACGCCCCTGCTACTATATTTATATCACATATCCCTTACCTCTTACTAGTTACGCTGCTGACCAGCATGACTACTACCATGTCTTACCTGTATACCTGTACATATAAATACTAAAACTCTGTACATACATCTGATTAGCACTATACTCAGTAGTAATAATTTATATATCTTATACCCAGCTTAATCACCTGTAGATTGTATATTACTACTATTGCACTTTACTGTTACATTTTGACTCTGGTTGGATGCCAAACCTATTTTCATTGTACTGTACTTGTGCTGTAATATGACAATACATCAGAAATTCGAATCTAATCTAATCTATGCAATCCTGCCTCCTCTACTCCTCTTTTTTTTTTTTTTTTATCCACTTTTTCTCCCATTTTCTATATTTTCTCCCATCCCAATTTCATATCATCCAATTCAACCCTCCCCTGTCACGAACGCTGTTTCTTGCCTCCCACAAGCCGGCTGCAATGTGGACTAAGTCATACATAGCACAAGTCCCCTCCGGTACTTGAGGTAACAGCAGTCGCATCTTTTCACCTGCGCAGCTCGATCTCTCAGTGGCGAGGAGTAACGCGTGGGAGGCTCACGCTGCCCCCGACACTTCCTGATTCTACTGCGCAGGCGCACCAACCGACCTGTAGGAGTCGCTGTCCACAACACCCGATCCCCACCCATCAGTTTCCCACCCCCTAATACGGCCAATGTGTATTAGTATGAACGACCAGCTAAACTGAAAGCAATGTGGAGCGCTGGGCTCGAACAGGCGAGCCCAGCGTCTCCGCATTCGTGGCGAGCGCCCTCCTCTACTCCTCTTTTAAACATACCAAAAGTGGCGACGAGCCTCATTTGATGGTTTTATGGCGCACGCACTGTAAGCATCCGATTTGAAATGCCCACACAGAGCCAGTGGTAGGTATGGCGCTGCTAGCTATATTTTGCAACAGGAGGGAGCTTTGTCGGTAGGCAAAGTTTACTGTTCCTCTCTTGCTGCTCAAGTCTGAGGGGAAATTACACAAGCGTCTTATTTGTTTCGGTGGGACTGTGTACAGCCAGAGCAAATTAATTGGATGTGCTCTTCAGTTCTTCCAAACGTTCATCCCTAAGTGGGTGAACATTAAAAACGTCATTAAATCAATGAAATATAATGTGTGTGACTTAAATCTCTCCTCCCGGGCTACTGTGGAAAAAATAGAGTGTCTGTTTCATTTGGCCCGCTATAATTTCAGGAATGTTTTTGTTTAACTAGTTGGGTAGGACAGTTGTTACACGCTTGTTTAAACATCAGAGTAACTGAAAGAAATACCCATCCCATTCCCTGGATAAATACATTGGCTTTGTCTTCAAACGGGTCAGTGATTACTGCAGCCTCAAACAGAATCATGTACACAAACAGTCAAGTAAAGTAAAAAAAACAAGTGGGAGACTTGGGAGTAGGGAGTAGGGGTGTTGAGGCAGTTTGACACAAAATGCTTACAGTGCACGTTCAGCCAATCAAAACAATTGATTTACTTGAAAACGCGTGTGTCAGACACTTCCCATGCGTTTGGGCCTACATACTCTTCCTCTTCCTCTCACTCCGCCCAGCTGTGTCCTGGCACTTCACTTACTTCTGCCCCCCCCCCCCCCTCTCTCTCTCTCTCTCTCTCTCTCTCTCTCTCTCTCTCTCTCTCTCTCTCTCTCTCTCTCTCTCTCTCTCTCTCTCAATTCAATACAAATGGGCTTTATTGACATGGGAAACATACGTTTACATTGCCAAAGCCAAACAAAACAATCAAACAGAGAAATCAAAGGAAATCAGTACATTACAGAAGGAATTTCTTGTACAGTTTTTATGGTGGTTTTATTCCGTTGGATGTCCTTTTCTTGTCACAGCAGCTCACAAATCTTGCTGCTGTGTTTGCACATTCTTGTATTTCTCCCAATAATAATAATGGATTGGATTTATATAGCGCTCTTCGTGACACCCCAGAGACCCCAGAGCGCTTACAGAGTCCATTATTCGTTCATACACAGTCATACCGGTGGTGGTAAGCTACAATTGCAGCCAGAGTTGCCCTGAGGCAGACTCACGGAAGCGTGGCGAATAATCATCGCCTACGGCCCCTCCGACCACCACCAACATTCATTCACATGCATACACATTCATGCGAGGCAAGTAGGTTAAGTGTCTTGCCCAAGGACACAACGGCAGTGGGATGGACATGGGCTTGAGCGGGATTCGAACCACCAACCCTTCGATCATTGGACGACCAGCTCTACCCCTGAGCCACGCCGCCCAGTAGGTATGGGAGTTTTGAATTATTGTCCATGTCTTCAAAGTCTCTTTCGGTGTTTGCAATTTGTGGGAAGTACATGTCTCTGATGTCTTGGTATAGTGGGCAGGTTGTTAAGAAGTGGAGCTCGGTTTCCACCTCTTCTTGTGTGCAGTGGGTGCATAGTCTGTCTTCTCTTGGGAGCCAGGTCTGCCTATGGCGGCCTTTCTCGATGGCTAGGCTGTGCTCGCTGAGTCTGTACCTAGTCAAGTATCTTCTTAGTTTTGGGTCAGTCACAGTGCTCAGGTATTCTGCCACTGTGTACTCTCTGTTTAGGGCCAAATAGCATTTCAATTTGCTCTGGTTTTGGGTTGATTCTTTCCAATGTGTCAGATAGTTTTCTTTTTGTTTTCTTATAATTTGATTTAGTCCAGTGTGGTTTCTGTCTGGTGGCTCTGCTTGTGTTTGTGAGCAGAGTCCCATAACCATCTGGCTGAGTGGGCATCTATCGAGGGTCTCTCTGTAGGTGAGGGCTTTGTTGTGGAGTGTGTCTGGGTCACTTTCTTTTAGGTGATTGTGGAATTTAAATGCTCTTTTTTTTAATTTTGATGATTAGTGGGTATCTTCCTAGTTCTGCTCTGCTCTGCATGCATTATTTGGTGTTTTCCGTTGGGTGCGGAGAATGGATTTGCAAAATTCTGCATGCAGAGTCTCTCTCTCTCTCTCTCTCTCTCTCTTTCTCTCTCTCTCTCCTCTCTCTCTTTCTCTCCGCTCTCTCTCTCATACAGCCTATTCCCACTTCTGCACTGGTAAACACTTAGCTATTCACAAATGTAAATTGACACACGCACTGCTACATACAGTCTCACGCTGATCTTATACTACATAATACATAAGTACATAAGCATGTACACACACACACAGTCACACACACAGTCACACACACTGAAAAACACACACACACACACACACACACACGCACACGCACACACACACTGAAAAACACACGGACACGGGCACACACACACACACACACACACACACACTGAAAAACACACAGACACAGACGCACACACACTGAAAAACACACACACACACACACACACACACACATACACACACACACACTGAAAGACACACACACTGAAAGACACACAGACACGGACACACACACACACTGAAAAAAAAACACACACACTGAAAAACACACACACACGCACTGAAAAACACACACACACTGAAACCCCCCCCACACACACACACATTACTTTGTTAACATTCTCCTTTAAATCTCCAGTAGGTCCTCTCCGGTCTATGGGAAGCTGTGTGTCTGTATTCTCCCTGTGTGACGGTGCTTCAGGAAGCCACATCCGCAAGGCTCAGTGTTATCAGAGATGCTAATGTGGGAGACTGAGACTGACACACACTCTCTCCTTTCTCTCTCTCCTCCCTTGTTTTCTCGCTCCCTCCTCCTCCTCCTCAGCACTTCATCTCCCTCTGGCACCCTCCTCCACCCCCTGCACCCCCCCCCACACCCACCCACCCCCCACCCCAAACACCACCACGGCACCACCGCTTCCCTACCATCAGTCTCCCTGACAATCTCCGTTTCGCATCCATCCATCCATCCATCACACGGTCGGTCAGCGTGTTGAGACGTGGGATACGAAAACAGTCGGGGCTGAGAAGAAAAATGAGAGTGTGAGAAGGGAAAGCGAGAGAGAGAGAGAGAGAGAGTGTGGAAAAAAAAAAACAGGAACAGATTCAATAAGAGACGTTTGCGGCGTGGAGCACGGAGGAGAGAGTGTGTGTCTGACTGTGCGTCGCCTGCCCCCTCTCTCTCTCTCTCTCTCTCTCTCTCTCTCTCTCTCTCTCTCTCTCTCTCTCTCTCTCTCTCTCTCTCTCGTGCTTGCGTGTGTGTGTGTGTGTGTGTGCGCCTCCCGTCTCTGGTCTCTCCCGGCTCCGCTGTTGTCCACTGCCTCCACAGAGGCGCTGGGAAGAGGAGGGACAGCTGCTGTAGCCGGCTGGAGGAAAAAGCGGGAGGAGTTTGGATCGGCGTGATGCACGACTAACCGAGACTCTCATCATCAGCGGACTCTCTCTCTCTCTCTCTTCCTCCCTCCCTCACTCTTTCCCCCTCTCTCACCCTAACTGTTCCTCTTTTACTCTCTCTCTCTCTCTCTCTCTCTCTCTCTCTCTCTCTCTCGCTCTCTCCCTCGCTCTCTCCCTCTCTCTCTCTCCCCTCTCTCTCTCCGCTCTCGCTCTCTCTCTCCCTCTCACACACACGCGCTCTCAGACTTACACACACTCACGCACTGGCTGGATGTCATCTCGCTAGGCTGAACGAGAGGTGCTTATAGGCTTGTCATTAGCTGCGCAGGGATATCCTGTAGACGGAGTAGCGTGTGCATGTGTGTGTGTGTGCATGTGTGTGTGTGTGTGTGCGTGTGTGTGCGTGTGTGTGTGTGTGTGTGATGATGGTGCACGTGTACGAATTGATGTTTGTTTACGAGTGCATGTGAAGCAGGGTATACACAGAGGCAGCTTTGATTGGATTGCGCCTAAATGACACCCTTCCTCCTCCTCCTCCTCCTCACTCTGTGTCACGGTGGACTTACCTCTGGGATTGGTCACAGAGAGCGGGAGAGGTTAGGGGAGGGGGTAATGGGGGCAGTGTGTGTTTGTGGGAGGGGACTGGGGGGGGGGGGGGGGGGGTAGGAGCCACCGGCTAGGAGCCACAGGCAGATTGGCATCCACAAGTGTGGGAGGGGTGAGGAAAAGAGGCATCCCCCAAGGGAGTATCTCTCTCTCTCTCTCTCTCTCTCTCTCTCTCTCTCTCTCTCTTCTCTCTCTCCTCTCTCTCCTCTCTCTCTCTCTCTCTCTCTCTCTCTCTCTCTCTCTGTTGTAGTAATTGGGGGCATGAGGATCTCTTAGCTTATGTTTATTTCCTCAGCGCAGGTCATATGTGACTTGGCTGGATGTTTTTCTCTTATCTCTCAGCGGATGCTGATCTCGTTGTATATGTATTTCGTCTCTGTCTGTCTGTCTGTCTGTCTGTCTGTCTGTCTGTCTGTCTGTCTGTCTGTCTGTCTGTCTGTCTGTCTGTCTGTCTGTCTGTCTGTCTGTCTGTCTGTCTGTCTGTCTTTCTTATTTCCTGGACTAAACATATCAGTATAGTTGAGGATAGTGAGGTTGTCTCTCTGTACTATATGTAGTAGAGGGAATTCATTGACTCTCTCTCTCTCTCTCTCTCTCTCTCTCTCTCTCTCTCTCTCTCTCTCTCTCTCTCTCTCTGCCCGTGTCTTTGTATAGGTGTCAGTGCACTGGGGGCTCCCTGGCTGAGGGGCTGGCGGGGGCCATGATGGATCTAAAGGAGAGCTGTGGTAGCGAGGGGAGTCACGAGAGCTCCAGCCTGCGTCCCACCTCCTGGGCAGGCCTTCGCCCACAGCAGCACCCTCCACGGCCTGCGCTTCATCTTCCCCCTACGGTCAGCCCACTGCGCGCCGCCTGCTCTGGCCGCCGCCCTGCTGGCCTGCCTGGGACTGCTCGCTCTGGGAGAGCGCCGAGCGCCTGACCTACTTCCTCTCCTACCCTCACGTGACCAGCATGGACGCCGTGGTGTCGGGAAGCCTGGTGTTCCCCGCCGTCACCGTTTGCAACCTCAACGCTTACCGCTTCAGCCGCCTCACGCGCAACGACCTGTATCACGCCGGGGAGCTGCTGGCTCTGCTGGACGTCCACCTGGCCATTCCCCAGCCTCACCTGGCTGAGCCGGACGTGCTGGCCTTCCTCCAGGACAAGGCCAACTTCACCGCCTACAGGCCCAAGGCCTTCAGCATGAAGGAGTTCACAGAGCGGGTCGGCCACGAGCTGAAGGAGATGATGCTGTACTGTCGTTACCAGGGCCAGGAGTGTAGCCACCGCGACTTCAAAACCGTGAGTCCTACACACGCTGTCTTTTAAATGTCAGGGCTGCGGGTCACAGAGGTCTGTGGCAGCGAGGCGTCTGGGCTGCTTGTCCTCTCCAGTGCAGTGTTGTGTTTTACACCTTTTCCCCGAGAGATGGGTGGATTTCTTTCTCCCTTTCTGCCAGTGAGTTGACTTGATGTGTACTGATAGCTGCTGTTTCCCCTCTCACACACTGCTGTGCTGTGAGTTCCCCTGCTGTGTATTCTTCTCCAGTTAGAATCTCTCTATTACATTTTCTACACATACCGGGAATGTGTCCTCTGTGTTTAACCCACCCTAACTACTTAGGAGCATCGGGGGCTTCTGCAGTTCTAGTGCCAGTGCCTTGGTGCGGGACAATGGCAGAGATTTTGCAGCTAATATTCATGTCTTTCGAGGTGTGGGAGGACTACCCAGAGGAAACTGATGCGAATGCGGGGAGAACATACCAATTCCACACAGAACCCAAGGGCTTATTGCTGTGAGGCAACAGTCAGTGCTAATCACTGCGCCACTGTGTCACGCCACGCCACGCCACACCACGGTGCAGCTAACCACAACGCCACCGTTGAGTTTCTCACTTGTATTTATAGTTTGGTTTCTTAGCAGGCTACAGCACATTCTCTGTTGGTGCCTCGCTGCTTATCTGTGCTTTTGCTGCGACAGGTCTATAAACCAGTCTGTTGGTGTGTACTGCAGACGCAGCAGGTCTATAAACCAGTCTGTTGGTGTGTACTGCAGACGCAACAGGTCTATAAACCAGTCTGTTGGTGTGTACTGCAGACACAACAGGTCTATAAACCAGTCTGTTGGTGTGTACTGCAGACACAACAGGTCTATAAACCAGTCTGTTGGTGTGTACTGCAGACACAACAGGTCTATAAACCAGTCTGTTGGTGTGTACTGCAGACACAACAGGTCTATAAACCAGTCTGTTGGTGTGTACTGCAGACACAACAGGTCTATAAACCAGTCTGTTGGTGTGTACTGCAGACACAACAGGTCTATAAACCAGTCTGTTGGTGTGTACTGCTGCAGCAGGTCTATAAACCAGTCTGTTGGTGTGTACTGCTGCAGCAGGTCTATAAACCAGTCTGTTGGTGTGTACTGCTGCAGCAGGTCTATAAACCAGTCTGTTGGTGTGTACTGCAGACGCAACAGGTCTATAAACCAGTCTGTTGGTGTGTACTGCAGACGCGACAGGTCTATAAACCAGTCTGTTGGTGTGTACTGCAGACGCAGCAGGTCTATAAACCAGTCTGTTGGTGTGTACTGCAGACGCAGCAGGTCTATAAACCAGTCTGTTGGTGTGTACTGCAGACGCAGCAGGTCTATAAACCAGTCTGTTGGTGTGTACTGCTGCAGCAGGTCTATAAACCAGTCTGTTGGTGTGTACTGCAGACGCAACAGGTCTATAAGCCTCATGTGTCAAGTCAAGTCAAGTCAAGAGTTTTATTTGTCACGGCATACAAGTATACAGTGAAATGTGGGGGGTCTTGACCGCAACGATTGTGCATAATACAATAATACAATAGTAAGAATACAATAGGATGCAAACGACATTTGTGCAATAATACAAGTAATCAAAGTAGGGCATATCGGTATATACATGAGTTTTTACAAGAGCATGGTAAGACATGCTAGGTCCTGTGATAGTGCAATACACTGTTAGCTACGGATGAGGCACTGGGTCTTTATGTACACTGCTATACAATGCTATACTATACAATCTCAAGTTATACTATACTATTTTTTAAAGTGACCTTTCATTTTGTAAAGTGACCATAAGTGTGAGCGTGTGCAGCATGAGTGTGTGTGTGCTCATGTTAAAGTGGCTGCTAGTGTGTGAGCGTGTACAGTGTGTGTGTTGTGTGTGTGCTCATGTGTGCTTGTGTGTGGATAGTTCAGTGTGCAAGGCTCTGATGGCCTGGGGGAAGAAGCTGAGCTGTGTCTTTGCTTAAACACTGATTTTCTGATTTTCACCTTGATAGGATTTCTAAAGCAGCCTAATCCACCATATGCCACGGTAGTATGATGTGAGCGGATCATCCATAGGCACGTGGCTATGCATAGTAGCATAGTGGCATTTCATGCAGCATCAGAAATACATCTCGTGCACTTAGACGAGCGACCCAATACCTTCACTATTTAGTATTTCTACTCCTTTTGCAGATTCAAATGATCACCTTGTTCTGTGTGAGAACACTCATGTTGTATGTAAAACACACACACACACACACGCACACGCACACACACCTGTTGCTTACTCATGCATTTGGTCGTTTAGCTTGATTACCGGCCAAGACCACCCGATATGGAGCACACACTCCAGAAGAGGAAATATGACAGGTGCCAGGAACGTTGGTCTGCCAAATAAACAGTTATGTTTGCCCAAAGACAAATACATATCGGATGAGACAAGACCTCTAAGCATTTGATGAGTGGATAGTGTGTTTTTCTATTTATATAAAACAACTGTCATATGCCACTCTTAACCGCACATATCTATGGTCTAAGCCCTCATGTAGTGGTGTGTGTTGCTGGACTGGACTTCTAAGTTATTTTACAGGCAAGGAGCAGCACCTAGCCACACTGTCTTAGATGGAGCCTCTTCACAGATTGTAGCCGATACGGGTTGCTGTTAATGAGATGTTCTTTATGTTTTACTGTCTTATCGCCTTCCAGCAATTGGCGCCGGCAGTGCTATAGAATTGACCCCCCAGGATCTGAATCACTTTAGCTGAGGAGAGCAGTCACTCTTGTCATCGAGGGGAAACACCCGAAGCATCGCGTCTAAAACCAGCAAAGCATCTAGCCTAGGTCTTTATTGTTTTCTCTCACAGATGGATTGATATCTTCACGATTCATCTTTGAGACACCCCTCAATGCTGTAACGCTAATTGGAAAAACAACAATAGCAGATGGATTACGTGATGGCTTTTAGTGATTTCATAGTTTGGCAATTGGATGTGTTTGCTGAAGAGACACTTGGCGACAGACGCTCTGCAGCTACAAGTGGAGGGTCTCTTTTCATGTCAGGGGGACTAGTAGTCATCTCCTCAAGGAGTGGAGGGTCTCTTAGTGATTCCTGTCAGGGGGACTAGTAGTCATCTCCTCAGGGAGTGGAGGGTCTCTTAGTGATTCCTGTCAGGGGGACTAGTAGTCATCTCCTCAGGGAGTGGAGGGTCTCTTAGTGATTCCTGTCAGGGGGACTAGTAGTCATCTCCTCAGGGAGTGGAGGGTCTCTTAGTGATTCCTGTCAGGGGGACTAGTAGTCATCTCCTCAGGGAGAGGGTCTCTTAGTGATTCCTGTCAGGGGGACTAGTAGTCATCTCCTCAGGGAGAGGGTCTCTTAGTGATTCCTGTCAGGGGGACTAGTTGTCATCTCCTCAGGGAGTGGAGGGTCTCTTAGTGATTCCTGTCAGGGCGACTAGTTGCCATCTCCTCAGGGAGTGGAGGGTCTCTTAGTGATTCCTGTCAGGGGGACTAGTAGTCATCTCCTCAGGGAGTGGAGGGTCTCTTAGTGATTCCTGTCAGGGCGACTAGTTGCCATCTCCTCAGGGAGTGGAGGGTCTCTTAGTGATTCCTGTCAGGGGGACTAGTAGTCATCTCCTCAGGGAGTGGAGGGTCTCTTATAGTGATTCCTGTCAGGGGGACTAGTAGTCATCTCCTCAGGGAGTGGAGGGTCTCTTAGTGATTCCTGTCAGGGCGACTAGTAGTCATCTCCTCAGGGAGTGGAGGGTCTCTTAGTGATTCCTGTCAGGGGGACTAGTAGTCATCTCCTCAGGGAGTGGAGGGTCTCTTAGTGATTCCTGTCAGGGGGACTAGTTGTCATCTCCCCAGGGAATGTGAACTAACTATGTGACATCCTAGAGCTCTAGTCTCTCCACCTCCTCTGTTTTGGAACTGTGTTGTATGTCATGTGACCGCTGCTTTGACCCAAGTTGTGTTCAGACTAGATGACCAGAGTGTGTACTAGATAGAAGGCACAATGTCATAATCTCTGACCACTGCCTGTTGCTTTGGTCTATCTCTCTATCCCCCCCCTCTCTCTCTCTCTCTCTAGATTTTCAAACAAAAAGCGTCCCATTTTGCTGATGTATGTTGTTGATTGTACTAGGCCTATACGTTGTTGTAGTATGTTGTTGAATGTTCGAGCTTGACTCTCTTTTTGGTACGTTGGTGCATAGAATAATAGAGGAAAAGTATGAAAATAGAATTGTAAACAAATACAAGTAAACAGTCAAATAAATATAAAATAGGACTAAATGTTTGTACAGTTTGTACAGGAGAGTGCAAGACCTTGATCAGGTGTGCAAGGGTTAACAGACAGATGTGGAGACTGACCATTCATGTTACTTGTAGTGTCTATGGGGGAAAGGGACCATGTCTGTTGCATGGCTCTACGCTAACATTTCCCCCATGGAGTACATGTGCTCCTAAATAAATTTAAAAAAAATGCGTGGAGCACACAAATAAATGTAGGAGCAATTTATTATTGACAATCACAGGTGTGCAGACTTGAGCATGTGAGGTAAAACATGCACTGGAGCCCGGAAAGTGTGTGAGAGAGAGAGAGAGAGAGAGAGAGAGAGAGAGAGAGAGAGAGAGAGAGAGAGAGAGAGAGAGAGAGAGAGAGAGAGAGATACTCTCAGCCCCTCCTTCCCTGTGTGTGTTTCCAGGGATAGCTTAGTTAGGTTAGCTTAGCTTAGTTAGCGTTAGCATCTAACATTAGTTAAGGTTTTACCGCGACATGGGCATACAGGAATGGCGGGGATGCAAAGCATGTTAGACCATTGGACCCGTTGTTCGCAGAGTTTTCATTGCACATAGAAACAGCGCGACTCATGAGAGAAGTTGTCACAGAGCTGTCATAGCTTCTAAAATTGAAGGTCCGCACTGCTCTGTGTCTATTATGAAATGACAATTGCGCGTTGACACACCCACTACACAAAGCTATTACTCGCACACTGTGCTCCTAGGGATGGGTACCGAAGGCCTATGGCCAATGGCAAGCCAAAAACTGTCGAAATTGTAGTTATTTAAAGGTAGGTAAATAAAAATCTTTGAGACTAAAGTACCGAAAAAAGGTACCGTTGCGTACCGGTATCGATTCACAGGTACCGGTACCGTATCGGTTCAAATGTGAAAGGTACCCATCCCTATGTGCTCCTAAATGATGACTTCTGAAGTCTGAAGCACATGTAGAGTACAATACAGGCCTGGACCAGAGCCAGAGTGGAGACTCACGCAAGAGCTCACCACCGTGCACTAAGGTCCTGATCAACAGAAACAGACAAGGTTATATTATACGTTTGGGAATCCCATTTTGCTTATTGGTTGATGACTGATGGCAGATAGGCGGTGTCTAAAATATGGTCATGAGTCTATGTCTGGAATATGCAAGCTATATGTCTCTTTTGTGTTTACTTCACTTGTGCCTGATATCAGGTGAGCTGACATCATTGCCTTGTGCCATGCACATGACATTATGCACGCATGATGAGGGCCAGTCTGTGACCTAGGGCCGAAATAGGCACCAGGCAGGCACAGGGAGGTCGTTTAGGTCAAACGATATTCCGCTGGAGTCCAGATACATGTGTTGCGTGTATGTTCGATTACAGTGTGTCTGGCTGGCTGGCTCCAAGGGGAGAGGGAGAGAGAGAGAGCGAGAGAGATGGGGTGACAGAGAGACAGAGAGAAAGAGAGAGCGACAGAGAGAGTGTTAGGGAGAGACCGAGAGAGAGACAGACAGAGAGAAAGAGAGAGAGACAGAGACAGAGAGAGTGGTAGGGAGAGACAGAGAGAGAGACAAACAAAGAGAGAGAGAGAGAGAGTGGTAGGGAGAGACAGAGAGAGAGACAGACAAAGAGAGAGAGAGAGAGAGAGAGAGAGTGGTAGGGAGAGACAGAGACAGCGAGAGAGAGAACGATACAGAGAGAGACAGAGGTTCAGGAGCTGTGCTCCTGATCGAGAGAGCCTTCAGTGACCAGTCTGTGACCTAGGGCCGAATAGGCACCAAGCACAGCGAGGTCGTTTAGGTTAAGTGATATTCCGCTGACTCCAGACACATGTATTACAGTGTGTCTGGCTGGCTCCGAGGGGAGAGGGAGAGAGAGAGAGAGATGGGGAGACAGACAGAGAGAAAGAGAGGTGGGGAGCCAGAGAGAGAGAGATAGACAGAGAGACAGAGACCGAGAGAGACAGAGAGAGAGAGCTGCGCATGACACCATGTGAGCTGACATCATGCCTTGGGCCATGCATATGATATCATGCACGCATGACAGAGGATCAGGACAGGAGCTGTGCTCCTGATCGAGAGAGCCTTCAGTGACCGGTCTGTGACCTAGGGTCGAATAGGCACCAGGCACAGGGAGGTTGTTAGGTCGAGAGAGAGAGAGACGGGGGGACAGCAGATACGTTGGGCTTATGTGTGAGATATTACTGAATATCCTTCAATACCTCTCAATTTAGTAACCTCCTCAACCTAGTAACCTCCTCAACCTAGTAACCTCCTCAACCTAGTAACCTCCTCAACCTAGTAACCTCCTCAACCTAGTAACCTCCTCAACCTAGTAACCCTCCTCAACCTAGTAACC
This sequence comes from Notolepis coatsorum, assembly GCF_963971535.1. Lineage (NCBI taxonomy): Eukaryota > Metazoa > Chordata > Actinopteri > Aulopiformes > Paralepididae > Notolepis > Notolepis coatsorum. The sequence goes on from NC_140178.1 coordinate 33,209,573, forward strand.
TCCTCAACCTAGTAACCTCCTCAACCTAGTAACCTCCTCAACCTAGTAACCCTCCTCAACCTAGTAACCTCCTCAACCTAGTAACCTCCTCAACCTAGTAACCCTCCTCAACCTAGTAACCTCCTCAACCTAGTAACCTCCTCAACCTAGTAACCCTCCTCAACCTAGTAACCTCCTCAACCTAGTAACCCTCCTCAACCTAGTAACCCTCCTCAACCTAGTAACCCTCCTCAACCTAGTAACCCTCCTCAACCTAGTAACCTCCTCAACCTAGTAACCTCCTCAAGCTAGTAACCCTCCTCAACCTAGTAACCTCCTCAACCTAGTAACCCTCCTCAACCTAGTAACCTCCTCAACCTAGTAACCCTCCTCAACCTAGTAACCTCCTCAACCTAGTAACCCTCCTCAACCCAGTAACCTCCTCAACCTAGTAACCTCCTCAAGCTAGTAACCCTCCTCAACCTAGTAACCTCCTCAACCTAATAACCTCCTCAACCTAGTAACCCTCCTCAACCTAGTAAACCTCCTCAACCTAGTAACCCTCCTCAACCTAGTAACCCTCCTCAACCTAGTAACCCTCCTCAACCTAGTAAACCTCCTCAACCTAGTAACCCTCCTCAAGCTAGTAATCTCCTCAACCTAGTAACCCTCCTCAACCTAGTAACCTCCTCAACCTAATAACCTCCTCAACCTAGTAACCTCCTCAACCTAGAAACCTCCTCAACCTAGTAACCCTCCTCAACCTAGTAACCTCCTCAACCTAGTAACCCTCCTCAACCTAGTAACCTCCTCAAGCTAGTAACCCTCCTCAACCTAGTAACCTCCTCAACCTAGTAACCCTCCTCAACCTAGTAACCTCCTCAACCTAGTAACCCTCCTCAACCTAGTAACCTCCTCAACCTAGTAACCTCCTCAACCTAGTAACCCTCCTCAACTTAGTAACTCTCCTCAACCTAGTAACCCTCCTCAACCTAGTAACCCTCCTCAACCTAGTAACCTCCTCAAGCTAGTAACCTCCTCAACCTAGTAACTCTCCTCAACCTAGTAACCCTCCTCAACCTAGAAACCCTCCTCAACCTAGTAACCTCCTCAACCTAGTAACCCTCCTCAACCTAGTAACCTCATCAACCTAGTAACCTCCTCAACCTAGTAACCTCCTCAACCTAGTAACCTCCTCAAGCTAGTAACCATCCTCAAGCTAGTAACCTCCTCAACCTAGTAACCCTCCTCAAGCTAGTAACCCTCCTCAAGCTAGTAACCTCCTCAACCTAGTAACCTCCTCAAGCTAGTAACCTTCTCAACCTAGTAACCTCCTCAACCTAGTAACCCTCCTCAAGCTAGTAACCCTCCTCAACCTAGTAACCTCCTCAAGCTAGTAACCTTCTCAACCTAGTAACCCTCCTCAACTTAGTAACCCTTAAATTAGTTTACTTCTGTATCAGGCAAGTTCCTGGACACTACTCTAAAAACGGAATGAATTACAACAAAAACATGATTCTGTCCAGGCTTTGTTATTTAATGCCACAGTATTCTCATGGATCTGTGCAGGTGGTCCCTGCCTGTCAGGGAGGGAGGGCTTGTTTTATGTATAATTCACCCCGCCCTATATGCTATGCTGTGAATGGGTGGAGTTGGCAGTTTAAGAGAGTAGTACTGGAAACAAGCTGCCAGGAAAATCTGGCGAGCAAAAGTAATAAACGGGCAACCTCTGGCTCACTCACTGACAAGAGGCGCTTTGAGCGCCAACACTGGCATCACTAAACGCTATGAAAAAGGTGAGTGAATACAAATTCCAGAATAAAAGGTACCCTCTACTACATTCCTGCACACACACACACACACACACACACATGCGCGCACGCGCACACACACACACACACACACGCACACGCACCCGCACACACACTTTCACACTCACACACAGACACCACACACATTCAGAGTTAAACTGCATTACCATGACACTCCAGAGACCAGAGTCAGCGTTTGAGTGACAGTGATGAATGACCGTGGGGAGGATTGCGGGAACAGGGAAGTCAGTACCATGTGACTGGTGGAACTGTTGCAGAGCACTGTGCAGAACAGAACCTCATATAACCCACTGCGCAGAACAGAACCTTACAGAACCCACTGCGCAGAACAGAACCTCACAGAGCCCACTGCACAAAGCGGATACTCACCGAACTCACTGCACAGAACAGAACCTCATAGAACCCACTGTGCAGAACAGAACCTCATAGAACCCACTGTGCAGAACAGAACCTCATAGAACCCACTGCACCGAACAGAACCGAACAGAACCCACTGCGCAGAACAGAACCTACTGCGCAAAACAGAACCTCACAGAACCCGCTGTGCAAAAAACGGAAACTCACAAAACCTACTGCGCAAAACAGAACCTCACACAGAATCCACTGTGCAAAAGAGAACAGCGTCACTCTGTACACTTACCTTGCATGTTTGTTTAGCCTCATATGTATCTGCATCTCGGCAATTTGCATCTATGGTCTTTTGCTGTTTGTGTTTGTGAGGATAAATGATTTATTTGTCAGTATCCAGTGTGACGCCTGCTCTTCCTGGGCTAGAAGGTTTACACTTACACTGATGCCAAGATAGAGGAAGGAATATTCAACTTTGATCTCACAGTGATTAGATCCTCCCTTAGCAATCAGAAAAGTGTTAGCTGTTAGTTAGAGTACGACAGTCAAAAGTCATGCTTCGGCCTGTGTGTGGGTTTGGTAGGGCCCTATGGAATCTGCGATCGCGGAGAATTTCACGGAATTGAGATATTAACACGGAATTCTGAATCATCGCGGAATGGCGTGGAATTTGCTTAAATTATACATAAATCGGTTTTCATATAAATCAATCTTCACTAGGGATGCCCCCCGAAACCCGGTTCTAAACGGGAACCGGTACTAAATTAGAAAAAAACAGAGTATTGATAAGCTCCGACGTTATCGGTTTTGTTATCGGTACTCGAGAAATTAAGAGTTATTTTTCGAGGAATTTAAACGTTGCAAACTAATCTTGTTGGCCGTTTTCTATATCTCTCCTCCCTCGGTCTCTCTCCGCCTGCACGAGGAGCGGGGCTGTTAGTTACACACGCACTCAGCTCACACTCACACATGCACATACATACGGGTACTTGAGAGGTGCTTCAGAGAGCTCATCATAGCGGAGAGAACGAAACGTTCGAAAAAAGCATGCATGACGCGACGTGTGTAACATTAAGTTACACTGCTATCTTAACGTTAGCAAGCTAAGCATGCATATCACGACGTGTGTAACACTGCTATATATATATATTTTTTTTTTATCTACTTTTTCTCCCCATTTTTCCGCTTTTCTCCCATCCCCAATTTCGTATTCTACCCTCCCCTGTCTCGAACGTTGTTAGGCCATGCCTCCCACAAGCCGGCTGCAATGTGGACGAAGCCTTGCATCACGTGTCCCCTCCGGTACACGAGGAGGCAGCCGTCGCATCTTTTCACCTGCACAGCGCGATCTCTCAGCGGCGAGGGTCTGCGTGGGAGGGTCACGCCGCCCCTGTTGCTTCCTGATTCTGCTGCGCAGGCGCATTAACCGACCTGTAGGAGTCGCTGTCCACAACGTCCGATTCCCACCCACCAGCTTTCCACCCCTAACACTGAACCAAACCGATTGAAGTTTATGGATACCATGACTGTGGTAAGTTTTAAGGGGCTAGCGTTACACAATAAATGAGTTATAATAATACCACGAGTGTGGATTCACTCGCCTAAACCCTGTAGCCGTGTATCGCAGTCATGAAAGGGGCTAACTAGGTTGATAGTCCAGCAACGTTATGTCCTATTCATCAATCTCACAATATTCGCTAACGTTAGACAGATGGAATACAGCCTTCCATCTAAAAACACAAATTAAAACTTACCACAGTCATGGTATCCATAAACTTCAATCGGTTCGGATCCTTTGAATGAAATGAAAATGTAAACAAACACTGGCATTAGCGTTAGAAAGTAGCACTGCGTTGCGTGAAATCACTGCGCCCCGACAGGAGTGGTTTGGCAAAAAATTATTCCGAGTATATTTGCTTAGAAAACGTAAATGTCTAATTAAATTATTTTTTATTTCTCCACATGGTAAATACACAGGTCACAACATGTTTACAGGAACGTTTTGGAGTTGTATTTGGAGTGTATTTCGTGACTGTAGGGGACTGTAGGGAACTTCAGGGTAAAAGTCTGACCCACTTCCAGTGATGAAGCTAAGCTACGCTAACGGTGCAGGCGTTCCTTAAGCCTAATGCATGCACAGAGACAAAAAAGGTATGTATTTTCTTGTCTAACTCCAGGGAAGATGTTAAATAAGCTAATTTCCCAAAATGTAGGAGTTTTCCGAACTTTCTAAATAAAATAGAAAGTCCCAAAATTGTTAATTTATCTGACTGCTTGTATTAATTGATCAAAAAGTAGTCATGTGGGGGCGGTCAGGTGGCGTAACAGAGATTGCGTTCGTCACCAACCCCGGAGCGGCTGGATTCGCCTCCAGCTCACAGCTCCGGGGTTGTCACCAGCTTGGCTGGCCGTTCACACTAATACAATTGGCAGTATTAGAGGGTGGGAGAAGCTGGCGGGGTGGGTCCGGGTCGTTGTAAACAGCGACTCCTACAGTTCGGTCGGGGCGCCTGCTAAGCGCGGATAGGATCTAAGTGGGATAGTGTGATCCTTCCACACGTTACACGCTCTCAGTGAGAGTCCGCGCTGCCAGGTGAAAAGAAGCGGTTGATTGGCTGGACGTGTGTCGGAGGAAGCACGTGGTAGCCTCCACTCTCCCAGACCGACTGTAGGGGGTAAGTGCGCAGCGACCAGGAAGGGGATTGGGAATTGGCATAACGACTAACATTGGGATGGGGAGAAAATCGGAGGAAAAAGGAGGGAGAAAAAGATTAAAAAAAAAAAGAAAAAAAAAGTAGTCATGTGCAGTAATTAGAGATGTTCCGATACCATTTTTTCCTTCCCGATCCGATTCCGATACCTAAGCTTTGGGTATCGGCCGATACCGATACTGATCCGATACCAGTGCACACATTAATTTTTATATATTTTTTTTAATATTATATAAAATTATAATTTTTTTATTTTATTTTATTTTTTACAGCTACTGTTTTATATATACTGTTTTTTAGTAATAACTATAAAGTAATGGTATTTATTCAACAACAGGTGATTGTATAGATTAGTATTAGTATCATTAATTGACAACTATCTCAATGAGTTCACCCACGGAATGGTTGTTGGGACATTGATTCCGCACGGACGTTATACGTTGTTGCACTCCAGAAGGCTCCGTTAACTTCAGTTTGTAGCAGAGGCGCTGTTGTGATTTTTAATGCACAATAAATATTCAACATTCTCTTTTGAGACTCCGCCTCAGACTCTTATCATTTGGTACTAAAAGCTAAACATTGTCACCGATATGGCTGTCCGCAACATGTCATTAATTGTGTGCGAGAGGTCGATCAGTTAGCCACATTAGCGTGAGCTAGGTTAGCGTTAGCTAACGTTAGATGGAAATACAAACAATGTAACGTTACTGATGAAAAAGTTATTTACCTTGGAATACTCCTGTGCCAACTTTCTGTACTTTGCTTGCAGGTCTGCAGCCATTATTGCTGGATTATGAATAGCCCCAACTTTAGCCAAGGTAACGTTAAAGCTAAAACTAGCTTTCAGTTAGCGCTTCAGCTAATGCTAAATAACACCAGCAACGAACACATCAGAGCTCCCCGTCAACACCCCTCTCTCGGGACGATGGCATTAAGAAAGTATCTGCTGTTAAAATGACAAACAGCATTGACACTTTAATTCACGGTCGATTAAAAACATGTTTGTTTTATAATGCTCACTCAGCAGACCGCAGTGTTGTTGATAAATTACGTCATATGGTATCGGAGGCTAGACCTTCGGCGTACTCGCCGATACCAGCATTTTAGGCAGTATCGGCGGCATTTCCGATACTGGTATCGGTATCGGAACAACTCTAGCAGTAATATAGTAAATATAAAAGAATAATAAAGCAATATCGATTCTGTTCTTAATTAATAAAAACAAAATGCCTTGCAAAATAATCAAAAAGAACCGATGAGAGTATCGATAAAGTACCGAACCGTTAAGCCGTATCGATAAGAGTAGTAGTATAGATAAAATCCTAACGATACCCATCCCTAATTCACTACAACTCTAAAACGGTAACGCTGCATGGCCTACGGATACGCAGAAATGACCGCTACCAAATCCATTCCGGGACAACGGAATGCAGTGCGAGTTCCGTAAAGCGAGTGTGTGTGTGTGTCTCTCTCTCTCTCTCTCTCTCTCTCTCTCTCTCTCTCTCTCTCTCTCTCTCTCTCTCTCTCTCTCTCTCTCTCTCTGACAAAACACGTCATATCTCGCGTTCCAGAAAACGAGACTGGCTTATTTTGAAACGGGACGATTTTTAGCATGGGATAGCACACGAACAAAGGCATGTAGAAATAAAAGTTTTTCCCTGTTGGAGTATAAATAGTGCCTGTCAAATGAGCCATACTATTGTCTCCATAGCTATAATATAGAATATACGATGGGTCTGCAAACATCGTGAAAATGGTAAAAAAAAAAGCTGTCTCCAGGGAGTCAAGATGGAAAAACAGTGTGGCAGTCAAAGAGTTAAAGCACATCTCTTTGAAAGAAATTACATTTTAGTTTTTTTCTGATTTATTTTGTATTATTTAATAATTATTTAATAGTTATTTAGTTATTGCACTGCACTGTAGGGCTGTCCCCGAAGCCTGTTTTTGGGCTTCAAACTTTGTCAGGGTTTTTCCGAACGGACGTTCGAACCTTCGTTTTTAATAATAATTAAACAATTTTAATTAAAGGGCGGCTGATTGGCGCAGTGGGCAAGGCACTCGCCACTAACGCAGGAGACGCTGGGTTCGAGCCCAGCTCTCGGCGTTGCTACCGGCTGGCCGGTCGTTCATACTAACACAATTGGCAAGTGTTAGAGGGTGGGAAAGCCGGTGGGTGGAGATTGGACGTTGTGGACAGCGACTCCTACAGGTCGGTTTGGTGACGCTGGTGCGGCGGAAGCAGGAAGTAGCGGGGGCAGCGTGAGCCTCCCACGCGTTACTCCTCGCCACTGAGAGTTCGAGCTGCTGCAGTGAAAAGATGCGACAGGCTGCCTCCTCGTGTACCGGAGGGGACACGTGATGCAAGGCTTCTGTCCTCACTACAGCCGACCAGTGGGAGGCATAGTCTAGCAACGTTCAAGACAGGGGAGGGAAGAATTGGATACTACGAAATTGGGATGGGAGAAAAATAGAAAATGGGGAGAAAAAGTGGATATATTTTTTTTTTTATTAAAATAAAAGACATTTATAAATATCCTCAAACTAAATCCTCAATTTGAATAAAGTGATTAATCTGATTAAATGAGTCTATAAGTTAATGAATATAACTAATCAGTTTTAATACTATAATATTAGTGTAGCCTAATCTTTATCTGCAACTGTGAAGAAAAACCGCACAGAATGAATAGACACATACATTTATTTGACTATATAAGGTAGATTACGTTTATAAAGACTAAAGTACCGAAAAAAGGTACCGTTGGGTACCGGTATCGATTCACAGGTTCAAATGTGAAAGGTACCCAACCCTAATCTGAGGTACTCAATTATTGTCATCGTGCACCAGAGAGAGAGAGAGAGAGAGAGAGAGAGAGAGAGAGAGAGAGAGAGAGAGAGAGAGAGAGAGAGAGAGAGAGAGAGAGAGAGAGAGAGAGAGAGAGACAGAGAGAGACAGAGAGAGAGAGACAGAGAGACAGAGAGACAGAGAGACAGAGAGATAGTGAGTGGGAGAATGCTACTGGCAGGCACTTCACAATTATGAACTCACTTATTTTTACAGTCTATGGATATCTCATTTCTGGTGAAAAGAAGGTCATGATTGATACAATGACAGAAATCCTTTTATTCGCAGTGGTGGATATACTGTATCTCCTGTAGCCAGCTTTGTGCCCATATGATTTGATCAGTGTGGATGAACTTGCGCAGCCCTAGTTCCCACCTCTGCTGTGCTCAGCAGTCAGCCGAGCAGCGAGGCAGAGAGATGGAGGAGAAGCGGAGGTGCAGCGGCAGCACACAGCGGCTTTGAGAAGCAGGAATAATTAACTAATCAATTTTATCATTACAGTTCCATCAGTTCATATTTTGCCAGGTTCTATCAATAGTTTGATTTTCAAACAAAAAGTGACAGCCCCAGTATGCCGATGATAGTATGTTGTTTTATGTTTGGCCATGACACACTCTCTCTCTCTCTCTCTCTCTCTCTCTCTCTCTCTCTCTCTCTCTCTCTCTCTCTCTCTCTCTCTCTTTCTCTCTCTCTCTCTCTCTCCCCTCTCTCACCCCCCAATCCCTTGTTACATCTCTCTCTCTCCCCTCCCTCACCCCCAATCCCTTGTTACATCTTTCTCTCTCTTCCTCTCTCTTTCTCTCTCTCTATCTTCCTCTCTCTCCCTCTCTCCCCCTCTCTCTCCCTCTCTCCCCCTCTCCCTCCCTCTCTCTCTCTCTCCCCTTATTACATCTCTCTCCCCCCTCTCTCTTTCTCTCTCCTTCCCTCTCTCTCCCTACCCCCCCCTCTCTCCCCCCTCTCTCTCAATCTCTTTCTGGGTGTGATTGCAACTCTGATTAAATGTTGATTGATCACACTGGTGAGCTACATTCATGTCTGCCGGGGTGCATCAGCTCTGTGTTTTAGGGCCTACTCTAGTCCCCCTTTTTTTTATCCACTTTTTCTCCTTATTCTTCTATTTTTCTCCCATCCCAATTTCATATCGCCAATTCTCCCCTTCAATTCTCCCCTCCCCTGTCTTGAACGTTGCTAGACTATGCCTCCCACTGGTCGGCTGTAGTGAGGATAGAAGCCTTGCATCACGTGTCCCCTCCGGTCAGTGTTGGGCAAGTTACTTTTAAAAAGTAACTAGTTACAGTTACTAGTTACTTCTTCCAAAAAGTAACTAAATTACTTACTCAGTTACAAATTATAAAAGTAACTAGTTACTTCAGAAAGTAACTATTGCGTTACTTTCAAGTAAATTTTTTACATAAACAACATACACAAATCTAAACTATTTTAATGTTGCTGTGGGACAAAGTGAGACTAGCCTCCAATCAAATGCCATGTATGTAGATATTATAATTACTATGTTTATATAGTGGCTCATACAAATACAAACACAATAGATGTTTTGGAACTTTTGATATGTATTGCCCCTCAACAGGCCACAACTGGGCAACATTAAATTATGCTTGTTAAGCACTATACCAAACATAAATAACAAATATATACTGATTGATTGAACATCTTAATTAACAGATTGCAGAATGGGTACAGTACAGTACAGCTCAATAGTCAATACACACAATTGTACACACAAAGGGGATGCAGAGTCAGACCAGAGAAAGACTTTCGTCTTGTTTACATCAGGGTCAGGGGCGGAGCTAGGGGGTGGCTACCTGGGCTCAAGCCCCGGATGTATTCTGAAAAGCCCCGAATCTATTTATTCTATCTATTTTTTTTTTTACAATTCATCATTGTTACATGAAAATATGTTTGCACCAGATTTAGCAGAAGCTAATTTCCATCTGTGGTCTATCCAGCTGCTAACTGTATTTGAGTGAGTTAAGTCTTGGTGTTATGGTAGACTCAGACCTAAGCTTTAAATCACAATCAACAAGTTGACAAAAACTTAATTCTTCCACCTTAGAAACATAGCTAAAGTACGGCCATTTATAAATCAAAAGGACACTGAAAACCAGATCCATGCCTTTATCTCAAGCCAACTCGACTACTGTAATGCACTCCTTACCGGCCTCCCGATTAAATACGATGATAACTATTTTATTGCAATGCACTATTGCATTATTTTATTCTATTTTACTAACTATTTTATTGCACTGCACTATTTTACTTTGTATCAGTGAATCATAGACGCCTGGCCATAAGAGCATTCGGAGCATCTCTGCTCTCCCACTATTGAACTTGGGGGAGCAAAGGTATAATCTTGCTCCACCACTTTTTGATTATATGAAAAATATGATATATCCCCCCCCAATATATAAATCTAACCATAACTACGTTATGGTTAACTGAGTTTTATAGTGAAAAGAGCAGCTTTATTGGTCAAGATTGAAGGCTCTATATTGCAGGAAATTGCACGTACAGGTTCATTAAATTCAAAAAAAATCTGTCGTGGAGGGGGTCGTGCCTGAGCCCCTCCAAACCACCCCTTGCCTGCCCAAAAAAAAAAAAAAAAAAAAAAAAAGGGGGCCCATCTGGGCTAAGCCCCGGATCTCCTACAATCCTAAATCCGCCCCTGATCAGGGTCCCCCATTTTCAATTCATGACATTTATGACATACACAACATACAGATATAAGAATCTAATCTTGGGAATTTCCCCAAGGGGATCAATAAAGGAATATCTTATCTTATCTTAATCATCTAAACTAATCTAATCATGACATTTAAGACATGCATGATTATAAATCAAAAGGACACTGAAAACCAGATCCATGCCTTTATCTCAAGCCAACTCGACTACTGTAATGCACTCCTTACCGGCCTCCCGATTAAATACGATGATAACTATTTTATTGCAATGCACTATTGCATTATTTTATTCTATTTTACTAACTATTTTATTGCACTGCACTATTTTACTTTGTATCAGTGAATCATAGACGCCTGGCCATAAGAGCATTCGGAGCATCTCTGCTCTCCCACTATTGAACTTGGGGGAGCAAAGGTATAATCTTGCTCCACCACTTTTTGATTATATGAAAAATATGATATATCCCCCCCAATATATAAATCACGGAAGGGGTGGACGGTATGGTCTAAAATTTATATCACGGTATAATCTGAAGCATAGACGGTAACGGTATATATCACGGTATCATCGTTTTTGATAAAAAATTTTTTTTTATTTTATAATTTTTTTTTTTTATAAAATATATATATTATATAATTAGACTTGTACTTGTATTATCTGCGAGACATCGCCACCACGCAACAAGCTCCACTGTCTGTGTGTACTCTAGTAGCCTCCAGCTACGGCCAGGATTCTCCAGAGCTGCATCTGGACCTATACTCGAGTAGCCTCGAGCAGAGCTACGGCCAGGATTCTCCGGCGCTGCACCTGGACCCTATTGGCATAACGTTACTTAACTGTGCTCAGCAAGCCCTCAGCTCGAATACGCATTGAATCAGTGTTATAAGACATTGATATCAGGAGCTATCTGTAGCTACTGCTAGCCGGATATATAACGTTAATACAACGCCTCAGTGAATTATTTAGTTCAATGGGACATTTCGTTTTGAACGGTGAACTAACTTGTGTTAACGTGAGCTAACGGCTAACGGAGCTATCATACACGTCTACTCTCTACTAGACTTGATGGAGCGTTTGTTGATGTCAGGAGCTATCGGTAGCTGGCCGACTAGATACCGTTCGGTTAGACAATGCCTCATCATGTATTAAACTAAAAGTGAATAGTTGACTGGGTCATTTTGTAACGGTAGCTAAGCTAACGTTAGCTCAGGGAGACGTCCCGTCCCACTAGACTACAAGTAGACCCGTGTTTACATGCGTGCGGGAGGGGCTGGCACTGCGCGAAGCCTCCTAAATAACTTTTTCCAGTTCGCACATATCTATTATCTATGACTAATTCTATCTATTTTTAGGGGCAAATGCGAGTGAAATAGTCGCGCTGTGGTTACATGACGTCATTGCTATTTTAGAGCTGCACTACCGGTTACACGGTATAGGCAAAATCCATACCGTAGAGCAAATTCATACCGTTTATACCGTATACCGTTTATACCGTCCACCCCTACATGACATACAGATATATCTCTGAGCACCTGAAGACTGTGCTATTAAACCAGGAAGTGCAGCACTGTTGATAAGGCTGTAGCCTCCACTACTGTAGTGCCCTGCGCTGCAACACAACTAACACAAGAGCGAACAAAAAACGCTCATGGACCCGTGGTCTGTCGTTGACTGCTCGCTTGTGTTGTTCGTTGGATTCGTTTTGGATTATTGGGCTTGCTAAAAAAACTATCAAAACGTACACGGACCCGCGGTCTGTCGTTGACTGAGTCGCTTGTGTTCTCGCTGTGTGTCAGACTCTGGATGCTTCGAACACCCGCCCACCTCTACCTCTGATTGGCTTACCATGACATTTTACTCAACCTCAGCCAATCGCGCACTGCCCACTAACCAAGGAAAAAAAGTATTGACTCTGGGCGCAGAGATCTGTCTGATGAAAAAAAACAGCTTCAATCATAGTAACACGCCGCATTTTTTGGCAGTAACGGTAACAGCGTTATTAAGATTGGAAGAGTAATCCGTTAGATTACTCGTTACTGAAAAAACGAACGCCGTTAGTAACGCTGTTATTTATAACGCCGTTATTCCCGTCACTGCCGCCGGTACACGAGGAGGCAGCCTGTCGCATCTTTTCATCCAGACAGCGCGGACTCTCAGTGGCGAGGAGTAACGTGTGGGAGGCTCACGCTGCCCACGATACTTCCTGTCTCTGCTGTACAGGCGTCACCCAACCAACCTGTAGGAGTTGCTGTCCACAACGTCCAATCCCCACCCATCGACTTTCCACCCGCTACCTCTGCCAATTGAGATAGTATGACGACTGGCCCAAGCTGCAGGCAATGCTGGCTCTAGTCCCTTTGTTTAGATTGATGCTCTCCTAGCACCCCACTCAGGACACTATCACACACTTATCCCTAATGAGGAAGCTGATAGTAGACAGACCCAGGGTCCTATGTCACTCACACTCATCCCTAATGAGGAAGCTGATAGTAGACAGACCCAGGGTCCTATCTCACTCACACTCATCCCTAATGAGGGAGCTGATAGTAGACAGACCCAGGGTCTTATGTCACACACACTCATCCCTAATGAGGGAGAGAGAGCTGATAGTGTAATGTGTAGTGTAGTGTAGGACTACAACTCCCCTGATGTTAAGGTGTCACATGTCTTGCTTATCATTGGTTACTGTTACGTGAACCAGAGGCGCCTCGGAGCGCTCTGGGTCAGAATAAGGTAGCAGCCAGAGGGACTGGCTGCGGTTTCACTGTTTACCTGTATGAATACCCAACTGTGAATAAAGCACAACTGAGCACTACCATGGTCTCTTCTATTAAGATACTACAGTGGCGACGAGGATAAAGGAAAACACAAGTTTGTGTCCACCTCGGAAATAGAGGTTGTAGGCTTGTAGCCGAAGAAAGAATAATAGTCAAGCTAGCTTCCACGTTTTTGTTTTTCTCTTGAAACTCGTGGCGGGGAAGTGCAAAAAGGAATGGCGCTGTACAGTCTAGAAACGGGACTGGTGTTTGATGAGACGATAGAGACATTTGAAGCCTATGAAGAGAGACTTCAGCAGTTTTTCATCGCAAACAACATCGCGGCAGGCCGGCAAAGGGCTGTGTTTCTCTCCATGGTAGGAGCTAAAACGTTTACATTGCTCAAGGATTTGGTGGCGCCGGACAGGCCAGGCGACGTGGACTTGAAGGACTTGTTAACGGCAGTGAGAGCCTATTTTTCACCAAAGAAGAATGTGCTAGCAGAGAGGTATACGTTCAGAAATCGCAAACAGCTCTCTGGTGAATCGCTCACGGAATATGTGAGGCATTAAAAGGGTTGGCTTCTTGGTGTGCGTTTGGAACATCAATGGAAGAGCAGCTTCGTGACCAGTTTATCTGCGGTATCACAAGTAACGATCTGCGCAGTAAGCTGCTGAATGCAGCTTGTGATGGGGTTTTAGCGTGGACCAAGACGCTGGAGATCACCAACAACTATGAATGCACCGTGGTCAGCATGAAAAGGTTTGTCCCAGAGCCGCAGTTCAGAACCGACAGAGTGGAGATGACGGGAAGACAACGTGATGACGCTACGGGAGGACAGCGACCACCGAGGGCAGGAACAGAGCAGAAGAGCGGCAATGCGTCGGAATGCAACCGCTGCAACGGGAGAGGGCATTCGGCGGGAGATTGTCGCTACAAGGATTTCCAGTGTCGTTTTTGCAAGACGACGGGGCATCTGGAGAGGGCTTGCAGGAAGAAGGGCCAATTCAACGGACAAGATCAGCGAGGGAGAGCAACGCGCACGGCCCAGCACAGAGGCGGGCGAGGAGGAGGAGTCAACATGATCTCAGAGACTGAACATGAACAGGCAGAGTACGGGTCCGGTTCAGAGGAACAGACTCAAATGGGACTGTATACAGTCCGACCTAATATGGATTGTGAGTATGAGAAACCATACAATGTGTTTGTGAAATGTAATGATCAGAAAATATGTATGGAGGTGGATACAGGTGCCGCGTTGTCAGTCATATCAGAGAGTATGTACCAGGCCAAGTTCAAAAATGTAACATTACTTCCATGTATGACTAAGTTGAAAACGTACACAGATGAGCCATTGGAGCTAATGGGGAAGATAATGGTCACAGTTGAGAGTGGGGAACAGAAGTTGCAGTTACCCTTAGTGGTAGCCAGGGGGCGGGGTCCTGCACTCATGGGTCGTAATTGGATAAGACCATTAAACCTAGACTGGTCTAAGGTCAACAGGATAGGGGATCCGGTGGAGTCCCTGTGTCAGACATATACGCAGGTATTTAGAAATGGTTTGGGTAAAGTGACAGGGGTTAAGGCTAAAATGTATGTGTCCCCACAGGCAAAACCTAGGTTTTGCAAAGCCAGGTCTGTTCCTTATGCTTTGAGGGAAGCTGTAAACAAACAGCTAGATGACTTGGAGAAGCAAGGGGTTATTTCTCCAGTGCCACACAGTGAGTGGGCAGCACCCATAGTGAATATTCCAAAGAGAGACAACACAGTTCGCATATGTGGGGACTACAAAGAAACAGTAAATCCATTTCTGGATGTAGATCAGTATCCTCTTCCCAGAACACAAGACCTATTTGCCAAGTTAGCAGGAGGGAAACATTTTACAAAGCTAGATTTGACACAGGCATATCAGCAGATGGAATTGGAAGAGGAGAGCAAGAAATACTTAACAATCAACACACCAAAAGGGTTGTACAGATACAATCGCTTGCCTTATGGGGTAGCCAGCGCTCCAGCCATATTTCAACGAACAATGGATCAAGTGCTGCAAGGGTTAGAGGGGGTAGTCTGTTTTCTAGACGACATATTGGTGACAGGCAAGGACACAGACAGTCATATGAAAAATCTAGAAAGGGTACTGCAGAGGTTGGATCAATATGGGCTGAGAGTAAACAAGGGAAAGTGTGCTTTCTTTCAGGACAGTGTGTGCTATTTGGGCCATCGCATAGATGCACAGGGGTTACACCCCCTTCAGGAGAAAACGGAGGCCATTGAAAAGGCCCCGGTGCCCAAAAACACCACAGAGTTGAGGGCGTTTCTGTCTTTGTTAACCTACTATGGGAAATTCATGCCTTCTTTATCTACACAGATAAAACCTATGACAGAACTACTACAGAAAGGACAGGAATGGGTCTGGTCAAAGCAGCGTCAAGAGGCTTTTGAGAGGACCAAGAAGATGCTGACAGCAGCACCAGTGCTAGCGCATTTTGACCCCCAGTTACCAGTGATAATGGCCTGTGATGCTTCCCCATACGGGATAGGGGCGGTGATATCACACAAGTTACCAGATGGCAGTGAGCAGCCAATAGCATATGCCTCACGGACCCTGTCCAAGGCAGAGGTAAATTATGCGCAAATAGAGAAGGAGGCCCTCAGTATAATTTTTGGAGTAAAAAAGTTCCATGAATATTTGTATGGTCGAAAATTTACCCTCTGTACAGACCATCAGCCACTGGTCAAGATCTTAGGACCAAAGACAGGTGTTCCCACATTAGCAGCAGCAAGACTGCAGAGATGGGCCCTAATTCTAGCAGCCTACCAATACGATATTCAGTATAAGGCCGCCCTGACACATGGGAATGCGGATGCATTATCTAGGTTACCGATGCAGGCAGAGGCACAAGAGTGTAGCCCGGACTTCAGAGTCTCGTTCTTAGATGAGATTCCTATCTCTGCTAGAGAGATTGCAGAGCACACCAAGAGTGATGCAGTACTGAGAACAGTGAAAGATTTCACACAGAAAGGGTGGCCTAAGCATGTCACGGAGGAGGAACTAAAACCATACTGGGTGAGATGTACAGAACTGTCTGTAGAGAGTGATTGTGTGATGTGGGGTTTTAGAGTGGTCATTCCTCCCGTACTGAGGTCACAAATGTTAAAAGAGTTACATGACGATCACCTGGGTATAGTGAGAATGAAGACCAGAGCACGTAGCCATTTTTGGTGGCCAAACCTGGACAGAGACATTGAAAACCTGGTGGCCACATGTAACCCTTGTCAACTGACTAGGAACACACCACCGACGGCTCCGGTGCATGCATGGACTGGGGCAGTGAGACCGTGGCAGAGGGTCCACGTGGATTTTGCAGACAAAGGCAAACATAAGTTTATGGTGTTAACAGACAGTTTCTCTAAGTGGCCGGAAGTGTCATTGATGATGACAACGACAGCGGAGAAAACAGTGGAGGTTCTGAGGGGGTTCTTCGCAAACTATGGGCTGCCAGAGGAACTGGTGTCAGACAATGGCCCCCCATTTCAGTCACGGACATTTCAGGACTTTCTCAGGAACAATGGGGTGAAACACACACGGTCGCCGCCGTACCACCCTGCCTCTAATGGGGCTGCAGAGCGCCTGGTGCAGAATCTGAAAAAGGCGCTGGAAAAAGCAAAGAGTCAGAGTATCACAACGCAGCACTCTATTCAAGACTTTTTGTTTTGTTACAGGAGCACCCCCCATTGTGTGACGGGTAAAACACCGGCAGAACTGTTCTTGGGACGGAAACTGAGAACGAGACTGTCGCTGATACAGCCCAGCGGTGCAGAGACGGGACAACAGAGCACACAGCGGAGCCCAGAGGGACCGCAGAAGAGGGTCCGATCATTTCAACCTCACCAGCGGGTGTTGGTGAAAAACTATGGGGGAGGGGAAGGAGAAAAGTGGGTTCATGGGAGGATTGTGAGGCCATTAGGCCCGGTTACATACATGGTGGAGGTTCAGAACAAAGTATGTAAAAGACATGTGAATCAAATGGTGTCAACTAAGTTACCACAGCCTGAAACGGAAGAGCGAGTAATACTAGGGCCTGATGGTCCTCAGGTCAGGGGAAGTAGTAGACCAAAACGAAATGCAAAACCCCCAGACAGATTAAATCTGTAATCTCAGGAATCAGGGTAGGGGAGGAGTGTAGTGTAGTGTAGGACTACAACTCCCCTGATGTTAAGGTGTCACATGTCTTGCTTATCATTGGTTACTGTTACGTGAACCAGAGGCGCCTCGGAGCGCTCTGGGTCAGAATAAGGTAGCAGCCAGAGGGACTGGCTGCGGTTTCACTGTTTACCTGTATGAATACCCAACTGTGAATAAAGCACAACTGAGCACTACCATGGTCTCTTCTATTATGAGAGCTGATAGTTCAATGATGTCATTGAATCACTGGATTCCAATAAATACTGTGCAGCTCTGTTCCTAGACGTATCCAAAGCCTTTGATACGGTTGACCATGCCATTTTATTGAAGTGTCTACATAAAACTGGTTTATCTAGACAGGCTGTAGAGTGGTTTTCAAATGACCTGACGGGTAGATCGCAGTGTGTACAGTCTGCTGGTTTATCATCCTCTTTCCTCCCTGTACTTAAGGGTGTACCACAAGGTTCCGTACTGGGACCTCTACTGTTCTCCATATATGTAAATGATCTTTGTATCAACCTGTCTAATGCTGCTTACCATTTCTATGCTGATGACACAGTAATTTATTGCTCATCTCCCAGTGTTGTGCAAACGATGGAGTTCTTGCAATCTGCCTTTGACATTGTTCAGTCACATCTTACCCAGCTTAAGCTTGTGTTAAATGCTGGCAAATCAAAGTTTATGCTCTTCTCAAATGGGAAGAGACTCCCAGCTGATCTTCCCACACGTGTTACTGCTGGAGGGACTGACATCGAAAGGGTTGCTTCCTTCCTACAAATATCTAGGCATTACAGTGGACGAGAACCTTACGTTTAAATCTCACATAGACAACGTGTGTCAAAGCTGAAGCTTAAACTCGGCTTCTTTTTCAGAAACAAGTCCTGTTTTTCACTTAAAGTGAGAAGTCACCTGATCTCGACCACCTTCTTACCACTACTAGATTATGGTGATTTACTCTACATGTATGCACCTGATCAGTACCTTAGAAAGCTGGATACTGTGTACCATTCTGCCTTACGCTTTGTCACGGGATGTTGAAATCGAGTGCACCATTGCACCCTATATACCAGGGGTGCCCAGCCTTTTTTGAACCAAGATCTACTTTTTAATTTACCACCTAGCCGAGAGCTACCAGCCAAAATTGTATATTGTAAGCCGTCATTTGAGGCTTTATAAAAGCAGCATAATGAACACAAATCTGTCAGTGCCGAGTCCGACCTCATCTTAAATAACAAACAGCATTGCTTGTTGTAGTTAACAAAGAGAGGCAGAGTTGATTTAGCAAAAAAAAAAAAAAAAAAAAATATTATAATCTAATTTTATTAATCGAGATCTACTTGAAATCAGCCCGCGATCTACCTGTCGATCGCGATCGACTGGTTGGGCACCACTGCTATATACCATTGCAAGTTACCCATCTCTACAAATACGGCGATTTTCTCGATGGCTCTCTCTCTCTGCTTAAACTGGTTCCCTCGTACCTAAGTGTGCTTCTGTGCACGAAGCAATATAAGAATGCCCTTCATTCTCAAGCTGCTCTAACACTGGAAGTTCTGAGAACTGAATTGGGGAAAAAGGGCTTTTAAATATGCTGCTCCTTCATCCTGGAACAGGAGGACCTAAAATTACCAGGACTGGTCACCCTCAGAGAATTCAAAGCAATTTTAAAATCCTACGAACTCAGTTCCCTCGGACAGTGCAACTGTGTTTGATCATTTGCCTGTTTGATAACTTGCCTGAATTTGGAGCTTGCTGTGAATGTTTTATCTGTATTTTATTGTGATGTTCTTTTTTATGTTGAAACTTTCTGCTGCCTTGCTTGGCCAGATCGCTCTTGAAAAAGAGATTTTAATCTCAATTATGCTTAGCTGGTTAAATAAAGGATTTGATTGATTGATTGATTGATAGTAGACAGACCCAGGGTCTTACGTCA